>NC_091131.1:16184799-16784799 GCF_040183065.1 Periplaneta americana | reverse complement strand
ACTTTCACGATACACGATAGCCTCAAACCGGGAATCGCGAACACAAGTTGATATTCGAAAAAAAAAAAATGGGAAGGGTTTAAACCACTATTCTGCCGACATTCTAGCCGCCATAATTCCTCAGTTAATGAAGTGACAATAAAGCCGAAGAGTGCGTTGAATTCAGCTCCTCAAACTCTATCTCTGGTGTAAAGGACAACTTTCTATCCCCTTGCGTTTGGACAGGAGAGACCGGCAAAATTTCAAAAATCGGGCATTTTGACCTTCCAAAAAAGAACCACTATTCTGCCGACATTGTAGCCGCCACAATTCCTCAGTGCTTGAAGTGACAATAAAGCCGAAGAGTGCGTTGTGTTCAGCTCCTCAAACTCTATCTCTGGTGTAAAGGACAACTTTCTATCCCCGTGCGTTTGGACAGGAGAGACCGGCAAAATTAAAAAAATCGGGCATTTTGACCTTCCAAAAAAGAAATTTTTCTACACAAGGAGAACGAAGCGAACCAGGGGCCCGCCCTTTTAACTGTAGCATCCAGGTGTCCTCAGTAATAACCAGCGTGAAAATCCAGCAAATCCGCCGCACTTTTTTCTACAATTTTTTCCGGTAAGAGTGCGTTGAATTCAGCTCCTCAAACTCTATCTCTGGTGTAAAGGACAACTTTCTATCCCCGTGCGTTTGGACAGGAGAGACCGGCAAAGTTTCAAAAATCGGGCATTTTGACCTTCCTAAAAAGAAATTTTTCTACTCAAGGAGAACAAAGCGAACCATGGGCCCGCCCTTTTAGTTGTAGCATCCAGGTATCCTCAGTAATAACCAGCGTGAAAATCCAGCAAATCCGCCGCACTTTTTTCTACACTTTTTTTTTCCGGTACCTATGGTATTTCGGTCTCTAATTCCGGGAATAATGACCCTACCGAGGAACGGGATACGGTCCTGTATTCCACCTTGACTTACTTGTTACACGATAGCCTCAAACCGGGAATCGCGAACACAAGATGATTTTCGAAAAAAAAAATGGGAAGGTATCCTCAGTAATAACCAGCGTGAAAATCCAGCAAATCCGCCGCACTTTTTTCTACTTTTTTTTTCCGGTACCTATGGTATTTCGGTCTCTAATTCCGGGAATAATGACCCTACCGAGGAACGGGATACGGTCCTGTATTCCCCCTTGACTTACTTGTTACAAGATAGCCTCAAACCGGGAATCGCGAACACAAGTTGATTTTCGAAAAATAATGGGAAGGGTTTAAACCACTATTCTGCCGACATTCTAGCCGCCATAATTCGTCAGTGCTTGAAGTGATAATAAAGCCGAAGAGAGCGTTGAATTCAGCTCCTCAAACTCTATCTCTGGTGTAAAGGACAACTTTCTATCCCCGTGCGTTTGGACAGGAGAGACCGGCAAATTTAAAAAAATCGGGCATTTTGACCTTCCAAAAAAGAAATTTTTCTACACAAGGAGAACGAAGCGAACCAGGGGCCCGCCCTTTTAGCTGTAGCATCCAGGTATCCTCAGTAATAACCAGCGTGAAAACCCAGCAAATCCGCCGCATTTTTTTCTACACTTTTTTTTCCGGTACCTATGGTATTTCGGTCTCTAATTCCGGGAATAATGACCCTACCGAGGAACGGGATACGGTCCTGTATTCCCCCTTGACTTACTTGTTACACGATAGCCTCAAACCGGGAATCGCGAACACAAGTTGATTTTCGAAAAAAAAATGGGAAGGGTTTAAACCACTATTCTGCCGACATTCTAGCCGCCATAATTCCTCAGTGCTTGAAGTGACAATAAAGCCGAAGAGAGCGTTGAGTTCAGCTCCTCAAACTCTATCTCTGGTGTAAAGGACAACTTTCTATCCCCGTGCGTTTGGACAGGAGAGACCGGCAAAATTAAAAAAATCGGGCATTTTGACCTTCCAAAAAAGAAATTTTTCTACACAAGGAGAACGAAGCGTACCAGGGGCCCGCCCTTTTAACAGTAGCATCCAGGTGTCCTCAGTAATAACCAGCGTGAAAATCCAGCAAATCCGCCGCACTTTTTTCTACAATTTTTTCCGGTAAGAGTGCGTTGAATTCAGCTCCTCAAACTCTATCTCTGGTGTAAAGGACAACTTTCTATCCCCGTGCATTTGGACAGGAGAGACCGGCAAAATTTCAAAAATCGGGCATTTTCACCTTCCAAAAAAGAAATTTTTCTACACAAGGAGAAGGAAGCGAACCAGGGGCCCGCCCTTTCAGCTGTAGCATCCAGGTCTCCTCAGTAATAACCAGCGTGAAAATCCAGCAAATCCGCCGCACTTTTTTCTACACTTTTTTTTCCGGTACCTGTGGTATTTCGGTCTTTAATTCCGGGAATAATGACCCTACCGAGGAACGGGATACGGTCCTGTATTCCCCCTTGACTTACTTGTTACACGATAGCCTCAAACCGGGAATCGCGAACACAAGTTGATTTTCGAAAAAAAAAAATGGGAAGGGTTTAAACCACTTTCTGCCGACATACTAGACGCCATAATTCCTCAGTGCTTGAAGGGACAATAAAGCCGAAGAGTGCGTTGAATTCAGCTCCTCAAACTCTATCTCTGGTGTAAAGGACAACTTTCTATCCCCGTGCGTTTGGACAGGAGAGACCGGCAAAATTTCAAAAATCGGGCATTTTGACCTTCCTAAAAAGAAATTTTTCTACTCAAGGAGAACGAAGCGAACCAGGGGCCCGCCCTTTTAGCTGTAGCATCCAAGTATCCTCAGTAATAATCAGCGTGAAAATCCAGCAAATCCGCCGCACTTTTTTCTACACTTTTTTTTTCCGGTACCTATGGTATTTCGGTCTCTAATTCCGGGAATAATGACCCTACCGAGGAACGGGATACGGTCCTGTATTCCCCCTTGACTTACTTGTTACACGATAGCCTCAAACCGGGAATCGCGAACACAAGATGATTTTCGAAAAAAAAAAATGGGAAGGGTTTAAACCACTATTCTGCCGACATTCTAGCCGCCATAATTCCTCAGTTCATAAAGTGACAATAAAGCCGAAGAGTGCGTTGAATTCAGCTCCTCAAACTCTATCTCTGGTGTAAAGGACAACTGTCTATCCCCGTGCGTTTGGACTGGAGAGACCGGCAAAATTAAAAAAATCGGGCATTTTGAACTTCCAAAAAAAAAATTTTTCTACACAAGGAGAACGAAGCGAACCAGGGGCCCGCCCTTTTAGCTGTAGCATCCAGGTATCCTCAGTAATAACCAGCGTGAAAATCTAGCAAATCCGCCGCACTTTTTTCTACACTTTTTTTCCGGTACCTATGGTATTTCGGTCTCTAATTCCGGGAATAATGACCCTACCGAGGAACGGGATACGGTCCTGTATTCCCCCTTGACTTACTTGAGACACGATAGCCTCAAACCGGGAATCGCGAACACAAGTTGATTTTCGAAAAAAAAAAACGGAAGGGTTTAAACCACTATTCTGCCGACATTCTAGCCGCCATAATTCCTCAGTTCTTGAAGTGACAATAAAGCCGAAGAGTGCGTTGAATTCAGCTCCTCAAACTCTATCTCTGGTGTAAAGGACAACTTTCTATCGCCGTGCGTTTGGACAGGAGATACCGGCAAAATTAAAAAAATCGGGCATTTTGACCTTCCAAAAAAGAAATTTTTCTACACAAGGAGAACGAAGCGAACCAGGGGCCCGCCCTTTTAGCTGTAGCATCCAGGTATCCTCAGTAATAACCAGCGTGAAAATCCAGCAAATCCGCCGCACTTTTTTCTACTTTCTTTTTCCGGTACCTATGGTATTTCGGTCTCTAATTCCGGGAATAATGACCCTACCGAGGAACGGGATACGGTCCTGTATTCCCCCTTTACTTACTTGTTACACGATAGCCTCAAACCGGGAATCGCGAACACAAGTTGATTTTCGAAAAAAAATGGGAAGGGTTTAAACCACTATTCTGCCGAGATTGTAGCCGCCATAATTCGTCAGTGCTTGAAGTGACAATAAAGCCGAAGAGTGCGTTGAATGCAGCTCCTCAAACTCTATCTCTGGTGTAAAGGACAACTTTCTATCGCCGTGCGTTTGGACAGTAGAGACCGGCAAAATTAAAAAAATCGGGCATTTTGACCTTCCAAAAAAGAAATTTTTCTACACAAGGAGAACGAAGCGAACCAGGGGCCCGCCCTTTTAGCTGTAGCATCCAGGTATCCTCAGTAATAACCAGCGTGAAAATCCAGCAAATCCGCCGCACTTTTTTCTACTTTTTTTCCCGGTACCTATGGTATTTCGGTCTCTAATTCCGGGAATAATGACCCTACCGAGGAACGGGATACGGTCCTGTATTCCCCCTTGACTTACTTGTTACACGATAGCCTCAAACCGGGAATCGCGAACACAAGTTGATTTTCGAAAAAAAATGGGAAGGGTTTAAACCACTATTCTGCCGAGATTCTAGCCGCCATAATTCGTCAGTGCTTGAAGTGACAATAAAGCCGAAGAGTGCGTTGAATTCAGCTCCTCAAACTCTATCTCTGGTGTAAAGGACAACTTTCTATCCCCGTGCGTTTGGACAGGAGAGACCGGCATTTTTAAAAAAATCGGGCATTTTTACCTTCCAAAAAAGAAATTTTTCTACACAAGGAGAACGAAGCGAACCAGGGGCCCGCCCTTTTAGCTGTAGCATCCAGGTATCCTCAGTAATAACCAGCGTAAAAATCCAGCAAATCCGCCGCACTTTTTTTTACACTTTATTTTCCGGTACCTATGGTATTTCGGTCTCTAATTCCGGGAATAACGACCCTACCGAGGAACGGGATACGGTCCTGTATTCCCCTTTGACTTACTTGTTACACGACAGCCTCAAACCGGGAATCGCGAACATAAGTTGATTTTCGAAAAAAAAAAAAGGGACATTTAGCCGCCATAATTCCTCAGTGCTTGAAGTGACAATAAACCCGAAGAGTGCGTTGGATTCAGCTCCTCAAACTCTATCTCTGGTTTAAACGACAACTTTCTATCCCTGTGCGTTTGGACAGGAGAGACCGGCAAAATTTCAAAAATCGGGCATTTTTACTTTCCAAAAAAGAAATTTTTCTACACAAGGAGAACGAAGCGTACCAGGGTCCCGCCCTTTTAACTGTAGCATCCAGGTGTCCTCAGTAATAACCAGCGTGAAAATCCAGCAAATCCGCCGCACTTTTTTCTACAATTTTTTCCGGTAAGAGTGCGTTGAATTCAGCTCCTCAAACTCTATCTCTGGTGTAAAGGACAACTTTCTATCCCCGTGCGTTTGGACAGGAGAGACCGGCAAAATTTAAAAAATCGGGGATTTTTACCTTCCAAAAAAAATTTTTCTACACAAGGAGAACGAAGCGAACCAGGGGCCCGCCCTTTTAGCTATAGCATCCAGGTATCCTCAGTAATAACCAGAGTGAAAATCCAGCATATCCGCCGCACTTTTTTCTACACTTTTTTTTCGGTTACCTATGGTATTTCGGTCTCTAATTCCGGGAATAATGACCCTACCGAGGAACGGGATACGGTCCTGTTTTCCCCCTTGACTTACACGATACACGATAGCCTCAAACCGGGAATCGCGAACACAATTTGATTTTCGAAAAAAAAAAATGGGAAGGGTTTAAACCACTATTCTGCCGACATTCTAGCCGCCATAATTCCTCAGTTCTTGAAGTGACAATAAAGCCGAAGAGTGCGTTGAATTCAGCTCCTCAAACTCTATCTCTGGTGTAAAGGACAACTTTCTATCCCCGTGCGTTTGGACAGGAGAGACCGGCAAAATTAAAAAAATCGGGCATTTTGACCTTCCAAAAAAGAAATTTTTCTACACAAGGAGAACGAAGCGAACCAGGGGCCCGCCCTTTTAGCTGTAGCATCCAGGTATCCTCAGTAATAACCAGCGTGAAAATCCAGCAAATCCCCCGCACTTTTTTCTACACTTTTTTTCCGGTACCTATGGTATTTCGGTCTCTAATTCCGGGAATAATGACCCTACCGAGGAACAGGATACGGTCCTGTATTCCCCCTTGACTTACTTGAGACACGATAGCCTCAAACCGGGAATCGCGAACACAAGTTGATTTTCGAAAAAAAAAATGGGAAGGTTTAAACCACTATTCTGCCGACATTCTAGCCGCCATAATTCCTCAGTTCTAGAAGTGACAATAAAGCCGAAGAGTGCGTTGAATTCAGCTCCTCAAACTCTATCTCTGGTGTAAAGGACAACTTTCTATCGCCGTGCGTTTGGACAGGAGATACCGGCAAAATTAAAAAAATCGGGCATTTTGACCTTCCAAAAAAGAAATTTTTCTACACAAGGAGAACGAAGCGAACCAGGGGCCCGCCCTTTTAGCTGGAGCATCCAGGTATCCTCAGTAATAACCAGCGTGAAAATCCAGCAAATCCGCCGCACTTTTTTCTACACTTCTTTTTCCGGTACCAATGGTATTTCGGTCTCTAATTCCGGGAATAATGACCCTACCGAGGAACGGGAAACGGTCCTGTATTCCCCTTTGACTTACTTGTTACACGACAGCCTCAAACCGGGAATCGCGAACACAAGTTGATTTTCGAAAAAAAAATGGGATATTTAGCCGCCATAATTCCTCAGTGCTTGAAGTGACAATAAAGCCGAAGAGTGCGTTGAGGTCAGCTCCTCAAACTCTATCTGAGGTGTAAAGGACAACTTTCTATCCCCGTGCGTTTGGACAGGAGAGACCGGCAAAATTAAAAAAAATCGGGCATTTTGACCTTCCAAAAAAGAAATTTTTCTACACAAGGAGAACGAAACGAACCAGGGGCCCGCCCTTTTAGCTGTAGCATCCAGGTATCCTCAGTAATAACCAGCGTGAAAATCCAGCAAATCCGCCGCACTTTTTTCTACAATTTTTTTCCGGTACCTATGGTATTTCGGTCTCTAATTCCGGGAATAATGACCCTACCGAGGAACGGGATACGGTCCTGTATTCCCCTTTGACTTACTTGTTACACGACAGCCTCAAACCGGGAATCGCGAACACAAGTTGATTTTTGAAAAAAAAAATGGGGAGGGTTTAAACCACTATTCTGCCGACATTCTAGCCGCCATAATTCCTCAGTGCTTGAAGTGACAATAAAGCCGAAGAGTGCGTTGAATTCAGCTCCTCAAACTCTATCTCTGGTGTAAAGGACAACTTTCTATCCCCGTGCGTTTGGACAGGAGAGACCGCCAAAATATAAAAAATCGGGCATTTTGACCTTCCAAATAGAAATTTTACTACACAAGGAGAACGAATCGAACCAGGGGCCCGCCCTTTTAGCTGTAGCATCCAGGTATCCTCAGTAATAACCAGCGTGAAAATCCAGCAATTCCGCCGCACTTTTTTCTACACTTTTTTTTCCGGTACCTATGGTATTTCGGTCTCTAATTCCGGGAATAATGACCCTACCGAGGAACGGGATACGGTCCTGTATTCCCCCTTGACTTACTTGTTACACGATAGCCTCAAACCGGGAATCGCGAACACAAGTTGATTTTCGAAAAAAAAATGGGAACCACTATTCAGCCGACATTCTAACCGCCATAATTCCTCAGTGCTTGAAGTGACAATAAAGCCGAAGAGTGCGTTGAATTCAGCTCCTCAAACTCTATCTCTGGTGTAAAGGACAACTTTCTATCCCCGTGCGTTTGGACAGGAGAGACCGGGAAAATTTCAAAAATCGGGCATTTAGACCTTCCAAAAAAGAACCACTATTCTGCCGACATTCTAGCCGCCATAATTCCTCAGTGCTTGAAGTGACAATAAAGCCGAAGAGTGCGTTGAATTCAGCTCCTCAAACTCTATCTCTGGTGTAAAGGACAACTTTCTATCCCCGTGCGTTTGGACAGGAGAGACCGGGAAAATTTCAAAATTCGGGCATTTTTACCTTCCAAAAAAGAAATTTTTCTACACAAGGAGAACGAAGCGAACCAGGGGCCCGCCCTTTTAGCTGTAGCATCCAGGTATCCTCAGTAATAACCAGAGTGAAAATCCAGCATATCCGCCGCACTTTTTTCTACACTTTTTTTCCGGTACCTATGGTATTTCGGTCTCTAATTCCGGGAATAATTACCCTACCGAGGAACGGGATACGGTCCTTTATTCCCCGTTGACTTACTTGATACACGATAGCCTCAAACCGGGAATCGCGAACACAAGTAGATTTTCGAAAAAAAAAAAATGGGAAGGGTTTAAACCACTATTCTGCCGACATTCTAGCGGCCATAATTCCTCAGTTATTGAAGTGACAATAAAGCCAAAGAGTGCGTTGAATTCAGCTCCTCAAACTCTATCTCTGGTGTAAAGGACTACTTTCTATCCCCGTGCGTTTGGACAGGAGAGACCGGCAAAATTTCAAAAATCGGGCATTTTGACCTTCCAAAAAAGAACCACTATTCTGCCGACATTGTAGCCGCCACAATTCCTCAGTGCTTGAAGTGACAATAAAGCCGAAGAGAGCGTTGAGTTCAGCTCCTCAAACACTATCTCTGGTGTAAAGGACAACTTTCTATTCCCGTGCGTTTGGACAGGAGAGACCGGCAAAATTAAAAAAATCGGGCATTTTGACCTTCCAAAAAAGAAATTTTTCTACACAAAGAGAACGATGCGAACCAGGGGCCCGCCCTTTTAGCTGTAGCATCGAGGTGTCCTCAGTAATAACCAGCGTGAAAATCCAGCAAATCCGCCGCACTTTTTTCTACACTTTTTTTTCCGGTACCTATGGTATTTCGGTCTCTAATTCCGGGAATAATGACCCTACCGAGGAACGGGAGACGGTCCTGTATTCCCCTTTGACTTACTTGTTACACGACAGCCTCAAACCGGGAATCGCGAACACAAGTTGATTTTCGAAAAAAAAAATTCTGCCGACATTCTAGCCGCCATAATTCCTCAGTGCTTGAAGTGACAATAAAGCCGAAGAGTGCGTTGAATTCAGCTCCTCAAACTCTATCTCTGGTGTAAAGGACAACTTTCTATCCCCGTGCGTTTCGACAGGAGAGACCGGCAAAATATCAATAATCGGGCATTTTGACCTTCCAAAAAAGAAATTTTTCTACACAAGGAGAACGAAGCGAACCAGGGGCCCGTCCGTTTAGCTGTAGCATCCAGGTATCCTCAGTAATAACCAGCGTGAAAATCCAGCAAATCCGCCGCACTTTTTTCTACACTTTTTTTTCCGGTACCTATGATATTTCGGTCTCTAATTCCGGGAATAATGACCCTACCGAGGAACGGGATGCGGTCCTGTATTCCCCATTGACTTACTTGATACACGATAGCCTCAAACCGGGAATCGCGAACACAAGTTGATTTTCGAAAAAAAAAAAAAATGGGAAGGGTTTAAACCACTCTTCTGCCGACATTCTAGCCGCCTTAATTCCTCAGTTCTTGAAGTGACAATAAAGCCGAAGAGTGCGTTGAATTCAGCTCCTCAAACTCTATCTCTGGTGTAAAGGACAACTTTCTATCCCCGTGCATTTGGACAGGAGAGACCGGCAAAATTTAAAAAATCGGGCATTTTGACCTTCCAAAAAAGAAATTTTTCTACACAAGGAGAACGAAGCGAACCAGGGGCCCGCCCTTTTAGCTGTAGCATCCAGGTATCCTCAGTAATAACCAGCGTGAAAAGCCAGCAAATCCGCCGCACTTTTTTCTACTTTTCTTTCCAGTACCTATGGTATCTCGGTCTCTAATTCCGGGAATAATGACCCTACCAAGGAACAGGATACGGTCCTGTATTCCCCCTTGACTTACTTGTTACACGATAGCCTCAAACCGGGAATCGCGAACACAAGTTGATTTTCGAAAAAAAAATGGGAAGGGTTTAAACCACTTTCTGCCGACATACTAGCCGCCATAATTCCTCAGTGCTTGAAGGGACAATAAAGCCGAAGAGTGCGTTGAATTCAGCTCCTCAAACTCTATCTCTGGTGTAAAGGACAACTTTCTATCCCCGTGCGTTTGGACAGGAGAGACCGGCAAAATTTAAAAAATCGGGCATTTTGACCTTCCAAAAAAGAACCACTAATCTGCCGACATTGTAGCCGCCAAAATTCCTCAGTGCTTGAAGTGACAATAAAGCCGAGGAGAGCGTTGAGTTCAGCTCCTCAAACTCTATCTCTGGTGTAAAGGACAACTTTCTATCCCCCTGCGTTTGGACAGGAGAGACCGGCAAAATTTCAAAACTCGGGCATTTTGACCTCCTAAAAAGAAATTTTTCTACTCAAGGAGAACGAAGCGAACCAGGGGCCCGCTCTTTTAGCTGTAGCATCCAGGTATCCTCAGTAATAACCAGCGTGAAAATCCAGCAAATCCGCCGCACTTTTTTCTACACTTTTTTTTTCCGGTACCTATGGTATTTCGGTCTCTAATTCCGGGAATAATGACCGTTCCGAGGAACGGGATACGGTCCTGTATTCCCCCTTGACTTACTTGTTACACGATAGCCTCAAACCGGGAATCGCGAACACAAGATGATTTTCGAAAAAAAAATGTGAAGGGTTTAAACCACTATTCTGCCGACATTCTAGCTTCCATAATTCCTCAGTTCTTAAAGTGACAATAAAGCCGAAGAGTGCGTTGAATTCAGCTCCTCAAACTCTATCTCTGGTGTAAAGGACAACTTTCTATCCCCGTGCGTTTGGACAGGAGAGACCGGCAAAATTTAAAAAATCGGGCACTTTGACCTTCCAAAAAAGAAATTTTTCTACACAAGGAGAACGAAGCGAACCAGGGGCCCCCCCTTTTAGCTGTAGGATCCAGGTATCCTCAGTAATAACCAGAGTGAAAATCCAGCATATCCGCCGCACTTTTTTCTACACTTTTTTTTCCGGTACCTATGGTATTTCGGTCTCTAATTCTGGGAATAATGACCCTACCGAGGAACGGGATACGGTCCTGTATTCCCCCTTGACTTACTTGATACACGATAGCCTCAAACCGGGTATCGCGAACACAAGTTGATTTTCGAAAAAAAAAAATGGGATGGGTTTAAACCACTATTCTGCCGACATTCTAGCCGCCATAAATCCTCAGTTATTGAAGTGACAATAAAGACGAAGAGTGCGTTGAATTCAGCTCCTCAAACTCTATTTCTGGTGTAAAGGACAACTTTCTATCCCCGTGCGTTTGGACAGGAGAGACCGGCAAAATTAAAAAAATCGGGCATTTTGACCTTCCAAAAAAGAAATTTTTCTACACAAGGATAACGAAGCGAACCAGGGGCCCGCCCTTTTAGCTGTAGCATCCAGGTGTCCTCAGTAATAACCAGCGTGAAAATCCAGCAAATCCGCCGCACTTTTTTCTACACTTTTTTTTCCGGTACCTATGGTATTTCGGTCTCTAATTCCGGGAATAATGACCCTACCGAGGAACGGGATACGGTCCTGTATTCCCCTTTCCTTACTTGTTACACGACAGCCTCAAACCGGGAATCGCGAACACAAGTTGATTTTCGAAAAAAAAATGGGAAGGTTGTAAACCACTATTCTGCCGACATTCTAGCCGCCATCATTCCTCAGTGCTTGAAGTGACAATAAAGCCGAAGAGTGCGTTGAATTCAGCTCCTCAAACTCTATCTCTGGTGTAAAGGACAACTTTCTATCCCCGTGCGTTTGGACAGGAGAGACCGGCAAAATTAAAAAAATCGGGCATTTTGACCTTCCAAAAAAGAAATTTTTCTACACAAGGATAACGAAGCGAACCAGGGGCCCGCCCTTTTAGCTGTAGCATCCAGGTATCCTCAGTAATAACCAGCGTGAAAATCCAGCAAATCCGCCCCACTTTTTTCTACTTTTTTTTTCCAGTACCTATGGTATCTCGGTCTCTAATTCCGGGAATAATGACCCTACCAAGGAACGGGATACGGTCCTGTATTCCCCCTTGACTTACTTGTTACACGATACCCTCAAACCGGGAATCGCGAACACAAGTTGATTTTCGAAAAAAAAAAATGGGAAGGGTTTAAACCACTTTCTGCCGACATACTAGCCGCCATAATTCCTCAGTGCTTGAAGGGACAATAAAGCCGAAGAGTGCGTTGAATTCAGCTCCTCAAACTCTATCTCTGGTGTAAAGGACAACTTTCTATCCCCGTGCGTTTGGACAGGAGAGACCGGCAAAATTAAAAAAATCGGGCATTTTGACCTTCCAAAAAAGAAATTTTTCTACACAAGGAGAACGAAGCGAAACAGGGGCCCGCCCTTTTTAGCTGTAGCATCCAGGTATCGTCAGTAATAACCAGAGTGAAAATCCAGCATATCCGCCGCACTTTTTTCTACACTTTTTTTTCCGGTACCTATGGTATTTCGGTCTCTAATTCCGTTAATAATGACCCTACCGAGGAACGGGATACGGTCCTGTATTCCCCTTTGACTTACTTGTTACATGACAGCCTCAAACCGGGAATCGCTAACACAAGTTGATTTTCGAAAAAAAAATGGGAAGGGTGTAAACCACTATTCTGCCGACATTCTAGCCGCCATAATTCCTCAGTGCTAGAAGTGACAATAAAGCCGAAGAGTGCGTTGAATTCAGCTCCTCAAACTCTATCTCTGGTGTAAAGGACAACTTTCTATCGCCGTGCGTTTGGACAGGAGAGACTGGCAAAATTTCAAAAATCGGGCATTTTGACCTTCCAAAAAAGAACCACTATTCTGCCGACATTGTAGCCGCCACAATTCCTCAGTGCTTGAAGTGACAATAAAGACGAAGAGAGCGTTGAGTTCAGCTCCCCAAACTCTATCTCTGGTGTAAAGGACAACTTTCTATCCCCGTGCGTTTGGACAGGAGAGACCGGCAAAATTAAAAAAATCGGGCATTTTCACCTTCCAAAAAAGAAATTTTTCTACACAAGGAGAACGAAGCGAACCAGGGGCCCGCCCTTTTAGCTGTAGCATCCAGGTGTCCTCAGTAATAACCAGCGTGAAATTTCAGCAAATCCGCCGCACTTTTTTCTACACTTTTTTTTCCGGTACCTATGGTATTTCGGTCTCTAATTCCGGGAATAATGACCCTACCGAGGAAAGGGATACGGTCCTGTATTCCCCCTTGACTTACTTGTTACACGACAGCCTCAAACCGAGAATCGCGAACACAAGTTGATTTTCGAAAAAATAAAATGGGAAGGGTTTAAACCACTATTCTGCCGACATTCTAGCCGCCATAATTCCTCAGTGCTTGAAGTGACAATAAAGCCGAAGAGTGCGTTGATTTCAGCTCCTCAAACTCTATCTCTGGTGTAAAGGACAACTTTCTATCCCCGTGCGTTTGGACAGGAGAGACCGGCAAAATTTAAAAAATCGGGCATTTTGAACTTCCAAAAAAGAAATTTTTCTACACAAGGAGAACGAATCGAACCAGGGGCCCGCCCTTTTAGCTGTAGCATCCAGGTATCCTCAGTAATAACCAGCGTGAAAATCCAGCAAATCCGCCGCACTTTTTTCTACTTTTTTTTTTCCAGTACCTATGGTATCTCGGTCTCTAATTCCGGGAATAATAACCCTATCAAGGAACGGGATACGGTACTGTATTCCCCCTTGGCTTACTTGATACACGATAGCCTCAAACATAGAATCGCGAACACAAGTTGATTTTCGAAAAATTTCTGCCGACATTCTAGCCGCCATAATTCCTCAGTGCTTGAAGTGACAATAAAGCCGAAAAATGCGTTGAATTCAGCTCCTCAAACTCTATCTCTGGTGTAGAGCACAACTTTCTATCGCCGTGCGTTTTGACAGTAGTGACCGGCAAAATATCTAAAATCGGGCATTTTGACCTTCCAAAAAAGAAATTTCTCTACACAAGGAGAACGAAGCGAACCAGGGGCCCGCCCTTTTAGCAGTAGCATCCAGGTGTCCTCAGTAATAACCAGCGTGAAAATCCAGCAAATCCGGCGCACTTTTTTCTACAATTTTTTTCCGGTTCTATGGTATTTCGGTCTCTAATTCCGGGAATAATGACCCTACCGAGTAACGGGATACGGTCCTGTATTCCCCTTTGACTTACTTGTTACACGACAGCCTCAAACCGGGAATCGCGAACACAAGTTGATTTTCTAAAAAAAAATGGTAAGGGTTTAAACCACTATTCTGCCGACATTCTAGCCGCCCTAATTCCTCAGTGCTTGAAGTGACAATAAAGCCGAAGAGTGCGTTGAATTCAGCTCCTCAAACTCTATCTCTGGTGTAAAGGACAACTTTCTATCTCCGTGCGTTTGGACAGGAGAGACCAGCAAAATTTAAAAAATCGGGCATTTTGACCTTCCAAAAAAGAACCACTATTCTGCCGACATTATAGCCGCCATAATTCCTCAGTGCTTGAAGTGACAATAAAGCCGAAGAGTGCGTTGAATTCAGCTCCTCAAACTCTATCTCTGGTGTAAAGGACACCTTTCTATCCCCGTGCGTTTGGACAGGAGAGACCGGCAAAATTAAAAAAATCGGGCATTTTGACCTTCCAAAAAAGAAATTTTTCTACACAAGGAGAACGAAGCGAACTAGGGGCCCGCCCTTTTAGCTGTAGCATCCAGGTGTCCTCAGCAATAACCAGCGTGAAATTCCAGCAAATCCGCCGCTCTTTTTTCTACACTTTTTTTTCCGGTACCTATGGTATTTCGGTCTCTAATTCCGGGAATAATGACCCTACCGAGGAAAGGGATACGGTCCTGTATTCCCCCTTGACTTACTTGTTACACGACAGCCTCAACCCGGGAATCGCGAACACAAGTTGATTTTCGAAAAAAAAAAAATGGGAAGGGTTTAAACCACTATTCTGCCGACATTCTAGCCGCCATAATTCCTCAGTGCTTGAAGTGACAATAAAGCCGAAGAATGCGTTGAATTCAGCTCCTCAAACTCTATCTCTGGTGTAGAGCACAACTTTCTATCGCCGTGCGTTTGGACAGTAGAGACCGGCAAAATTTCAAAACTCGGGCATTTTGACCTCCTAAAAAGAAATTTTTCTACTCAAGGAGAACGAAGCGAACCAGGGGCCCGCTCTTTTAGCTGTAGCATCCAGGTATCCTCAGTAATAACCAGCGTGAAAATCCAGCAAATCCGCCGCACTTTTTTCTACACTTTGTTTTTCCGGTACCTATGGTATTTCGGTCTCTAATTCCGGGAATAATGACCCTTCCGAGGAACGGGATACGGTCCTGTATTCCCCCTTGACTTACTTGTTACACGATAGCCTCAAACCGGGAATCGCGAACACAAGATGATTTTCGAAAAAAAAATGTGAAGGGTTTAAACCACTATTCTGCCGACATTCTAGCTTCCATAATTCCTCAGTTCTTAAAGTGACAATAAAGCCGAAGAGTGCGTTGAATTCAGCTCCTCAAACTCTATCTCTGGTGTAAAGGACAACTTTCTATCCCCGTGCGTTTGGACAGGAGAGACCGGCAAAATTTCAAAAATCGGGCATTTTGACCTTCCAAAAAAGAACCACTATTCTGCCGACATTGTAGCCGCCATAATTCCTCAGTGCTTGAAGTGACAATAAAGCCGAAGAGTGCGTTGAGTTCAGCTCCTCAAACTCTATCTCTGGTGTAAAGGACAACTTTCTATCCCCGTGCGTTTGGACAGGAGAGACCGGCAAAATTAAAAAAATCGGGCATTTTGACCTTCCAAAAAAGAAATTTTTCTACACAAGGAGAACGAAGCGAACCAGGGGCCCGCCCTTTTAGCTGTAGCATCCAGGTGTCCCCAGTAATAACCAGCGTGAAATTCCAGCAAATCCGCCGCACTTTTTTCTACACTTTTTTTTTCCGGTACCTATGGTATTTCGGTCTCTAATTCCGGGAATAATGACCCTACCGAGGAAAGGGATACGGTCCTGTATTCCCCCTTGACTTACTTGTTACACGACAGCCTCAAACCGGGAATCGCGAACACAAGTTGATTTTCGAAAAAGAAATGGGAAACCACTATTCTGCCGACATTCTAGCCGCCATAATTCCTCAGTGCTTGAAGTGACAATAAAACCGAAGAGTGCGTTGAATTCAGCTCCTCAAACTCTATCTCTGGTGTAAAGGACAACTTTCTATCCCCGTGCGTTTGGACAGGAGAGACCGGCAAAATATAAAAAATCGGGCATTTTGACCTTCCAAAAAAGAAATTTTTCTACGCAAGGAGAACGAAGCGAACCAGGGGCCCGCCCTTTTAGCTGTAGCATCCAGGTATCCTCAGTAATAACCAGCGTGAAAATCCAGCAAATCCGCCGCACTTTTTGTACACTTGTTTTTTCCGGTACCTATGGTATTTCGGTCTCTAATTCCGGGAATAATGACCCTACCGAGGAACGGGATACGGTCCTGTATTCCCCCTTGACTTACTTGTTACAAGATAGCCTCAAACCGGGAATCGCGAACACAAGTTGATTTTCGAAAAAAAAAAATGGGAAGGGTTTAAACCACTATTCTGCCGACATTCTAGCCGCCATAATTCCTCAGTTCTTGAAGTGACAATAAAGCCGAAGAGTGCGTTGAATTCAGCTCCTCAAACTCTATCTCTGGTGTAAAGGACAACTTTCTATCCCCGTGGGTTTGGACAGGAGAGACCGGCAAAATTAAAAAAATCGGGCATTTTGACCTTCCAAAAAGAAATTTTTCTACACAAGGAGAACGAAGCGAACCAGCAGCCCGCCCTTTTAGCTGTAGCATCCAGGTATCCTCAGTAATAACCAGCGTGAAAATCCAGCAAATCCGCCGCACTTTTTTCTACTTTTTTTTTTCCAGTACCTATGGTATCTCGGTCTCTAATTCCGGGAATAATGACCCTACCAAGGAACGGGATACGGTCCTGTATTCCCCCTTGACTTACTTGTTACACGATAGCTTCAAACCGGGAATCGCGAACACAAGTTGATTTTAGAAAAAAAAAATGGGAAGGGTTTATACCACTTTCTGCCGACATACTAGCCGCCATAATTCCTCAGTTCTTAAAGTGGCAAATAAGCCGAAAAGTGCGTTGAATTCAGCTCCTCTAACTCTATCTCTGGTGTAAAGGACAACTTTCTATCCCCGTGCGTTTGGACTGGAGAGACCGGCAAAATTAAAAAAATCGGGCATTTTGACCTTCCAAAAAAGAAATTTTTCTACACAAGGAGAACGAAGTGAAACAGGGGCCCGCCCTTTTAGCTGTAGCATCCAGGAATCCTCAGTAATAACCAGCGTGAAAATCCAGCATATCCGCCGCACTTTTTTCTACACTTTTTTTTCCGGTACCTATGGTATTTCGGTCTCTAATTCCGGGAATAATGACCCTACCGAGGAACGGGATACGGTCCTGTATTCCCCCTTGACTTACTTGTTACACGATAGCCTCAAACCGGGAATCGCGAACACAAGATGATTTTCGAAAAAAAAATGGGAAGGGTTTAAACCACTATTCTGCCGACATTCTAGCCGCCATAATTCCTCAGTTCTTAAAGTGACAATAAAGCCGAAGAGTGCGTTGAATTCAGCTCCTCAAACTCTATCTCTGGTGTAAAGGACAACTTTCTATCCCCGTGCGTTTGGACTGGAGAGACCGGCAAAATTAAAAAAATCGGGCATTATGACCTTCCAAAGAGAAATTTTTCTACACAAGGAGAACGAAGCGAACCAGGGGCCCGCCCTTTTAGCTGTAGCATCCAGGTATCCTCAGTAATAACCAGCGTGAAAATCCAGCAAATCCGCCGCACTTTTTTCTACACTTTTTTTTCCAGTCCCTATGGTATTTCGGTCTCTAATTCCGGGAATAATGACCCTACCGAGGAACGGGATACGGTACTGTATTCCCCCTTGACTTACTTGATACACGATAGCCTCAAACATAGAATCGCGAACACAAGTTGATTTTCGAAAAAAAAAATGGGAAGGGTTTAAACCACTATTCTGCCGACATTCTAGCCGCCATAATTCCTCAGTGCTTGAAGTGACAATAAAGCCGAAGAATGCGTTGAATTCAGCTCCTCAAACTCTATCTCTGGTGTAGAGCACAACTTTCTATCGCCGTGCGTTTGGACAGTAGAGACCGGCAAAATATCTAAAATCGGGCATTTTGACCTTCCAAAAAAGAAATTTCTCTACACAAGGAGAACGAAGCGAACCAGGGGCCCGCCCTTTTAGCAGTAGCATCCAGGTGTCCTCAGTAATAACCAGCGTGAAAATCCAGCAAATCCGGCGCACTTTTTTCTACAATTTTTTTCCGGTTCCTATGGTATTTCGGTCTCTAATTCCGGGAATAATGACCCTACCGAGTAACGGGATACGGTCCTGTATTCCCCTTTGACTTACTTGTTACACGACAGCCTCAAACCGGGAATCGCGAACACAAGTTGATTTTCTAAAAAAAAATGGGAAGGGTTTAAACCACTATTCTGCCGACATTCTAGCCGCCATAATTCCTCAGTGCTTGAAGTGACAATAAAGCCGAAGTGTGCGTTGAATTCAGCTCCTCAAACTCTATCTCTGGTGGAAAGGACAACTTTCTATCTCCGTGCGTTTGGACAGGAGAGACCAGCAAAATTTAAAAAATCGGGCATTTTGACCTTCCAAAAAAGAACCACTATTCTGCCGACATTATAGCCGCCATAATTCCTCAGTGCTTGAAGTGACAATAAAGCCGAAGAGTGCGTTGAATTCAGCTCCTCAAACTCTATCTCTGGTGTAAAGGACACCTTTCTATCCCCGTGCGTTTGGACAGGAGAGACCGGCAAAATTAAAAAAAAAACGGGCATTTTGACCTTCCAAAAAAGAAATTTTTCTACACAAGGAGAACGAAGCGAACTAGGGGCCCGCCCTTTTAGCTGTAGCATCCAGGTGTCCTCAGTAATAACCAGCGTGAAATTCCAGCAAATCCGCCGCTCTTTTTTCTACACTTTTTTTTCCGGTACCTATGGTATTTCGGTCTCTAATTCCGGGAATAATGACCTTACCGAGGAACGGGAAACGGTCCTGTATTCCCCTTTGACTTACTTGTTACACGACAGCCTCAAACCGGGAATCGCGAACACAAGTTGATTTTCGAAAAAAAAATGCGACATTTAGCCGCCATAATTCCTCAGTGCTTGAAGTGACAATAAAGCCGAGGAGTGCGTTGAGTTCAGCTCCTCAAACTCTATCTCTGGTGTAGAGCACAACTTTCTATCGCCGTGCGTTTGGACAGTAGAGACCGGCAAAATATCAAAAATCGGGCATTTTGACCTCCCAAAAAAGAAAATTTTCTACACAAGGAGAACGAAGCGAACCAGGGGCCCGCCCTTTTAGCTGTAGCATCCAGGTGTCCTCAGTATTAACCAGCGTGAAAATCCAGCAAATCCGCCGCACTTTTTTCTACACTTTTTTTTCCGGTACCTATGGTATTTCGGTCTCTAATTACGGGAATAATGACCCTACCGAGGAACGGGAAACGGTCCTGTATTCCCCTTTGACTTACTTGTTACACGACAGCCTCAAACCGGGAATCGCGAACACAAGTTGATTTTGGAAAAAAAAATGGGACATTCTAGCCGCCATAATTCCTCAGTGCTTGAAGTGACAATAAAGTCGAAGAGTGCGTTGAATTCAGCTCCTCAAACTCTATCTCTGGTGTAGAGGACAACTTTCTATCCCCGTGCGTTTGGACAGGAGAGACCGCCAAATATTAAAAAAATCGGGCATTTTGACCTTCCAAAAAAGAAATGTTTCTACACAAGGAGAACGAAGCGAACCAGGGGCCCGCCCTTTTAGCTGTAGCATCCAATTGTCCTCAGTAATAACCAGCGTGAAAATCCAGCAAATCCGCCGCACTTTTTTCTACACTTTATTTTCCGGTACCTATGGTATTTCGGTCTCTAATTCCGGGAATAATGACCCTACCGAGGAACGGGATACGGTCCTGTATTCCCCCTAGACTTACTTGATACACGATAGCCTCAAACCGGGAATCGCGAACACAAGTTGATTTTCGAAAAAAAAAAAAATAGGAAGGGTTTAAACCACTATTCTGCCGACATTATAGCCGCCATAATTCCTCAGTGCTTGAAGTGACAATTAAGCCGAAGAATGCGTTGAATTCAGCTCCTCAAACTCAATCTCTGGTGTAAAGGACAACTTTCTATTCCCGTGCGTTTGCACAGTAGAGACCGGCAAAATATCAAAAATCGGGCATTTTGACCTTCCAAAAAAGAAATTTTTCTACACAAGGAGAACGAAGCGAACCAGGGGCCCGCCCTTTTAGCTGTAGCATCCAGGTATCCTCAGTAATAACCAGCGTGAAAATCCAGCATATCCGCCGCACTTTTTTCTACACTTTTTTTCCGGTACCTATGGTATTTCGGTCTCTAATTCCGGGAATAATGACCCTACCGAGGAACGGGATACGGTCCTGTATTCCCCCTTGTCTTACTTGTTACACGATAGCCTCAAACCGGGAATCGCGAACACAAGTTGATTTTCGAAAAAAAAATGAGAAGGGTTTAAACAACTATTCTGCCGACATTCTAGCCGCCATAATTCCTCAGTTCTTGAAGTGACAATAAAGCCGAAGAGTGCGTTGAATTCAGCTCCTCAAACTCTATCTCTTGTGTAAAGGACAACTTTCTATCCCCGTGCGTTTGGACAGGAGAGACCGGCTCAATTTCAAAAATCGGGCATTTTGACCTTCCAAAAAAGAACCACTATTCTGCCGACATTGTAGCCGCCATAATTCCTCAGTGCTTGAAGTGACAATAAAGCCGAAGAGTGCGTTGAGTTCAGCTCCTCAAACTCTATCTCTGGTGTAAAGGACAACTTTCTATCCCCGTGCGTTTGGACAGGTGAGACCGCCAAAGTTAAAAAAAATCGGGCATTTTGACCTTCCAAAAAAGAAATTTTTCTACACAAGGAGAACGAAGCGAACCAGGGGCCCGCCCTTTTAGCTGTAGCATCCAGGTATTCTCAGTAATAACCAGCGTGAAAATCCAGCAAATCCGCCGCACTTTTTTCTACACTTTTTTTTTCCGGTACCTATGGTATTTCGGTCTCTAATTCCGGGAATAATGACCCTACCGAGGAACGGGATACGGTACTGTATTCCCCCTTGACTTACTTGATACACGATAGCCTCAAACAGGGAATCGCGAACACGAGTTGATTTTCGAAAAAAAAAAAAATGGGAAGGGTTTAAACCACTATTCTGCCGACATTCTAGCCGCCATAATTCCTCAGTGCTTGAAGTGACAATAAAGCCGAAGAGTGCGTTGAGTTCAGCTCCTCAAACTCTATCCCTGGTGTAAAGGACAACTTTCTATCCCCGTGCGTTTGGACTGGAGAGACCGGCAAAATTAAAAAAATCGGGCATTTTGACCTTCCAAAGAGAAATTTTTCTACACAAGGAGAACGAAGCGAACCAGGGGCCCGCCCTTTTAGCTGTAGCATCCAGGTATCCTCAGTAATAACCAGCGTGAAAATCCAGCAAATCCGCCGCACTTTTTTCTACACTTTTTCTTCCGGTCCCTATGGTATTTCGGTCTCTAATTCCGGGAATAATGACCCTACCGAGGAACGGGATACGGTACTGTATTCCCCCTTGACTTACTTGATACACGATAGCCTCAAACATAGAATCGCGAACACAAGTTGATTTTCGAAAAAAAAAATGGGAAGGGTTTAAACCACTATTCTGCCGACATTCTAGCCGCCATAATTCCTCAGTGCTTGAAGTGACAATAAAGCTGAAGAATGCGTTGAATTCAGCTCCTCAAACTCTATCTCTGGTGTAGAGCACAACTTTCTATCGCCGTGCGTTTGGACAGTAGAGACCGGCAAAATATCTAAAATCGGGCATTTTGACCTTCCAAAAAAAAATTTCTCTACACAAGGAGAACGAAGCGAACCAGGGGCCCGCCCTTTTAGCAGTAGCATCCAGGTGTCCTCAGTAATAACCAGCGTGAAAATCCAGCAAATCCGGCGCACTTTTTTCTACAATTTTTTTCCGGTTCCTATGGTATTTCGGTCTCTAATTCCGGGAATAATGACCCTACCGAGTAACGGGATACGGTCCTGTATTCCCCTTTGACTTACTTGTTACACGACAGCCTCAAACCGGGAATCGCGAACACAAGTTGATTTTCTAAAAAAAAATGGGAAGGGTTTAAACAACTATTCTGCCGACATTCTAGCCGCCATAATTCCTCAGTGCTTGAAGTGACAATAAAGCCGAAGAGTGCGTTGAATTCAGCTCCTCAAACTCTATCTCTGGTGTAAAGGACAACTTTCTATCTCCGTGCGTTTGGACAGGAGAGACCGGCAAAATTAAAAAAATCGGGCATTTTGACCTTCCAAAAAAGAACCACTATTCTGCCGACATTATAGCCGCCATAATTCCTCAGTGCTTGAAGTGACAATAAAGCCGAAGAGTGCGTTGAATTCAGCTCCTCAAACTCTATCTCTGGTGTAAAGGACAACTTTCTATCCCCGTGCGTTTGGACAGGAGAGACCGCCAAATATTAAAAAATCGGGCATTTTGACCTTCCAAAAAAGAAATTTTTCTACACAAGGAGAACGAAGCGAACCAGGGGCCCGCCCTTTTAGCTGTAGCATCCAGGTGTCCTCAGTAATAACCAGCGTGAAAATCCAGCAAATCCGCCGCACTTTTTTCTACACTTTTTTTTTCCGGTACCTATGGTATTTCGGTCTCTAATTCCGGGAATAATGACCCTACCGAGGAACGGGATACGGTCCTGTATTCCCCCTAGACTTACTTGATACACGATAGCCTCAAACCGGGAATCGCGAACACAAGTTGATTTTCGAAAAAAAAAAAAATGGGAAGGGTTTAAACCACTATTCTGCCGACATTCTAGCCGCCATAATTCCTCAGTGCTTGAAGTGACAATTAAGCCGAAGAATGCGTTGAATTCAGCTCCTCAAACTCAATCTCTGGTGTAAAGGACAACTTTCTATTCCCGTGCGTTTGCACAGTAGAGACCGGCAAAATATCAAAAATCGGGCATTTTGACCTTCCAAAAAAGAAATTTTTCTACACAAGGAGAACGAAGCGAACCAGGGGCCCGCCCTTTTAGCTGTAGCATCCAGGTATCCTCAGTAATAACCAGCGTGAAAATCCAGCATATCCGCCGCACTTTTTTCTACACTTTTTTTCCGGTACCTATGGTATTTCGGTCTCTAATTCCGGGAATAATGACCCTACCGAGGAACGGGATACGGTCCTGTATTCCCCCTTGACTTACTTGTTACACGATAGCCTCAAACCGGGAATCGCGAACACAAGTTGATTTTCGAAAAAAAAATGGGAAGGGTTTAAACAACTATTCTGCCGACATTCTAGCCGCCATAATTCCTCAGTTCTTGAAGTGACAATAAAGCCGAAGAGTGCGTTGAATTCAGCTCCTCAAACTCTATCTCTTGTGTAAAGGACAACTTTCTATCCCCGTGCGTTTGGACAGGAGAGACCGGCTCAATTTCAAAAATCGGGCATTTTGACCTTCCAAAAAAGAACCACTATTCTGCCGACATTCTAGCCGCCATAATTCCTCAGTGCTTGAAGTGACAATAAAGCCGAAGAGTGCGTTGAGTTCAGCTCCTCAAACTCTATCTCTGGTGTAAAGGACAACTTTCTATCCCCGTGCGTTTGGACAGGTGAGACCGCCAAAAATTAAAAAAAATCGGGCATTTTGACCTTCCAAAAAATAGAAATTTTTCTACACAAGGAGAACGAAGCGAACCAGGGGCCCGCCCTTTTAGCTGTAGCATCCAGGTATTCTCAGTAATAACCAGCGTGAAAATCCAGCAAATCCGCCGCACTTTTTTCTACACTTTTTTTTTCCGGTACCTATGGTATTTCGGTCTCTAATTCCGGGAATAATGACCCTACCGAGGAACGGGATACGGTACTGTATTCCCCCTTGACTTACTTGATACACGATAGCCTCAAACAGGGAATCGCGAACACGAGTTGATTTTCGAAAAAAAAAAAATGGGAAGGGTTTAAACCACTATTCTGCCGACATTCTAGCCGCCATAATTCCTCAGTGCTTGAAGTGACAATAAAGCCGAAGAGTGCGTTGAGTTCAGCTCCTCAAACTCTATCCCTGGTGTAAAGGACAACTTTCTATCCCCGTGCGTTTGGAATGGAGAGACCGGCAAAATTAAAAAAATCGGGCATTTTGACCTTCCAAAGAGAAATTTTTCTACACAAGGAGAACGAAGCGAACCAGGGTCCCGCCCTTTTAGCTGTAGCATCCAGGTATCCTCAGTAATAACCAGCGTGAAAATCCAGCAAATCCGCCGCACTTTTTTCTACACTTTTTTTTCCGGTCCCTATGGTATTTCGGTCTCTAATTCCGGGAATAATGACCCTACCGAGGAACGGGATACGGTACTGTATTCCCCCTTGACTTACTTGATACACGATAGCCTCAAACATAGAATCGCGAACACAAGTTGATTTTCGAAAAAAAAAATGGGAAGGGTTTAAACCACTATTCTGCCGACATTCTAGCCGCCATAATTCCTCAGTGCTTGAAGTGACAATAAAGCCGAAGAATGCGTTGAATTCAGCTCCTCAAACTCTATCTCTGGTGTAGAGCACAACTTTCTATCGCCGTGCGTTTGGACAGTAGAGACCGGCAAAATATCTAAAATCGGGCATTTTGACCTTCCAAAAAAGAAATTTCTCTACACAAGGAGAACGAAGCGAACCAGGGGCCCGCCCTTTTAGCAGTAGCATCCAGGTGTCCTCGGTAATAACCAGCGTGAAAATCCAGCAAATCCGGCGCACTTTTTTCTACAATTTTTTTCCGGTTCCTATGGTATTTCGGTCTCTAATTCCGGGAATAATGACCCTACCGAGTAACGGGATACGGTCCTGTATTCCCCTTTGACTTACTTGTTACACGACAGCCTCAAACCGGGAATCGCGAACACAAGTTGATTTTCTAAAAAAAAATGGGAAGGGTTTAAACAACTATTCTGCCGACATTCTAGCCGCCATAATTCCTCAGTGCTTGAAGTGACAATAAAGCCGAAGAGTGCGTTGAATTCAGCTCCTCAAACTCTATCTCTGGTGTAAAGGACAACTTTCTATCTCCGTGCGTTTGGACAGGAGAGACCGGCAAAATTAAAAAAATCGGGCATTTTGACCTTCCAAAAAAGAACCACTATTCTGCCGACATTATAGCCGCCATAATTCCTCAGTGCTTGAAGTGACAATAAAGCCCAAGAGTGCGTTGAATTCAGCTCCTCAAACTCTATCTCTGGTGTAAAGGACAACTTTCTATCCCCGTGCGTTTGGACAGGATAGACCGCCAAAAATTAAAAAAATCGGTCATTTTGACCTTCCAAAAAAGAAATTTTTCTACACAAGGAAAACGAAGCGAACCAGGGGCCCGCCCTTTTAGCTGTAGCATCCAGGTATTCTCAGTAATAACCAGCGTGAAAATCCAGCAAATCCGCCGCACTTTTTTCTACACTTTTTTTTTCCGGTACCTATGGTATTTCGGTCTCTAATTCCGGGAATAATGACCCTACCGAGGAACGGGATACGGTACTGTATTCCCCCTTGACTTACTTGATACACGATAGCCTCAAACAGGGAATCGCGAACACAAGTTGATTTTCGAAAAAAAAAAATGGGAAGCGTTTAAACCACTATTCTGCCGACAATCTAGCCGCCATAATTCCTCAGTTCTTGAAGTGACAATAAAGCCGAAGAGTGCGTTGAATTCAGCTCCTCAAACTCTATCTCTTGTGTAAAGGACAACTTTCTATCCCCGTGCGTTTGGACAGGAGAGACCGGCTCAATTTCAAAAATCGGGCATTTTGACCTTCCAAAAAAGAACCATTATTCTGCCGACATTCTAGCCGCCATAATTCCCCAGTGCTTGAAGTGACAATAAAGCCGAAGAGTGCGTTGAGTTCAGCTCCTCAACCTCTATCTCTGGTGTAAAGGACAACTTTCTATCCCCGTGCGTTTGGACAGGTGAGACCGCCAAAAATTAAAAAAAATCGGGCATTTTGACCTTCCAAAAAAGAAATTTTTCTACACAAGGAGAACGAAGCGAACCAGGGGCCCGCCCTTTTAGCTGTAGCACCCAGGTATTCTCAGTAATAACCAGCGTGAAAATCCAGCAAATCCGCCGCACTTTTTTCTACACTTTTTTTTTCCGGTACCTATGGTATTTCGGTCTCTAATTCCGGGAATAATGACCCTACCGAGGAACGGGATACGGTACTGTATTCCCCCTTGACTTACTTGATACACGATAGCCTCAAACAGGGAATCGCGAACACAAGTTGATTTTCGAAAAAAAAAAAATGGGAAGGGTTTAAACCACTATTCTGCCGACATTCTAGCCGCCATAATTCCTCAGTTCTTGAAGTGACAATAAAGCCGAAGAGTGCGTTGAATTCAGCTCCTCAAACTCTATCTCTGGTGTAAAGGACAACTTTCTATCCCCGTGCGTTTGGACAGGAGAGACCGCCAAAAATTAAAAAAATCGGGCATTTTGACCTTCCAAAAAAGAAATTTTTCTACACAAGGAGAACGAAGCGAACCAGGGGCCCGCCCTTTTAGCTGTAGCATCCAGGTGTCCTCAGTAATAACCAGCGTGAAAATCCAGCAAATCCGCCGCACTTTTTTCTACACTTTATTTTCCGGTACCTATGGTATTTCGGTCTCTAATTCCGGGAATACTGACCCTACCGAGGAACGGGATACGGTCCTGTATTCCCCCTAGACTTACTTGATACACGATAGCCTCAAACCGGGAATCGCGAACACAAGTTGATTTTCGAAAAAAAAAATGGGAAGGGTTTAAACCACTATTCTGCCGACATTCTAGCCGCCATAATTCCTCAGTGCTTGAAGTGACAATAAAGCCGAAGAATGCGTTGAATTCAGCTCCTCAAACTCTATCTCTGGTGTAAAGGACAACTTTCTATCCCCGTGCGTTTGGACAGGAGAGACCGGCTCAATTTCAAAAATCGGGCATTTTGACCTTCCAAAAAAGAACCACTATTCTGCCGACATTCTAGCCGCCATAATTCCTCAGTGCTTGAAGTGACAATAAAGCCGAAGAGTGCGTTGAGTTCAGCTCCTCAAACTCTATCTCTGGTGTAAAGGACAACTTTCTATCCCCGTGCGTTTGGACAGGTGAGACCGCCAAAAATTAAAAAAAATCGGGCATTTTGACCTTCCAAAAAATAGAAATTTTTCTACACAAGGAGAACGAAGCGAACCAGGGGCCCGCCCTTTTAGCTGTAGCATCCAGGTATTCTCAGTAATAACCAGCGTGAAAATCCAGCAAATCCGCCGCACTTTTTTCTACACTTTTTTTTCCGGTACCTATGGTATTTCGGTCTCTAATTCCGGGAATAATGACCCTACCGAGGAACGGGATACGGTACTGTATTCCCCCTTGACTTACTTGATACACGATAGCCTCAAACAGGGAATCGCGAACACGAGTTGATTTTCGAAAAAAAAAAAAAATGGGAAGGGTTTAAACCACTATTCTGCCGACATTCTAGCCGCCATAATTCCTCAGTGCTTGAAGTGACAATAAAGCCGAAGAGTGCGTTGAGTTCAGCTCCTCAAACTCTATCCCTGGTGTAAAGGACAACTTTCTATCCCCGTGCGTTTGGAATGGAGAGACCGGCAAAATTAAAAAAATCGGGCATTTTGACCTTCCAAAGAGAAATTTTTCTACACAAGGAGAACGAAGCGAACCAGGGTCCCGCCCTTTTAGCTGTAGCATCCAGGTATCCTCAGTAATAACCAGCGTGAAAATCCAGCAAATCCGCCGCACTTTTTTCTACACTTTTTTTTCCGGTCCCTATGGTATTTCGGTCTCTAATTCCGGGAATAATGACCCTACCGAGGAACGGGATACGGTACTGTATTCCCCCTTGACTTACTTGATACACGATAGCCTCAAACATAGAATCGCGAACACAAGTTGATTTTCGAAAAAAAAAATGGGAAGGGTTTAAACCACTATTCTGCCGACATTCTAGCCGCCATAATTCCTCAGTGCTTGAAGTGACAATAAAGCCGAAGAATGCGTTGAATTCAGCTCCTCAAACTCTATCTCTGGTGTAGAGCACAACTTTCTATCGCCGTGCGTTTGGACAGTAGAGACCGGCAAAATATCTAAAATCGGGCATTTTGACCTTCCAAAAAAGAAATTTCTCTACACAAGGAGAACGAAGCGAACCAGGGGCCCGCCCTTTTAGCAGTAGCATCCAGGTGTCCTCAGTAATAACCAGCGTGAAAATCCAGCAAATCCGGCGCACTTTTTTCTACAATTTTTTTCCGGTTCCTATGGTATTTCGGTCTCTAATTCCGGGAATAATGACCCTACCGAGGAACGGGATACGGTACTGTATTCCCCCTTGACTTACTTGATACACGATAGCCTCAAACAGGGAATCGCGAACACAAGTTGATTTTCGAAAAAAAAAAATGGGAAGCGTTTAAACCACTATTCTGCCGACAATCTAGCCGCCATAATTCCTCAGTTCTTGAAGTGACAATAAAGCCGAAGAGTGCGTTGAATTCAGCTCCTCAAACTCTATCTCTTGTGTAAAGGACAACTTTCTATCCCCGTGCGTTTGGACAGGAGAGACCGGCTCAATTTCAAAAATCGGGCATTTTGACCTTCCAAAAAAGAACCATTATTCTGCCGACATTCTAGCCGCCATAATTCCCCAGTGCTTGAAGTGACAATAAAGCCGAAGAGTGCGTTGAGTTCAGCTCCTCAACCTCTATCTCTGGTGTAAAGGACAACTTTCTATCCCCGTGCGTTTGGACAGGTGAGGCCGCCAAAAATTAAAAAAAATCGGGCATTTTGACCTTCCAAAAAAGAAATTTTTCTACACAAGGAGAACGAAGCGAACCAGGGGCCCGCCCTTTTAGCTGTAGCATCCAGGTATTCTCAGTAATAACCAGCGTGAAAATCCAGCAAATCCGCCGCACTTTTTTCTACACTTTTTTTTTCCGGTACCTATGGTATTTCGGTCTCTAATTCCGGGAATAATGACCCTACCGAGGAACGGGATACGGTACTGTATTCCCCCTTGACTTACTTGATACACGATAGCCTCAAACAGGGAATCGCGAACACAAGTTGATTTTCGAAAAAAAAAAAATGGGAAGGGTTTAAACCACTATTCTGCCGACATTTTAGCCGCCATAATTCCTCAGTTCTTGAAGTGACAATAAAGCCGAAGAGTGCGTTGAATTCAGCTCCTCAAACTCTATCTCTGGTGTAAAGGACAACTTTCTATCCCCGTGCGTTTGGACAGGAGAGACCGCCAAAAATTAAAAAAATCGGGCATTTTGACCTTCCAAAAAAGAAATTTTTCTACACAAGGAGAACGAAGCGAACCAGGGGCCCGCCCTTTTAGCTGTAGCATCCAGGTGTCCTCAGTAATAACCAGCGTGAAAATCCAGCAAATCCGCCGCACTTTTTTCTACACTTTATTTTCCGGTACCTATGGTATTTCGGTCTCTAATTCCGGGAATACTGACCCTACCGAGGAACGGGATACGGTCCTGTATTCCCCCTAGACTTACTTGATACACGATAGCCTCAAACCGGGAATCGCGAACACAAGTTGATTTTCGAAAAAAAAAAATGGGAAGGGTTTAAACCACTATTCTGCCGACATTCTAGCCGCCATAATTCCTCAGTGCTTGAAGTGACAATAAAGCCGAAGAATGCGTTGAATTCAGCTCCTCAAACTCTATCTCTGGTGTAAAGGACAACTTTCTATTCCCGTGCGTTTGCACAGTAGAGACCGGCAAAATATCAAAAATCGGGCATTTTGACCTTCCAAAAAAGAAATTTTTCTACACAAGGAGAACGATTCGAACCAGGGGCCCGCCCTTTTAGCTGTAGCATCCAGGTATCCTCAGTAATAACCAGCGTGAAAATCCAGCATTTCCGCCGCACTTTTTTCTACACTTTTTTTTCCGGTACCTATGGTATTTCGATCTCTAACTCCGGGAATAATGACCCTACCGAGGAACGGGATACGGTCCTGTATTCCCCCTTGACTTACTTGTTACACGATAGCCTCAAACCGGGAATCGCGAACACAAGTTGATTTTCGAAAAAAAAATGGGAAGGGTTTAAAACACTATTCTGCCGACATTCTAGCCGCCATAATTCCTCAGTTCTTGAAGTGACAATAAAGCCGAAGAGTGCGTTGAATTCAGCTCCTCAAACTTTATCTCTGGTGTAAAGGACAACTTTCTATCCCCGTGCGTTTGGACAGGAGAGACCGGCTCAATTTCAAAAATCGGGCATTTTGACCTTCCAAAAAAGAACCACTATTCTGCCGACATTCTAGCCGCCATAATTCCTCAGTGCTTGAAGTGACAATAAAGCCGAAGAGTGCGTTGAGTTCAGCTCCTCAAACTCTATCTCTGGTGTAAAGGACAATTTTCTATCCCCTTGCGTTTGGACAGGAGAGACCGCCAAAAATTAAAAAAATCGGGCATTTTGACCTTCCAAAAAAGAAATTTTTCTACACAAGGAGAACGAAGCGAACCAGGGGCCCGCCCTTTTAGCTGTAGCATCCAGGTATCCTCAGTAATAACCAGCGTGAAAATCCAGCAAATCCGCCGCACTTTTTTCTACACTTTATTTTCCGGTACCTATGGTATTTCGGTCTCTAATTCCGGGAATAATGACCCTACCGAGGAACGGGATACGGTCCTGTATTCCCCCTAGACTTACTTGATACACGATAGCCTCAAACCGGGAATCGCGAACACAAGTTGATTTTCGAAAAAAAAAAATGGGAAGGGTTTAAACCACTATTCTGCCGACATTCTAGCCGCCATAATTCCTCAGTGCTTGAAGTGACAATAAAGCCGAGGAATGCGTTGAATTCATCTCCTCAAACTCTATCTCTGGTGTAAAGGACAACTTTCTATCCCCGTGCGTTTAGACAGTAGAGACCGGCAAAATATCAAAAATCGGGCATTTTGACCTTCCAAAAAAGAAATTTTTCTACACAAGGTGAACGAAGCGAACCAGGGGCCCGCCCTTTTAGCTGTAGCAGCCAAGTATCCTCAGTAATAACCAGCGTGAAAATCCAGCAAATCCGCCGCACTTTTTTCTACTCTTTTTTTTCCGGTACCTATGGTATTTCGGTCTCTAATTCCGGGAATAATGACCCTACCGAGGAACGGGATACGGTCCTATATTCCCCCTTGACTTACTTGTTACACGATAGCCTCAAACCGGGAATCGCGAACACAAGTTGATTTTCGAAAAAAAAATGGGAAGGGTTTAAACCACTATTCTGCCGACATTCTAGCCGCCATAATTCCTCAGTTCTTGAAGTGACAATAAAGCCGAAGAGTGCGATGAATTCAGCTCCTCAAACTCTATCTCTGGTGTAAAGGACAACTTTCTATCCCCGTGCGTTTGGACAGGAGAGACCGCCAAAAATTAAAAAAATCGGGCATTTTGACCTTCCAAAAAAGAAATTTTTCTACACAAGGAGAACGAAGCGAACCAGGGGCCCGCCCTTTTAGCTGTAGCATCCAGGTATCCTCAGTAATAACCAGCGTGAAAATCTAGCATATCCGCCGCACTTTTTTCTACACTTTTTTTTCCGGTACCTATGGTATTTCGATCTCTAATTCCGGGAATAATGACCCTACCGAGGAACGGGATACGGTCCTGTATTCCCCCTTGACTTACTTGTTACACGATAGCATCAAACCGGGAATCGCGAACACAAGTTGATTTTCGAAAAAAAAATGGGAAGGTAAACGGAACGGGATACGGTCCTGTATTCCCCCTAGACTTACTTGATACACGATAGCCTCAAACCGGGAATCGCAAACACAAGTTGATTTTCGAAAAAAAAAATGGGAAGGGTTTAAACCACTATTCTGCCGACATTCTAGCCGCCATAATTCCTCAGTTCTTGAAGTGACAATAAAGCCGAAGAGTGCGTTGAATTCAGCTCCTCAAACTCTATCTCTGGTGTAAAGGACACCTTTCTATCCCCGTGCGTTTGGACAGGAGAGACCGGCAAAATTTCAAAAATCGGGCATTTTGACCTTCCAAAAAAGAAATTTTTCTACACAAGGACAACGAAGCGAACCAGGGGCCCGCCCTTTTAGCTGTAGCATCCAGGTATCCTCAGTAATAACCACCGTGAAAATCCAGCAAATCCGCCGCACTTTTTTCTACACTTTTTTTTCCGGTACCAATGGTATTTCGGTCTCTAATTCCGGGAATAATGACCCTACTGAGGAACGGGATACGGTCCTGTATTCCCCCTTGACTTACTTGTTACACGATAGCCTCAAACCGGGAATCGCGAACACAAGTTGATTTTCGAAAAAAAAAATGGGAAGGGTTCAAACCACTATTCTGCCGACATTCTAGCCGCCATAATTCCTCAGTGCTTGAAGTGATAATAAAGCCGAAGAGTGCGTTGAATTCAGCTCCTCAAACTCTATCTCTGGTGTAAAGGACAACTTTCTATCCCCGTGCGTTTGGACAGGAGAGACCGGCAAAATTTAAAAAATCGGGCATTTTGACCTTCCAAAAAGAAATTTTTCTACACAAGGAGAACGAAGCGAACCAGGGGCCCGCCCTTTTAGCTGTAGCATCCAGGTATCCTCAGTAATAACCACCGTGAAAATCCAGCAAATCCGCCGCACTTTTTTCTACACTTTTTTTTCCGGTACCAATGGTATTTCGGTCTCTAATTCCGGGAATAATGACCCTACCGAGGAACGGGATACGGTCCTGTATTCCCCCTTGACTTACTTGTTACACGATAGCCTCAAACCGGGAATCGCGAACACAAGTTGATTTTCGAAAAAAAAAATGGGAAGGGTTTAAACCACTATTCTGCCGACATTCTAGCCGCCATAATTCCTCAGTGCTAGAAGTGACAATAAAGCCGAAGAGTGCGTTGAATTCAGCTCCTCAAACGCTATCTCTGGTGTAAAGGACAACTTTCTATCCCCGTGCGTTTGGACAGGAGAGACCGGCAAAATTTCAAAAATCGGGCATTTTGACCTTCCAAAAAGAAATTTTTCTACACAAGGAGAACGAAGCGAACCAGGGGCCCGCCCTTTTAGCTGTAGCATCCAGGTATCCTCAGTAATAACCACCGTGAAAATCCAGCAAATCCGCCGCACTTTTTTCTACACTTTTTTTTCCGGTACCAATGGTATTTCGGTCTCTAATTCCGGGAATAATGACCCTACCGAGGAACGGGATACGGTCCTGTATTCCCCCTTGACTTACTTGTTACACGATAGCCTCAAACCGGGAATCGCGAACACAAGTTGATTTTCGAAAAAAAAATGGGAAGGGTTCAAACCACTATTCTGCCGACATTCTAGCCGCCATAATTCCTCAGTGCTTGAAGTGATAATAAAGCCGAAGAGTGCGTTGAATTCAGCTCCTCAAACTCTATCTCTGGTGTAAAGGACAACTTTCTATCCCCGTGCGTTTGGACAGGAGAGACCGGCAAAATTTAAAAAATCTGGCATTTTGACCTTCCAAAAAAGAAATTTTTCTACACAAGGAGAACGAAGCGAACCAGGGGCCCGCCCTTTTAGCTGTAGCATCCAGGTATCCTCAGTAATAACCACCGTGAAAATCCAGCAAATCCGCCGCACTTTTTTCTACACTTTTTTTTCCGGTACCAATGGTATTTCGGTCTCTAATTCCGGGAATAATGACCCTACCGAGGAACGGGATACGGTCCTGTATTCCCCCTTGACTTACTTGTTACACGATAGCCTCAAACCGGGAATCGCGAACACAAGTTGATTTTCGAAAAAAAATGGGAAGGGTTTAAACCACTATTCTGCCGACATTCTAGCCGCCATAATTCCTCAGTGCTAGAAGTGACAATAAAGCCGAAGAGTGCGTTGAATTCAGCTCCTCAAACTCTATCTCTGGTGTAAAGGACAACTTCCTATCCCCGTGCGTTTGGACAGGAGAGACCGGCAAAATTTCAAAAATCGGGCATTTTGACCTTCCAAAAAAGAAATTTTTCTACACAAGGAGAACGAAGCGAACCAGGGGCCCGCCCTTTTAGCTGTAGCATCCAGGTGTCCTCAGTAATAACCAGCGTGAAAATTGAGCAAATCCGCCGCACTTTTTCCTACACTTTATTTTCCGATACCTATGGTATTTCGGTCTCTAATTCCGGGAATAATGACCCTACCGAGGAACGGGATACGGTCCTGTATTCCCCCTAGACTTACTTGATTCACGATAGCCTCAAACCGGGAATCGCGAACACAAGTTGATTTTCGAAAAAAAAAAAATGGGAAGGGTTTAAACCACTATTCTGCCGACATTCTAGCCGCCATAATTCCTCAGTGCTTGAAGTGACAATAAAGCCGAAGAATGCGTTGAATTCAGCTCCTCAAACTCTATCTCTGGTGTAAAGGACAACTTTCTATTCCCGTGCGTTTGCACAGTAGAGACCGGCAAAATATAAAAAATCGGGCATTTTGACCTTCCAAAAAAAAAAAATTTTTCTACACAAGGAGAACGAAGCGAACCAGGGGCCCGCCCTTTTAGCTGTAGCATCCAGGTATCCTCAGTAATAACCAGCGTGAAAATCTAGCATATCCGCCGCACTTTTTTCTACACTTTTTTTTCCGGTACCTATGGTATTTCGATCTCTAATTCCGGGAATAATGACCCTACCGAGGAACGGGATACGGTCCTGTATTCCCCCTTGACTTACTTGTTACACGATAGCCTCAAACCGGGAATCGCGAACACAAGTTGATTTTCGAAAAAAAAATGGGAAGGTAAACGGAACGGGATACGGTCCTGTATTCGCCCTAGACTTACTTGATACACGATAGCCTCAAACCGGGAATCGCGAACACAAGTTGATTTTCGAAAAAAAAAATGGGTAGGGTTTAAACCACTATTCTGCCGACATTCTAGCCGCCATAATTCCTCAGTGCTAGAAGTGACAATAAAGCCGAAGAGTGCGTTGAATTCAGCTCCTCAAACTCTATCTCTGGTGTAAAGGACAACTTTCTATCCCCGTGCGTTTGGACAGGAGAGACCGGCAAAATTTCAAAAATCGGGCATTTTGACCTTCCAAAAAAGAAATTTTTCTACACAAGGACAACGCAGCGAACCAGGGGCCCGCCCTTTTAGCTGTAGCATCCAGGTATCCTCAGTAATAACCACCGTGAAAATCCAGCAAATCCGCCGCACTTTTTTCTACAATTTTTTTTCCGGTACCAATGGTATTTCGGTCTCTAATTCCGGGAATAATGACCCTACTGAGGAACGGGATACGGTCCTGTATTCCCCCTTGACTTACTTGTTACACGATAGCCTCAAACCGGGAATCGCGAACACAAGTTGATTTTCGAAAAAAAAATGGGAAGGGTTTAAACCACTATTCTGCCGACATTCTAGCCGCCATAATTCCTCAGTGCTTGAAGTGATAATAAAGCCGAAGAGTGCGTTGAATTCAGCTCCTCAAACTCTATCTCTGGTGTAAAGGACAACTTTCTATCCCCGTGCGTTTGGACAGGAGAGACCGGCAAAATTTAAAAAATCGGGCATTTTGACCTTCCAAAAAAGAAATTTTTCTACACAAGGAGAACGAAGCGAACCAGGGGCCCGCCCTTTTAGCTATAGCATCCAGGTATCCTCAGTAATAACCACCGTGAAAATCCAGCAAATCCGCCGCACTTTTTTCTACACTTTTTTTTCCGGTACCAATGGTATTTCGGTCTCTAATTCCGGGAATAATGACCCTACCGAGGAACGGGATACGGTCCTGTATTCCCCCTTGACTTACTTGTTACACGATAGCCTCAAACCGGGAATCGCGAACACAAGTTGATTTTCGAAAAAAAAATGGGAAGGGTTTAAACCACTATTCTGCCGACATTCTAGCCGCCATAATTCCTCAGTGCTAGAAGTGACAATAAAGCCGAAGAGTGCGTTGAATTCAGCTCCTCAAACTCTATCTCTGGTGTAAAGGACAACTTTCTATCCCCGTGCGTTTGGACAGGAGAGACCGGCAAAATTTCAAAAATCGGGCATTTTGACCTTCCAAAAAGAAATTTTTCTACACAAGGAGAACGAAGCGAACCAGGGGCCCGCCCTTTTAGCTGTAGCATCCAGGTATCCTCAGTAATAACCACCGTGAAAATCCAGCAAATCCGCCGCACTTTTTTCTACACTTTTTTTTCCGGTACCAATGGTATTTCGGTCTCTAATTCCGGGAATAATGACCCTAACGAGGAACGGGATACGGTCCTGTATTCCCCCTTGACTTACTTGTTACACGATAGCCTCAAACCGGGAATCGCGAACACAAGTTGATTTTCGAAAAAAAAAATGGGAAGGGTTCAAACCACTATTCTGCCGACATTCTAGCCGCCATAATTCCTCAGTGCTAGAAGTGACAATAAAGCCGAAGAGTGCGTTGAATTCAGCTCCTCAAACTCTATCTCTGGTGTAAAGGACAACTTTCTATCCCCGTGCGTTTGGACAGGAGAGACCGGCAAAATTTAAAAAATCGGGCATTTTGACCTTCCAAAAAAGAAATTTTTCTACACAAGGAGAACGAAGCGAACCAGGGGCCCGCCCTTTTAGCTGTAGCATCCAGGTATCCTCAGTAATAACCACCGTGAAAATCCAGCAAATCCGCCGCACTTTTTTCTACACTTTTTTTTCCGGTACCAATGGTATTTCGGTCTCTAATTCCGGGAATAATGACCCTAACGAGGAACGGGATACGGTCCTGTATTCCCCCTTGACTTACTTGTTACACGATAGCCTCAAACCGGGAATCGCGAACACAAGTTGATTTTCGAAAAAAAAAATGGGAAGCGTTCAAACCACTATTCTGCCGACATTCTAGCCGCCATAATTCCTCAGTGCTTGAAGTGATAATAAAGCCGAAGAGTGCGTTGAATTCAGCTCCTCAAACTTTATCTCTGGTGTAAAGGACAACTTTCTATCCCCGTGCGTTTGGACAGGAGAGACCGGCAAAATTTAAAAAATCGGGCATTTTGACCTTCCAAAAAAGAAATTTTTCTACACAAGGAGAACGAAGCGAACCAGGGGCCCGCCCTTTTAGCTGTAGCATCCAGGTATCCTCAGTAATAACCACCGTGAAAATCCAGCAAATCCGCCGCACTTTTTTCTACACTTTTTTTTCCGGTACCAATGGTATTTCGGTCTCTAATTCCGGGAATAATGACCCTACCGAGGAACGGGATACGGTCCTGTATTCCCCCTTGACTTACTTGTTACACGATAGCCTCAAACCGGGAATCGCGAACACAAGTTGATTTTCGAAAAAAAAATGGGAAGGGTTTAAACCACTATTCTGCCGACATTCTAGCCGCCATAATTCCTCAGTGCTAGAAGTGACAATAAAGCCGAAGAGTGCGTTGAATTCAGCTCCTCAAACTCTATCTCTGGTGTAAAGGACAACTTTCTATCCCCGTGCGTTTGGACAGGAGAGACCGGCAAAATTTCAAAAATCGGGCATTTTGACCTTCCAAAAAAGAAATTTTTCTACACAAGGAGAACGAAGCGAACCAGGGGCCCGCCCTTTTAGCTGTAGCATCCAGGTATCCTCAGTAATAACCACCGTGAAAATCCAGCAAATCCGCCGCACTTTTTTCTACACTTTTTTTTCCGGTACCAATGGTATTTCGGTCTCTAATTCCGGGAATAATGACCCTACTGAGGAACGGGATACGGTCCTGTATTCCCCCTTGACTTACTTGTTACACGATAGCCTCAAACCGGGAATCGCGAACACAAGTTGATTTTCGAAAAAAAAAATGGGAAGGGTTTAAACCACTATTCTGCCGACATTCTAGCCGCCATAATTCCTCAGTGCTTGAAGTGATAATAAAGCCGAAGAGTGCGTTGAATTCAGCTCCTCAAACTCTATCTCTGGTGTAAAGGACAACTTTCTATCCCCGTGCGTTTGGACAGGAGAGACCGGCAAAATTTAAAAAATCGGGCATTTTGACCTTCCAAAAAGAAATTTTTCTACACAAGGAGAACGAAGCGAACCAGGGGCCCGCCCTTTTAGCTGTAGCATCCAGGTATCCTCAGTAATAACCACCGTGAAAATCCAGCAAATCCGCCGCACTTTTTTCTACACTTTTTTTTCCGGTACCAATGGTATTTCGGTCTCTAATTCCGGGAATAATGACCCTACCGAGGAACGGGATACGGTCCTGTATTCCCCCTTGACTTACTTGTTACACGATAGCCTCAAACCGGGAATCGCGAACACAAGTTGATTTTCGAAAAAAAAATGGGAAGGGTTTAAACCACTATTCTGCCGACATTCTAGCCGCCATAATTCCTCAGTGCTAGAAGTGACAATAAAGCCGAAGAGTGCGTTGAATTCAGCTCCTCAAACGCTATCTCTGGTGTAAAGGACAACTTTCTATCCCCGTGCGTTTGGACAGGAGAGACCGGCAAAATTTCAAAAATCGGGCATTTTGACCTTCCAAAAAGAAATTTTTCTACACAAGGAGAACGAAGCGAACCAGGGGCCCGCCCTTTTAGCTGTAGCATCCAGGTATCCTCAGTAATAACCACCGTGAAAATCCAGCAAATCCGCCGCACTTTTTTCTACACTTTTTTTTCCGGTACCAATGGTATTTCGGTCTCTAATTCCGGGAATAATGACCCTACCGAGGAACGGGATACGGTCCTGTATTCCCCCTTGACTTACTTGTTACACGATAGCCTCAAACCGGGAATCGCGAACACAAGTTGATTTTCGAAAAAAAAATGGGAAGGGTTCAAACCACTATTCTGCCGACATTCTAGCCGCCATAATTCCTCAGTGCTTGAAGTGATAATAAAGCCGAAGAGTGCGTTGAATTCAGCTCCTCAAACTCTATCTCTGGTGTAAAGGACAACTTTCTATCCCCGTGCGTTTGGACAGGAGAGACCGGCAAAATTTAAAAAATCGGGCATTTTGACCTTCCAAAAAAGAAATTTTTCTACACAAGGAGAACGAAGCGAACCAGGGGCCCGCCCTTTTAGCTGTAGCATCCAGGTATCCTCAGTAATAACCACCGTGAAAATCCAGCAAATCCGCCGCACTTTTTTCTACACTTTTTTTTCCGGTACCAATGGTATTTCGGTCTCTAATTCCGGGAATAATGACCCTACCGAGGAACGGGATACGGTCCTGTATTCCCCCTTGACTTACTTGTTACACGATAGCCTCAAACCGGGAATCGCGAACACAAGTTGATTTTCGAAAAAAAAATGGGAAGGGTTTAAACCACTATTCTGCCGACATTCTAGCCGCCATAATTCCTCAGTGCTAGAAGTGACAATAAAGCCGAAGAGTGCGTTGAATTCAGCTCCTCAAACTCTATCTCTGGTGTAAAGGACAACTTTCTATCCCCGTGCGTTTGGACAGGAGAGACCGGCAAAATTTCAAAAATCGGGCATTTTGACCTTCCAAAAAAGAAATTTTTCTACACAAGGAGAACGAAGCGAACCAGGGGCCCGCCCTTTTAGCTGTAGCATCCAGGTGTCCTCAGTAATAACCAGCGTGAAAATTGAGCAAATCCGCCGCACTTTTTCCTACACTTTATTTTCCGATACCTATGGTATTTCGGTCTCTAATTCCGGGAATAATGACCCTACCGAGGAACGGGATACGGTCCTGTATTCCCCCTAGACTTACTTGATTCACGATAGCCTCAAACCGGGAATCGCGAACACAAGTTGATTTTCGAAAAAAAAAATGGGAAGGGTTTAAACCACTATTCTGCCGACATTCTAGCCGCCATAATTCCTCAGTGCTTGAAGTGACAATAAAGCCGAAGAATGCGTTGAATTCAGCTCCTCAAACTCTATCTCTGGTGTAAAGGACAACTTTCTATTCCCGTGCGTTTGCACAGTAGAGACCGGCAAAATATAAAAAATCGGGCATTTTGACCTTCCAAAAAAAAAATTTTTCTACACAAGGAGAACGAAGCGAACCAGGGGCCCGCCCTTTTAGCTGTAGCATCCAGGTATCCTCAGTAATAACCAGCGTGAAAATCTAGCATATCCGCCGCACTTTTTTCTACACTTTTTTTTCCGGTACCTATGGTATTTCGATCTCTAATTCCGGGAATAATGACCCTACCGAGGAACGGGATACGGTCCTGTATTCCCCCTTGACTTACTTGTTACACGATAGCCTCAAACCGGGAATCGCGAACACAAGTTGATTTTCGAAAAAAAAATGGGAAGGTAAACGGAACGGGATACGGTCCTGTATTCGCCCTAGACTTACTTGATACACGATAGCCTCAAACCGGGAATCGCGAACACAAGTTGATTTTCGAAAAAAAAAATGGGAAGGGTTTAAACCACTATTCTGCCGACATTCTAGCCGCCATAATTCCTCAGTTCTTGAAGTGACAATAAAGCCGAAGAGTGCGTTGAATTCAGCTCCTCAAACTCTATCTCTGGTGTAAAGGACACCTTTCTATCCCCGTGCGTTTGGACAGGAGAGACCGGCTCAATTTCAAAAATCGGGCATTTTGACCTTCCAAAAAAGAACCACTATTCTGCCGACATTCTAGCCGCCATAATTCCTCAGTGCTTGAAGTGACAATAAAGGCGAAGAGTGCGTTGAGTTCAGCTCCTCAAACTCTATCTCTGGTGTAAAGGACAACTTTCTATCCCCGTGCGTTTGGACAGGTGAGACCGCCAAAAATTAAAAAAATCGGGCATTTTGACCTTCCTTTTTCTATTCAAGGAGAACGAAGCGAACCAGGGGCCCGCCCTTTTAGCTGTAGCATCCATTTATCCTCAGTAATAATCAGCGTGAAAATCCAGCAAATCCGCCGCACTTTTTTCTACACTTTATTTTCCGATACCTATGGTATTTCGGTCTCTAATTCCGGGAATAATGACCCTACCGAGGAACGGGATACGGTCCTGTATTCCCCCTAGACTTACTTGATACACGATAGCCTCAAACCGGGAATCGCGAACACAAGTTGATTTTCGAAAAAAAAAAAACTATTCTGCCGACATTCTAGCCGCCATAATTCCTCAGTGCTTGAAGTGACAATAAAGCCGAAGAATGCGTTGAATTCAGCTCCTCAAACTCTATCTCTGGTGTAAAGGACAACTTTCTATTCCCGTGTGTTTGCACAGTAGAGACCGGCAAAATATCAAAAATCGGGCATTTTGACCTTCCAAAAAAGAAATTTTTCTACACAAGGAGTGCGAAGCGAACCAGGGGCCCGCCCTTTTAGCTGTAGCATCCAGGTATCCTCAGTAATAACCAGCGTGAAAATCCAGCATATCCGCCGTACTTTTTTCTACACTTTTTTTTCCGGTACCTATGGTATTTCGGTCTCTAATTCCGGGAATAATGACCCTACCGAGGAACGGGATACGGTCCTGTATTCCCCCTTGACTTACTTGTTACACGATAGCCTCAAACCGGGAATCGCGAACACAAGTTGATTTTCGAAAAAAAAATGGGAAGGGTTTAAACCACTATTCTGCCGACATTCTAGCCGCCATAATTCCTCAGTGCTAGAAGTGACAATAAAGCCGAAGAGTGCGTTGAATTCAGCTCCTCAAACTCTATCTCTGGTGTAAAGGACAACTTTCTATCCCCGTGCGTTTGGACAGGAGAGACCGGCAAAATTTCAAAAATCGGGCATTTTGACCTTCCAAAAAAGAAATTTTTCTACACAAGGAGAACGAAGCGAACCAGGGGCCCGCCCTTTTAGCTGTAGCATCCAGGTGTCCTCAGTAATAACCAGCGTGAAAATTGAGCAAATCCGCCGCACTTTTTCCTACACTTTATTTTCCGATACCTATGGTATTTCGGTCTCTAATTCCGGGAATAATGACCCTACCGAGGAACGGGATACGGTCCTGTATTCCCCCTAGACTTACTTGATTCACGATAGCCTCAAACCGGGAATCGCGAACACAAGTTGATTTTCGAAAAAAAAAATGGGAAGGGTTTAAACCACTATTCTGCCGACATTCTAGCCGCCATAATTCCTCAGTGCTTGAAGTGACAATAAAGCCGAAGAATGCGTTGAATTCAGCTCCTCAAACTCTATCTCTGGTGTAAAGGACAACTTTCTATTCCCGTGCGTTTGCACAGTAGAGACCGGCAAAATATAAAAAATCGGGCATTTTGACCTTCCAAAAAAAAAAATTTTTCTACACAAGGAGAACGAAGCGAACCAAGGGCCCGCCCTTTTAGCTGTAGCATCCAGGTATCCACAGTAATAACCAGCGTGAAAATCTAGCATATCCGCCGCACTTTTTTCTACACTTTTTTTTCCGGTACCTATGGTATTTCGATCTCTAATTCCGGGAATAATGACCCTACCGAGGAACGGGATACGGTCCTGTATTCCCCCTTGACTTACTTGTTACACGATAGCCTCAAACCGGGAATCGCGAACACAAGTTGATTTTCGAAAAAAAAATGGGAAGGTAAACGGAACGGGATACGGTCCTGTATTCGCCCTAGACTTACTTGATACACGATAGCCTCAAACCGGGAATCGCGAACACAAGTTGATTTTCGAAAAAAAAAATGGGAAGGGTTTAAACCACTATTCTGCCGACATTCTAGCCGCCATAATTCCTCAGTTCTTGAAGTGACAATAAAGCCGAAGAGTGCGTTGAATTCAGCTCCTCAAACTCTATCTCTGGTGTAAAGGACACCTTTCTATCCCCGTGCGTTTGGACAGGAGAGACCGGCTCAATTTCAAAAATCGGGCATTTTGACCTTCCAAAAAAGAACCAGTATTCTGCCGACATTCTAGCCGCCATAATTCCTCAGTGCTTGAAGTGACAATAAAGGCGAAGAGTGCGTTGAGTTCAGCTCCTCAAACTCTATCTCTGGTGTAAAGGACAACTTTCTATCCCCGTGCGTTTGGACAGGTGAGACCGCCAAAAATTAAAAAAATCGGGCATTTTGACCTTCCTTTTTCTACACAAGGAGAACGAAGCGAACCAGGGGCCCGCCCTTTTAGCTGTAGCATCCATTTATCCTCAGTAATAATCAGCGTGAAAATCCAGCAAATCCGCCGCACTTTTTTCTACACTTTATTTTCCGATACCTATGGTATTTCGGTCTCTAATTCCGGGAATAATGACCCTACCGAGGAACGGGATACGGTCCTGTATTCCCCCTAGACTTACTTGATACACGATAGCCTCAAACCGGGAATCGCGAACACAAGTTGATTTTCGAAAAAGAAAAAACTATTCTGCCGACATTCTAGCCGCCATAATTCCTCAGTGCTTGAAGTGACAATAAAGCCGAAGAATGCGTTGAATTCAGCTCCTCAAACTCTATCTCTGGTGTAAAGGACAACTTTCTATTCCCGTGTGTTTGCACAGTAGAGACCGGCAAAATATCAAAAATCGGGCATTTTGACCTTCCAAAAAAGAAATTTTTCTACACAAGGAGTGCGAAGCGAACCAGGGGCCCGCCCTTTTAGCTGTAGCATCCAGGTATCCTCAGTAATAACCAGCGTGAAAATCCAGCATATCCGCCGTACTTTTTTCTACACTTTTTTTTCCGGTACCTATGGTATTTCGGTCTCTAATTCCGGGAATAATGACCCTACCGAGGAACGGGATACGGTCCTGTATTCCCCCTTGACTTACTTGTTACACGATAGCCTCAAACCGGGAATCGCGAACACAAGTTGATTTTCGAAAAAAAAATGGGAAGGGTTTAAACCACTATTCTGCCGACATTCTAGCCGCCATAATTTCTCAGTGCTTGAAGTGACAATAAAGCCGAAGAGTGCGTTGAATTCAGCTCCTCAAACTCTATCTCTGGTGTAAAGGACAACTTTCTATCCCCGTGCGTTTGGACAGGAGAGACCGGCAAAATTTAAAAAATCGGGCATTTTGACCTTCCAAAAAAGAAATTTTTCTACACAAGGAGAACGAAGCGAACCAGGGGCCCGCCCTTTTAGCTGTAGCATCCAGGTATCCTCAGTAATAACCACCGTGAAAATCCAGCAAATCCGCCGCACTTTTTTCTACACTTTTTTTTCCGGTACCAATGGTATTTCGGTCTCTAATTCCGGGAATAATGACCCTACCGAGGAACGGGATACGGTCCTGTATTCCCCCTTGACTTACTTGTTACACGATAGCCTCAAACCGGGAATCGCGAACACAAGTTGATTTTCGAAAAAAAAATGGGAAGGGTTTAAACCACTATTCTGCCGACATTCTAGCCGCCATAATTCCTCAGTGCTTGAAGTGATAATAAAGCCGAAGAGTGCGTTGAATTCAGCTCCTCAAACTCTATCTCTGGTGTAAAGGACAACTTTCTATCCCCGTGCGTTTGGACAGGAGAGACCGGCAAAATTTCAAAAATCGGGCATTTTGACCTTCCAAAAAAGAAATTTTTCTACACAAGGAGAACGAAGCAAACCAGGGGCCTGCCCTTTTAGCTGTAGCATCCAGGTATCCTCAGTAATAACCACCGTGAAAATCCAGCAAATCCGAAGCCCTTTTTTCTACACTTTTTTTTCCGGTACCAATGGTATTTCGGTCTCTAATTCCGGGAATAATGACCCTACCGAGGAACGGGATACGGTCCTGTATTCCCCCTTGACTTACTTGTTACACGATAGCCTCAAACCGGGAATCGCGAACACAAGTTGATTTTCGAAAAAAAAATGGGAAGGGTTTAAACCACTATTCTGCCGACATTCTAGCCGCCATAATTCCTCAGTGCTAGAAGTGACAATAAAGCCGAAGAGTGCGTTGAATTCAGCTCCTCAAACTCTATCTCTGGTGTAAAGGACAACTTTCTATCCCCGTGCGTTTGGACAGGAGAGACCGGCAAAATTTCAAAAATCGGGCATTTTGACCTTCCAAAAAAGAAATTTTTCTACACAAGGACAACGAAGCGAACCAGGGGCCCGCCCTTTTAGCTGTAGCATCCAGGTATCCTCAGTAATAACCACCGTGAAAATCCAGCAAATCCGCCGCACTTTTTTCTACACTTTTTTTTCCGGTACCAATGGTATTTCGGTCTCTAATTCCGGGAATAATGACCCTACCGAGGAACGGGATACGGTCCTGTATTCCCCCTTGACTTACTTGTTACACGATAGCCTCAAACCGGGAATCGCGAACACAAGTTGATTTTCGAAAAAAAAAAGGGAAGGGTTTAAACCACTATTCTGCCGACATTCTAGCCGCCATAATTCCTCAGTGCTTGAAGTGACAATAAAGCCGAAGAGTGCGTTGAATTCAGCTCCTCAAACTCTATCTCTGGTGTAAAGGACAACTTTCTATCCCCGTGCGTTTGGACAGGAGAGACCGGCAAAATTTAAAAAATCGGGCATTTTGACCTTCCAAAAAAGAAATTTTTCTACACAAGGAGAACGAAGCGAACCAGGGGCCCGCCCTTTTAGCTGTAGCATCCAGGTATCCTCAGTAATAACCACCGTGAAAATCCAGCAAATCCGCCGCACTTTTTTCTACACTTTTTTTTCCGGTACCAATGGTATTTCGGTCTCTAATTCCGGGAATAATGACCCTACCGAGGAACGGGATACGGTCCTGTATTCCCCCTTGACTTACTTGTTACACGATAGCCTCAAACCGGGAATCGCGAACACAAGTTGATTTTCGAAAAAAAAATGGGAAGGGTTTAAACCACTATTCTGCCGACATTCTAGCCGCCATAATTCCTCAGTGCTTGAAGTGATAATAAAGCCGAAGAGTGCGTTGAATTCAGCTCCTCAAACTCTATCTCTGGTGTAAAGGACAACTTTCTATCCCCGTGCGTTTGGACAGGAGAGACCGGCAAAATTTCAAAAATCGGGCATTTTGACCTTCCAAAAAAGAAATTTTTCTACACAAGGAGAACGAAGCAAACCAGGGGCCTGCCCTTTTAGCTGTAGCATCCAGGTATCCTCAGTAATAACCACCGTGAAATCCAGCAAATCCGAAGCCCTTTTTTCTACACTTTTTTTTCCGGTACCAATGGTATTTCGGTCTCTAATTCCGGGAATAATGACCCTACCGAGGAACGGGATACGGTCCTGTATTCCCCCTTGACTTACTTGTTACACGATAGCCTCAAACCGGGAATCGCGAACACAAGTTGATTTTCGAAAAAAAAATGGGAAGGGTTTAAACCACTATTCTGCCGACATTCTAGCCGCCATAATTCCTCAGTGCTAGAAGTGACAATAAAGCCGAAGAGTGCGTTGAATTCAGCTCCTCAAACTCTATCTCTGGTGTAAAGGACAACTTTCTATCCCCGTGCGTTTGGACAGGAGAGACCGGCAAAATTTCAAAAATCGGGCATTTTGACCTTCCAAAAAAGAAATTTTTCTACACAAGGACAACGAAGCGAACCAGGGGCCCGCCCTTTTAGCTGTAGCATCCAGGTATCCTCAGTAATAACCACCGTGAAAATCCAGCAAATCCGCCGCACTTTTTTCTACACTTTTTTTTCCGGTACCAATGGTATTTCGGTCTCTAATTCCGGGAATAATGACCCTACTGAGGAACGGGATACGGTCCTGTATTCCCCCTTGACTTACTTGTTACACGATAGCCTCAAACCGGGAATCGCGAACACAAGTTGATTTTCGAAAAAAAAATGGGAAGGGTTTAAACCACTATTCTGCCGACATTCTAGCCGCCATAATTCCTCAGTGCTTGAAGTGATAATAAAGCCGAAGAGTGCGTTGAATTCAGCTCCTCAAACTCTATCTCTGGTGTAAAGGACAACTTTCTATCCCCGTGCGTTTGGACAGGAGAGCGGCAAAATTTAAAAAATCGGGCATTTTGACCTTCCAAAAAAGAAATTTTTCTACACAAGGAGAACGAAGCGAACCAGGGGCCCGCCCTTTTAGCTGTAGCATCCAGGTATCCTCAGTAATAACCACCGTGAAAATCCAGCAAATCCGCCGCACTTTTTTCTACACTTTTTTTTCCGGTACCAATGGTATTTCGGTCTCTAATTCCGGGAATAATGACCCTACCGAGGAACGGGATACGGTCCTGTATTCCCCCTTGACTTACTTGTTACACGATAGCCTCAAACCGGGAATCGCGAACACAAGTTGCCGACATTCTAGCCGCCATAATTCCTCAGTGCTAGAAGTGACAATAAAGCCGAAGAGTGCGTTGAATTCAGCTCCTCAAACTCTATCTCTGGTGTAAAGGACAACTTTCTATCCCCGTGCGTTTGGACAGGAGAGACCGGCAAAATTTCAAAAATCGGGCATTTTGACCTTCCAAAAAGAAATTTTTCTACACAAGGAGAACGAAGCGAACCAGGGGCCCGCCCTTTTAGCTGTAGCATCCAGGTATCCTCAGTAATAACCACCGTGAAAATCCAGCAAATCCGCCGCACTTTTTTCTACACTTTTTTTTCCGGTACCAATGGTATTTCGGTCTCTAATTCCGGGAATAATGACCCTACCGAGGAACGGGATACGGTCCTGTATTCCCCCTTGACTTACTTGTTACACGGTAGCCTCAAACCGGGAATCGCGAACACAAGTTGATTTTCGAAAAAAAAATGGGAAGGGTTTAAACCACTATTCTGCCGACATTCTAGCCGCCATAATTCCTCAGTGCTTGAAGTGATAATAAAGCCGAAGAGTGCGTTGAATTCAGCTCCTCAAACTCTATCTCTGGTGTAAAGGACAACTTTCTATCCCCGTGCGTTTGGACAGGAGAGACCGGCAAAATTTAAAAAATCGGGCATTTTGACCTTCCAAAAAAGAAATTTTTCTACACAAGGAGAACGAAGCGAACCAGGGGCCCGCCCTTTTAGCTGTAGCATCCAGGTATCCTCAGTAATAACCACCGTGAAAATCCAGCAAATCCGCCGCACTTTTTTCTACACTTTTTTTTCCGGTACCAATGGTATTTCGGTCTCTAATTCCGGGAATAATGACCCTACCGAGGAACGGGATACGGTCCTGTATTCCCCCTTGACTTACTTGTTACACGATAGCCTCAAACCGGGAATCGCGAACACAAGTTGATTTTCGAAAAAAAAAATGGGGAGGGTTTAAACCACTATTCTGCCGACATTCTAGCCGCCATAATTCCTCAGTGCTAGAAGTGACAATAAAGCCGAAGAGTGCGTTGAATTCAGCTCCTCAAACTCTATCTCTGGTGTAAAGGACAACTTTCTATCCCCGTGCGTTTGGACAGGAGAGACCGGCAAAATTTCAAAAATCGGGCATTTTGACCTTCCAAAAAAGAAATTTTTCTACACAAGGAGAACGAAGCGAACCAGGGGCCCGCCCTTTTAGCTGTAGCATCCAGGTATCCTCAGTAATAACCACCGTGAAAATCCAGCAAATCCGCCGCACTTTTTTCTACACTTTTTTTTCCGGTACCAATGGTATTTCGGTCTCTAATTCCGGGAATAATGACCCTACCGAGGAACGGGATACGGTCCTGTATTCCCCCTTGACTTACTTGTTACACGATAGCCTCAAACCGGGAATCGCGAACACAAGTTGATTTTCGAAAAAAAATGGGAAGGGTTTAAACCACTATTCTGCCGACATTCTAGCCGCCATAATTCCTCAGTGCTTGAAGTGACAATAAAGCCGAAGAGTGCGTTGAATTCAGCTCCTCAAACTCTATCTCTGGTGTAAAGGACAACTTTCTATCCCCGTGCGTTTGGACAGGAGAGACCGGCAAAATTTCAAAAATCGGGCATTTTGACCTTCCAAAAAAGAAATTTTTCTACACAAGGAGAACGAAGCGAACCAGGGGCCCGCCCTTTTAGCTGTAGCATCCAGGTATCCTCAGTAATAACCACCGTGAAAATCCAGCAAATCCGCCGCACTTTTTTCTACACTTTTTTTTCCGGTACCAATGGTATTTCGGTCTCTAATTCCGGGAATAATGACCCTACCGAGGAACGGGATACGGTCCTGTATTCCCCCTTGACTTACTTGTTACACGATAGCCTCAAACCGGGAATCGCGAACACAAGTTGATTTTCGAAAAAAAAATGGGAAGGACACCACTATTCTGCCGACATTCTAGCCGCCATAATTCCTCAGTGCTTGAAGTGACAATAAAGCCGAAGAATGCGTTGAATTCAGCTCCTCAAACTCTATCTCTGGTTTAAAGGACAACTTTCTATCCCCGTGCGTTTGGACAGGAGAGACCGGCAAAATTTCAAAAATCGGGCATTTTGACCTTCCAAAAAAGAAAATTTTCTACACAAGGAGAACGAAGCGAACCAGGGGCCCGCCCTTTTAGCTGTAGCATCCAGGTATCCTCAGTAATAACCACCGTGAAAATCCAGCAAATCCGCCGCACTTTTTTCTACACTTTCTTTTCCGGTACCAATGGTATTTCGGTCTCTAATTCCGGGAATAATGACCCTACCGAGGAACGGGATACGGTCCTGTATTCCCCCTTGACTTACTTGTTACACGATAGCCTCAAACCGGGAATCGCGAACACAAGTTGATTTTCGAAAAAAAAATGGGAAGGGTTTAAACCACTATTCTGCCGACATTCTAGCCGCCATAATTCCTCAGTGCTTGAAGTGACAATAAAGCCGAAGAGTGCGTTGAATTCAGCTCCTCAAACTCTATCTCTGGTGTAAAGGACAACTTTCTATCCCCGTGCGTTTGGACAGGAGAGACCGGCAAAATTTCAAAAATCGGGCATTTTGACCTTCCAAAAAAGAAATTTTTCTACACAAGGAGAACGAAGCGAACCAGGGGCCCGCCCTTTTAGCTGTAGCATCCAGGTATCCTCAGTAATAACCACCGTGAAAATCCAGCAAATCCGCCGCACTTTTTTCTACACTTTTTTTTCCGGTACCAATGGTATTTCGGTCTCTAATTCCGGGAATAATGACCCTACCGAGGAACGGGATACGGTCCTGTATTCCCCCTTGACTTACTTGTTACACGATAGCCTCAAACCGGGAATCGCGAACACAAGTTGATTTTCGAAAAAAAAATGGGAAGGGTTTAAACCACTATTCTGCCGACATTCTAGCCGCAATAATTCCTCAGTGCTTGAAGTGACAATAAAGCCGAAGAGTGCGTTGAATTCAGCTCCTCAAACTCTATCTCTGGTGTAAAGGACAACTTTCTATCCCCGTGCGTTTGGACAGGAGAGACCGGCAAAATTTCAAAAATCGGGCATTTTGACCTTCCAAAAAAGAAATTTTTCTACACAAGGAGAACGAAGCGAACCAGGGGCCCGCCCTTTTAGCTGTAGCATCCAGGTATCCACAGTAATAACCACCGTGAAAATCCAGCAAATCCGCCGCACTTTTTTCTACACTTTTTTTTCCGGTACCAATGGTATTTCGGTCTCTAATTCCGGGAATAATGACCCTACCGAGGAACGGGATACGGTCCTGTATTCCCCCTTGACTTACTTGTTACACGATAGCCTCAAACCGGGAATCGCGAACACAAGTTGATTTTCGAAAAAAAAATGGGAAGGGTTTAAACCACTATTCTGCCGACATTCTAGCCGCCATAATTCCTCAGTGCTTGAAGTGATAATAAAGCCGAAGAGTGCGTTGAATTCAGCTCCTCAAACTCTATCTCTGGTGTAAAGGACAACTTTCTATCCCCGTGCGTTTGGACAGGAGAGCGGCAAAATTTAAAAAATCGGGCATTTTGACCTTCCAAAAAAGAAATTTTTCTACACAAGGAGAACGAAGCGAACCAGGGGCCCGCCCTTTTAGCTGTAGCATCCAGGTATCCTCAGTAATAACCACCGTGAAAATCCAGCAAATCCGCCGCACTTTTTTCTACACTTTTTTTTCCGGTACCAATGGTATTTCGGTCTCTAATTCCGGGAATAATGACCCTACCGAGGAACGGGATACGGTCCTGTATTCCCCCTTGACTTACTTGTTACACGATAGCCTCAAACCGGGAATCGCGAACACAAGTTGCCGACATTCTAGCCGCCATAATTCCTCAGTGCTAGTAGTGACAATAAAGCCGAAGAGTGCGTTGAATTCAGCTCCTCAAACTCTATCTCTGGTGTAAAGGACAACTTTCTATCCCCGTGCGTTTGGACAGGAGAGACCGGCAAAATTTCAAAAATCGGGCATTTTGACCTTCCAAAAAGAAATTTTTCTACACAAGGAGAACGAAGCGAACCAGGGGCCCGCCCTTTTAGCTGTAGCATCCAGGTATCCTCAGTAATAACCACCGTGAAAATCCAGCAAATCCGCCGCACTTTTTTCTACACTTTTTTTTCCGGTACCAATGGTATTTCGGTCTCTAATTCCGGGAATAATGACCCTACCGAGGAACGGGATACGGTCCTGTATTCCCCCTTGACTTACTTGTTACACGATAGCCTCAAACCGGGAATCGCGAACACAAGTTGATTTTCGAAAAAAAAATGGGAAGGGTTTAAACCACTATTCTGCCGACATTCTAGCCGCCATAATTCCTCAGTGCTTGAAGTGATAATAAAGCCGAAGAGTGCGTTGAATTCAGCTCCTCAAACTCTATCTCTGGTGTAAAGGACAACTTTCTATCCCCGTGCGTTTGGACAGGAGAGACCGGCAAAATTTAAAAAATCGGGCATTTTGACCTTCCAAAAAAGAAATTTTTCTACACAAGGAGAACGAAGCGAACCAGGGGCCCGCCCTTTTAGCTGTAGCATCCAGGTATCCTCAGTAATAACCACCGTGAAAATCCAGCAAATCCGCCGCACTTTTTTCTACACTTTTTTTTCCGGTACCAATGGTATTTCGGTCTCTAATTCCGGGAATAATGACCCTACCGAGGAACGGGATACGGTCCTGTATTCCCCCTTGACTTACTTGTTACACGATAGCCTCAAACCGGGAATCGCGAACACAAGTTGATTTTCGAAAAAAAAAATGGGGAGGGTTTAAACCACTATTCTGCCGACATTCTAGCCGCCATAATTCCCCAGTGCTAGAAGTGACAATAAAGCCGAAGAGTGCGTTGAATTCAGCTCCTCAAACTCTATCTCTGGTGTAAAGGACAACTTTCTATCCCCGTGCGTTTGGACAGGAGAGACCGGCAAAATTTCAAAAATCGGGCATTTTGACCTTCCAAAAAAGAAATTTTTCTACACAAGGAGAACGAAGCGAACCAGGGGCCCGCCCTTTTAGCTGTAGCATCCAGGTATCCTCAGTAATAACCACCGTGAAAATCCAGCAAATCCGCCGCACTTTTTTCTACACTTTTTTTTCCGGTACCAATGGTATTTCGGTCTCTAATTCCGGGAATAATGACCCTACCGAGGAACGGGATACGGTCCTGTATTCCCCCTTGACTTACTTGTTACACGATAGCCTCAAACCGGGAATCGCGAACACAAGTTGATTTTCGAAAAAAAATGGGAAGGGTTTAAACCACTATTCTGCCGACATTCTAGCCGCCATAATTCCTCAGTGCTTGAAGTGACAATAAAGCCGAAGAGTGCGTTGAATTCAGCTCCTCAAACTCTATCTCTGGTGTAAAGGACAACTTTCTATCCCCGTGCGTTTGGACAGGAGAGACCGGCAAAATTTCAAAAATCGGGCATTTTGACCTTCCAAAAAAGAAATTTTTCTACACAAGGAGAACGAAGCGAACCAGGGGCCCGCCCTTTTAGCTGTAGCATCCAGGTATCCTCAGTAATAACCACCGTGAAAATCCAGCAAATCCGCCGCACTTTTTTCTACACTTTTTTTTCCGGTACCAATGGTATTTCGGTCTCTAATTCCGGGAATAATGACCCTACCGAGGAACGGGATACGGTCCTGTATTCCCCCTTGACTTACTTGTTACACGATAGCCTCAAACCGGGAATCGCGAACACAAGTTGATTTTCGAAAAAAAAATGGGAAGGGTTTAAACCACTATTCTGCCGACATTCTAGCCGCCATAATTCCTCAGTGCTAGAAGTGACAATAAAGCCGAAGAGTGCGTTGAATTCAGCTCCTCAAACTCTATCTCTTGTGTAAAGGACAACTTTCTATCCCCGTGCGTTTGGACAGGAGAGACCGGCAAAATTTCAAAAATCGGGCATTTTGACCTTCCAAAAAAGGAAATTTTCTACACAAGGAGAACGAAGCGAACCAGGGGCCCGCCCTTTTAGCTGTAGCATCCAGGTATCCTCAGTAATAACCACCGTGAAAATCCAGCAAATCCGCCGCACTTTTTTCTACACTTTCTTTTCCGGTACCAATGGTATTTCGGTCTCTAATTCCGGGAATAATGACCCTACCGAGGAACGGGATACGGTCCTGTATTCCCCCTTGACTTACTTGTTACACGATAGCCTCAAACCGGGAATCGCGAACACAAGTTGATTTTCGAAAAAAAAATGGGAAGGGTTTAAACCACTATTCTGCCGACATTCTAGCCGCCATAATTCCTCAGTGCTTGAAGTGACAATAAAGCCGAAGAGTGCGTTGAATTCAGCTCCTCAAACTCTATCTCTGGTGTAAAGGACAACTTTCTATCCCCGTGCGTTTGGACAGGAGAGACCGGCAAAATTTCAAAAATCGGGCATTTTGACCTTCCAAAAAAGAAATTTTTCTACACAAGGAGAACGAAGCGAACCAGGGGCCCGCCCTTTTAGCTGTAGCATCCAGGTATCCTCAGTAATAACCACCGTGAAAATCCAGCAAATCCGCCGCACTTTTTTCTACACTTTTTTTTCCGGTACCAATGGTATTTCGGTCTCTAATTCCGGGAATAATGACCCTACCGAGGAACGGGATACGGTCCTGTATTCCCCCTTGACTTACTTGTTACACGATAGCCTCAAACCGGGAATCGCGAACACAAGTTGATTTTCGAAAAAAAAATGGGAAGGGTTTAAACCACTATTCTGCCGACATTCTAGCCGCCATAATTCCTCAGTGCTAGAAGTGACAATAAAGCCGAAGAGTGCGTTGAATTCAGCTCCTCAAACTCTATCTCTTGTGTAAAGGACAACTTTCTATCCCCGTGCGTTTGGACAGGAGAGACCGGCAAAATTTCAAAAATCGGGCATTTTGACCTTCCAAAAAAGAAATTTTTCTACACAAGGAGAACGAAGCGAACCAGGGGCCCGCCCTTTTAGCTGTAGCATCCAGGTATCCTCAGTAATAACCACCGTGAAAATCCAGCAAATCCGCCGCACTTTTTTCTACACTTTTTTTTCCGGTACCAATGGTATTTCGGTCTCTAATTCCGGGAATAATGACCCTACCGAGGAACGGGATACGGTCCTGTATTCCCCCTTGACTTACTTGTTACACGATAGCCTCAAACCGGGAATCGCGAACACAAGTTGATTTTCGAAAAAAAATGGGAAGGGTTTAAACCACTATTCTGCCGACATTCTAGCCGCCATAATTCCTCAGTGCTTGAAGTGACAATAAAGCCGAAGAGTGCGTTGAATTCAGCTCCTCAAACTCTTCTCTGGTGTAAAGGACAACATTCTATCCCCGTGCGTTTGGACAGGAGAGACCGGCAAAATTTCAAAAATCGGGCATTTTGACCTTCCAAAAAAGAACTTTTTCTACACAAGGAGAACGAAGCGAACCAGGGGCCTGCCCTTTTAGCAGTAGCATCCAGGTATCCTCAGTAATAACCACCGTGAAAATCCAGCAAATCCGCCGCACTTTTTTCTACACTTTTTTTTCCGGTACCAATGGTATTTCGGTCTCTAATTCCGGGAATAATGACCCTACCGAGGAACGGGATACGGTCCTGTATTCCCCCTTGACTTACTTGTTACACGATAGCCTCAAACCGGGAATCGCGAACACAAGTTGATTTTCGAAAAAAAAATGGGAAGGGTTTAAACCACTATTCTGCCGACATTCTAGCCGCCATAATTCCTCAGTGCTTGAAGTGACAATAAAGCCGAAGAGTGCGTTGAATTCAGCTCCTCAAACTCTATCTCTGGTGTAAAGGACAACTTTCTATCCCCGTGCGTTTGGACAGGAGAGACCGGCAAAATTTCAAAAATCGGGCATTTTGACCTTCCAAAAAAGAAATTTTTCTACACAAGGAGAACGAAGCGAACCAGGGGCCCGCCCTTTTAGCTGTAGCATCCAGGTATCCTCAGTAATAACCACCGTGAAAATCCAGCAAATCCGCCGCACTTTTTTCTACACTTTCTTTTCCGGTACCAATGGTATTTCGGTCTCTAATTCCGGGAATAATGACCCTACCGAGGAACGGGATACGGTCCTGTATTCCCCCTTGACTTACTTGTTACACGATAGCCTCAAACCGGGAATCGCGAACACAAGTTGATTTTCGAAAAAAAAATGGGAAGGGTTTAAACCACTATTCTGCCGACATTCTAGCCGCAATAATTCCTCAGTGCTTGAAGTGACAATAAAGCCGAAGAGTGCGTTGAATTCAGCTCCTCAAACTCTATCTCTGGTGTAAAGGACAACTTTCTATCCCCGTGCGTTTGGACAGGAGAGACCGGCAAAATTTCAAAAATCGGGCATTTTGACCTTCCAAAAAAGAAATTTTTCTACACAAGGAGAACGAAGCGAACCAGGGGCCCGCCCTTTTAGCTGTAGCATCCAGGTATCCTCAGTAATAACCACCGTGAAAATCCAGCAAATCCGCCGCACTTTTTTCTACACTTTTTTTTCCGGTACCAATGGTATTTCGGTCTCTAATTCCGGGAATAATGACCCTACCGAGGAACGGGATACGGTCCTGTATTCCCCCTTGACTTACTTGTTACACGATAGCCTCAAACCGGGAATCGCGAACACAAGTTGATTTTCGAAAAAAAAATGGGAAGGACACCACTATTCTGCCGACATTCTAGCCGCCATAATTCCTCAGTGCTTGAAGTGACAATAAAGCCGAAGAATGCGTTGAATTCAGCTCCTCAAACTCTATCTCTGGTTTAAAGGACAACTTTCTATCCCCGTGCGTTTGGACAGGAGAGACCGGCAAAATTTCAAAAATCGGGCATTTTGACCTTCCAAAAAAGAAAATTTTCTACACAAGGAGAACGAAGCGAACCAGGGGCCCGCCCTTTTAGCTGTAGCATCCAGGTATCCTCAGTAATAACCACCGTGAAAATCCAGCAAATCCGCCGCACTTTTTTCTACACTTTCTTTTCCGGTACCAATGGTATTTCGGTCTCTAATTCCGGGAATAATGACCCTACCGAGGAACGGGATACGGTCCTGTATTCCCCCTTGACTTACTTGTTACACGATAGCCTCAAACCGGGAATCGCGAACACAAGTTGATTTTCGAAAAAAAAATGGGAAGGGTTTAAACCACTATTCTGCCGACATTCTAGCCGCCATAATTCCTCAGTGCTTGAAGTGACAATAAAGCCGAAGAGTGCGTTGAATTCAGCTCCTCAAACTCTATCTCTGGTGTAAAGGACAACTTTCTATCCCCGTGCGTTTGGACAGGAGAGACCGGCAAAATTTCAAAAATCGGGCATTTTGACCTTCCAAAAAAGAAATTTTTCTACACAAGGAGAACGAAGCGAACCAGGGGCCCGCCCTTTTAGCTGTAGCATCCAGGTATCCTCAGTAATAACCACCGTGAAAATCCAGCAAATCCGCCGCACTTTTTTCTACACTTTTTTTTCCGGTACCAATGGTATTTCGGTCTCTAATTCCGGGAATAATGACCCTACCGAGGAACGGGATACGGTCCTGTATTCCCCCTTGACTTACTTGTTACACGATAGCCTCAAACCGGGAATCGCGAACACAAGTTGATTTTCGAAAAAAAAATGGGAAGGGTTTAAACCACTATTCTGCCGACATTCTAGCCGCAATAATTCCTCCGTGCTTGAAGTGACAATAAAGCCGAAGAGTGCGTTGAATTCAGCTCCTCAAACTCTATCTCTGGTGTAAAGGACAACTTTCTATCCCCGTGCGTTTGGACAGGAGAGACCGGCAAAATTTCAAAAATCGGGCATTTTGACCTTCCAAAAAAGAAATTTTTCTACACAAGGAGAACGAAGCGAACCAGGGGCCCGCCCTTTTAGCTGTAGCATCCAGGTATCCTCAGTAATAACCACCGTGAAAATCCAGCAAATCCGCCGCACTTTTTTCTACACTTTTTTTTCCGGTACCAATGGTATTTCGGTCTCTAATTCCGGGAATAATGACCCTACCGAGGAACGGGATACGGTCCTGTATTCCCCCTTGACTTACTTGTTACACGATAGCCTCAAACCGGGAATCGCGAACACAAGTTGATTTTCGAAAAAAAAATGGGAAGGGTTTAAACCACTATTCTGCCGACATTCTAGCCGCCATAATTCCTCAGTGCTAGAAGTGACAATAAAGCCGAAGAGTGCGTTGAATTCAGCTCCTCAAACTCTATCTCTGGTGTAAAGGACAACATTCTATCCCCGTGCGTTTGGACAGGAGAGACCGGCAAAATTTCAAAAATCGGGCATTTTGACCTTCCAAAAAAGAAATTTTTCTACACAAGGAGAACGAAGCGAACCAGGGGCCCGCCCTTTTAGCTGTAGCATCCAGGTATCCTCAGTAATAACCACCGTGAAAATCCAGCAAATCCGCCGCACTTTTTTCTACACTTTTTTTTCCGGTACCAATGGTATTTCGGTCTCTAATTCCGGGAATAATGACCCTACCGAGGAACGGGATACGGTCCTGTATTCCCCCTTGACTTACTTGTTACACGATAGCCTCAAACCGGGAATCGCGAACACAAGTTGATTTTCGAAAAAAAATGGGAAGGGTTTAAACCACTATTCTGCCGACATTCTAGCCGCCATAATTCCTCAGTGCTTGAAGTGACAATAAAGCCGAAGAGTGCGTTGAATTCAGCTCCTCAAACTCTTCTCTGGTGTAAAGGACAACATTCTATCCCCGTGCGTTTGGACAGGAGAGACCGGCAAAATTTCAAAAATCGGGCATTTTGACCTTCCAAAAAAGAACTTTTTCTACACAAGGAGAACGAAGCGAACCAGGGGCCTGCCCTTTTAGCTGTAGCATCCAGGTATCCTCAGTAATAACCACCGTGAAAATCCAGCAAATCCGCCGCACTTTTTTCTACACTTTTTTTTCCGGTACCAATGGTATTTCGGTCTCTAATTCCGGGAATAATGACCCTACCGAGGAACGGGATACGGTCCTGTATTCCCCCTTGACTTACTTGTTACACGATAGCCTCAAACCGGGAATCGCGAACACAAGTTGATTTTCGAAAAAAAAATGGGAAGGGTTTAAACCACTATTCTGCCGACATTCTAGCCGCCATAATTCCTCAGTGCTTGAAGTGACAATAAAGCCGAAGAGTGCGTTGAATTCAGCTCCTCAAACTCTATCTCTGGTGTAAAGGACAACTTTCTATCCCCGTGCGTTTGGACAGGAGAGACCGGCAAAATTTCAAAAATCGGGCATTTTGACCTTCCAAAAAAGAAATTTTTCTACACAAGGAGAACGAAGCGAACCAGGAGCCCGCCCTTTTAGCTGTAGCATCCAGGTATCCTCAGTAATAACCACCGTGAAAATCCAGCAAATCCGCCGCACTTTTTTCTACACTTTTTTTTCCGGTACCAATGGTATTTCGGTCTCTAATTCCTGGAATAATGACCCTACCGAGGAACGGGATACGGTCCTGTATTCCCCCTTGACTTACTTGTTACACGATAGCCTCAAACCGGGAATCGCGAACACAAGTTGATTTTCGAAAAAAAAATGGGAAGGGTTTAAACCACTATTCTGCCGACATTCTAGCCGCAATAATTCCTCAGTGCTTGAAGTGACAATAAAGCCGAAGAGTGCGTTGAATTCAGCTCCTCAAACTCTATCTCTGGTGTAAAGGACAACTTTCTATCCCCGTGCGTTTGGACAGGAGAGACCGGCAAATTTTCAAAAATCGGGCATTTTGACCTTCCAAAAAAGAAATTTTTCTACACAAGGAGAACGAAGCGAACCAGGGGCCCGCCCTTTTAGCTGTAGCATCCAGGTATCCTCAGTAATAACCACCGTGAAAATCCAGCAAATCCGCCGCACTTTTTTCTACACTTTTTTTTCCGGTACCAATGGTATTTCGGTCTCTAATTCCGGGAATAATGACCCTACCGAGGAACGGGATACGGTCCTGTATTCCCCCTTGACTTACTTGTTACACGATAGCCTCAAACCGGGAATCGCGAACACAAGTTGATTTTCGAAAAAAAAATGGGAAGGGTTTAAACCACTATTCTGCAGACATTCTAGCCGCCATAATTCCTCAGTGCTTGAAGTGATAATAAAGCCGAAGAGTGCGTTGAATTCAGCTCCTCAAACTCTATCTCTGGTGTAAAGGACAACTTTCTATCCCCGTGCGTTTGGACAGGAGAGACCGGCAAAATTTCAAAAATCGGGCATTTTGACCTTCCAAAAAAGAAATTTTTCTACACAAGGAGAACGAAGCGAACCAGGGGCCCGCCCTTTTAGCTGTAGCATCCAGGTATCCTCAGTAATAACCACCGTGAAAATCCAGCAAATCCGCCGCACTTTTTTCTACACTTTTTTTTCCGGTACCAATGGTATTTCGGTCTCTAATTCCGGGAATAATGACCCTAACGAGGAACGGGATACGGTCCTGTATTCCCCCTTGCCTTACTTGTTACACGATAGCCTCAAACCGGGAATCGCGAACACAAGTTGATTTTCGAAAAAAAAATAGGAAGGGTTTAAACCACTATTCTGCCGACATTCTAGCCGCCATAATTCCTCAGTGCTAGAAGTGACAATAAAGCCGAAGAGTGCGTTGAATTCAGCTCCTCAAACTCTATCTCTGGTGTAAAGGACAACTTTCTATCCCCGTGCGTTTGGACAGGAGAGACCGGCAAAATTTCAAAAATCGGGCATTTTGACCTTCCAAAAAAGAAATTTTTCTACACAAGGAGAACGAAGCGAACCAGGGGCCCGCCCTTTTAGCTGTAGCATCCAGGTATCCTCAGTAATAACCACCGTGAAAATCCAGCAAATCCGCCGCACTTTTTTCTACACTTTTTTTTCCGGTACCAATGGTATTTCGGTCTCTAATTCCGGGAATAATGACCCTACCGAGGAACGGGATACGGTCCTGTATTCCCCCTTGACTTACTTGTTACACGATAGCCTCAAACCGGGAATCGCGAACACAAGTTGATTTTCGAAAAAAAATGGGAAGGGTTTAAACCACTATTCTGCCGACATTCTAGCCGCCATAATTCCTCAGTGCTTGAAGTGACAATAAAGCCGAAGAATGCGTTGAATTCAGCTCCTCAAACTCTATCTCTGGTTTAAAGGACAACTTTCTATCCCCGTGCGTTTGGACAGGAGAGACCGGCAAAATTTCAAAAATCGGGCATTTTGACCTTCCAAAAAAGAAAATTTTCTACACAAGGAGAACGAAGCGAACCAGGGGCCCGCCCTTTTAGCTGTAGCATCCAGGTATCCTCAGTAATAACCACCGTGAAAATCCAGCAAATCCGCCGCACTTTTTTCTACACTTTCTTTTCCGGTACCAATGGTATTTCGGTCTCTAATTCCGGGAATAATGACCCTACCGAGGAACGGGATACGGTCCTGTATTCCCCCTTGACTTACTTGTTACACGATAGCCTCAAACCGGGAATCGCGAACACAAGTTGATTTTCGAAAAAAAAAATGGGTAGGGTTTAAACCACTATTCTGCCGACATTCTAGCCGCCATAATTCCTCAGTGCTTGAAGTGATAATAAAGCCGAAGAGTGCGTTGAATTCAGCTCCTCAAACTCTATCTCTGGTGTAAAGGACAACTTTCTATCCCCGTGCGTTTGGACAGGAGAGACCGGCAAAATTTCAAAAATCGGGCATTTTGACCTTCCAAAAAAGAAATTTTTCTACACAAGGAGAACGAAGCGAACCAGGGGCCCGCCCTTTTAGCTGTAGCATCCAGGTATCCTCAGTAATAACCACCGTGAAAATCCAGCAAATCCGCCGCACTTTTTTCTACACTTTTTTTTCCGGTACCAATGGTATTTCGGTCTCTAATTCCGGGAATAATGACCCTACCGAGGAACGGGATACGGTCCTGTATTCCCCCTTGACTTACTTGTTACACGATAGCCTCAAACCGGGAATCGCGAACACAAGTTGATTTTCGAAAAAAAATGGGAAGGGTTTAAACCACTATTCTGCCGACATTCTAGCCGCCATAATTCCTCAGTGCTTGAAGTGATAATAAAGCCGAAGAGTGCGTTGAATTCAGCTCCTCAAACTCTATCTCTGGTGTAAAGGACAACTTTCTATCCCCGTGCGTTTGGACAGGAGAGACCGGCAAAATTTAAAAAATCGGGCATTTTGACCTTCCAAAAAAGAAATTTTTCTACACAAGGAGAACGAAGCGAACCAGGGGCCCGCCCTTTTAGCTGTAGCATCCAGGTATCCTCAGTAATAACCACCGTGAAAATCCAGCAAATCCGCCGCACTTTTTTCTACACTTTTTTTTCCGGTACCAATGGTATTTCGGTCTCTAATTCCGGGAATAATGACCCTACCGAGGAACGGGATACGGTCCTGTATTCCCCCTTGACTTACTTGTTACACGATAGCCTCAAACCGGGAATCGCGAACACAAGTTGATTTTCGAAAAAAAAAATGGGAAGGGTTTAAACCACTATTCTGCCGACATTCTAGCCGCCATAATTCCTCAGTGCTAGAAGTGACAATAAAGCCGAAGAGTGCGTTGAATTCAGCTCCTCAAACTCTATCTCTGGTGTAAAGGACAACTTTCTATCCCCGTGCGTTTGGACAGGAGAGACCGGCAAAATTTCAAAAATCGGGCATTTTGACCTTCCAAAAAAGAAATTTTTCTACACAAGGAGAACGAAGCGAACCAGGGGCCCGCCCTTTTAGCTGTAGCATCCAGGTATCCTCAGTAATAACCACCGTGAAAATCCAGCAAATCCGCCGCACTTTTTTCTACACTTTTTTTTCCGGTACCAATGGTATTTCGGTCTCTAATTCCGGGAATAATGACCCTACCGAGGAACGGGATACGGTCCTGTATTCCCCCTTGACTTACTTGTTACACGATAGCCTCAAACCGGGAATCGCGAACACAAGTTGATTTTCGAAAAAAAATGGGAAGGGTTTAAACCACTATTCTGCCGACATTCTAGCCGCCATAATTCCTCAGTGCTTGAAGTGACAATAAAGCCGAAGAGTGCGTTGAATTCAGCTCCTCAAACTCTATCTCTGGTGTAAAGGACAACATTCTATCCCCGTGCGTTTGGACAGGAGAGACCGGCAAAATTTCAAAAATCGGGCATTTTGACCTTCCAAAAAAGAACTTTTTCTACACAAGGAGAACGAAGCGAACCAGGGGCCTGCCCTTTTAGCTGTAGCATCCAGGTATCCTCAGTAATAACCACCGTGAAAATCCAGCAAATCCGCCGCACCTTTTTCTACACTTTTTTTCCGGTACCAATGGTATTTCGGTCTCTAATTCCGGGAATAATGACCCTACCGAGGAACGGGATACGGTCCTGTATTCCCCCTTGACTTACTTGTTACACGATAGCCTCAAACCGGGAATCGCGAACACAAGTTGATTTTCGAAAAAAAAAATGGGAAGGGTTTAAACCACTATTCTGCCGACATTCTAGCCGCCATAATTCCTCAGTGCTAGAAGTGACAATAAAGCCGAAGAGTGCGTTGAATTCAGCTCCTCAAACTCTATCTCTGGTGTAAAGGACAACTTTCTATCCCCGTGCGTTTGGACAGGAGAGACCGGCAAAATTTAAAAAATCGGGCATTTTGACCTTCCAAAAAAGAAATTTTTCTTCACAAGGAGAACGAAGCGAACCAGGGGCCCGCCCTTTTAGCTGTAGCATCCAGGTATCCTCAGTAATAACCACCGTGAAAATCCAGCAAATCCGCCGTACTTTTTTCTACACTTTTTTTTCCGGTACCAATGGTATTTCGGTTTCTAATTCCGGGAATAATGACCCTACCGAGGAACGGGATACGGTCCTGTATTCCCCCTTGACTTACTTGTTACACGATAGCCTCAAACCGGGAATCGCGAACACAAGTTGATTTTCGAAAAAAAAATGGGAAGGGTTTAAACCACTATTCTGCCGACATTCTAGCCGCCATAATTCCTCAGTGCTAGAAGTGACAATAAAGCCGAAGAGTGCGTTGAATTCAGCTCCTCAAACTCTATCTCTGGTGTAAAGGACAACTTTCTATCCCCGTGCGTTTGGACAGGAGAGACCGGCAAAATTTCAAAAATCGGGCATTTTGACCTTCCAAAAAAGAAATTTTTCTACACAAGGAGAACGAAGCGAACCAGGGGCCCGCCCTTTTAGCTGTAGCATCCAGGTATCCTCAGTAATAACCACCGTGAAAATCCAGCAAATCCGCCGCACTTTTTTCTACACTTTTTTTTCCGGTACCAATGGTATTTCGGTCTCTAATTCCGGGAATAATGACCCTACCGAGGAACGGGATACGGTCCTGTATTCCCCCTTGACTTACTTGTTACACGATAGCCTCAAACCGGGAATCGCGAACACAAGTTGATTTTCGAAAAAAAAATGGGAAGGGTTTAAACCACTATTCTGCCGACATTCTAGCCGCAATAATTCCTCAGTGCTTGAAGTGACAATAAAGCCGAAGAGTGCGTTGAATTCAGCTCCTCAAACTCTATCTCTGGTGTAAAGGACAACTTTCTATCCCCGTGCGTTTGGACAGGAGAGACCGGCAAAATTTCAAAAATCGGGCATTTTGACCTTCCAAAAAAGAAATTTTTCTACACAAGGAGAACGAAGCGAACCAGGGGCCCGCCCTTTTAGCTGTAGCATCCAGGTATCCTCAGTAATAACCACCGTGAAAATCCAGCAAATCCGCCGCACTTTTTTCTACACTTTTTTTTCCGGTACCAATGGTATTTCGGTCTCTAATTCCGGGAATAATGACCCTACCGAGGAACGGGATACGGTCCTGTATTCCCCCTTGACTTACTTGTTACACGATAGCCTCAAACCGGGAATCGCGAACACAAGTTGATTTTCGAAAAAAAAATGGGAAGGGTTTAAACCACTATTCTGCAGACATTCTAGCCGCCATAATTCCTCAGTGCTTGAAGTGATAATAAAGCCGAAGAGTGCGTTGAATTCAGCTCCTCAAACTCTATCTCTGGTGTAAAGGACAACTTTCTATCCCCGTGCGTTTGGACAGGAGAGACCGGCAAAATTTCAAAAATCGGGCATTTTGACCTTCCAAAAAAGAAATTTTTCTACACAAGGAGAACGAAGCGAACCAGGGGCCCGCCCTTTTAGCTGTAGCATCCAGGTATCCTCAGTAATAACCACCGTGAAAATCCAGCAAATCCGCCGCACTTTTTTCTACACTTTTTTTTCCGGTACCAATGGTATTTCGGTCTCTAATTCCGGGAATAATGACCCTAACGAGGAACGGGATACGGTCCTGTATTCCCCCTTGCCTTACTTGTTACACGATAGCCTCAAACCGGGAATCGCGAACACAAGTTGATTTTCGAAAAAAAAATAGGAAGGGTTTAAACCACTATTCTGCCGACATTCTAGCCGCCATAATTCCTCAGTGCTAGAAGTGACAATAAAGCCGAAGAGTGCGTTGAATTCAGCTCCTCAAACTCTATCTCTGGTGTAAAGGACAACTTTCTATCCCCGTGCGTTTGGACAGGAGAGACCGGCAAAATTTCAAAAATCGGGCATTTTGACCTTCCAAAAAAGAAATTTTTCTACACAAGGAGAACGAAGCGAACCAGGGGCCCGCCCTTTTAGCTGTAGCATCCAGGTATCCTCAGTAATAACCACCGTGAAAATCCAGCAAATCCGCCGCACTTTTTTCTACACTTTTTTTTCCGGTACCAATGGTATTTCGGTCTCTAATTCCGGGAATAATGACCCTACCGAGGAACGGGATACGGTCCTGTATTCCCCCTTGACTTACTTGTTACACGATAGCCTCAAACCGGGAATCGCGAACACAAGTTGATTTTCGAAAAAAAATGGGAAGGGTTTAAACCACTATTCTGCCGACATTCTAGCCGCCATAATTCCTCAGTGCTTGAAGTGACAATAAAGCCGAAGAATGCGTTGAATTCAGCTCCTCAAACTCTATCTCTGGTTTAAAGGACAACTTTCTATCCCCGTGCGTTTGGACAGGAGAGACCGGCAAAATTTCAAAAATCGGGCATTTTGACCTTCCAAAAAAGAAAATTTTCTACACAAGGAGAACGAAGCGAACCAGGGGCCCGCCCTTTTAGCTGTAGCATCCAGGTATCCTCAGTAATAACCACCGTGAAAATCCAGCAAATCCGCCGCACTTTTTTCTACACTTTCTTTTCCGGTACCAATGGTATTTCGGTCTCTAATTCCGGGAATAATGACCCTACCGAGGAACGGGATACGGTCCTGTATTCCCCCTTGACTTACTTGTTACACGATAGCCTCAAACCGGGAATCGCGAACACAAGTTGATTTTCGAAAAAAAAAATGGGTAGGGTTTAAACCACTATTCTGCCGACATTCTAGCCGCCATAATTCCTCAGTGCTTGAAGTGATAATAAAGCCGAAGAGTGCGTTGAATTCAGCTCCTCAAACTCTATCTCTGGTGTAAAGGACAACTTTCTATCCCCGTGCGTTTGGACAGGAGAGACCGGCAAAATTTCAAAAATCGGGCATTTTGACCTTCCAAAAAAGAAATTTTTCTACACAAGGAGAACGAAGCGAACCAGGGGCCCGCCCTTTTAGCTGTAGCATCCAGGTATCCTCAGTAATAACCACCGTGAAAATCCAGCAAATCCGCCGCACTTTTTTCTACACTTTTTTTTCCGGTACCAATGGTATTTCGGTCTCTAATTCCGGGAATAATGACCCTACCGAGGAACGGGATACGGTCCTGTATTCCCCCTTGACTTACTTGTTACACGATAGCCTCAAACCGGGAATCGCGAACACAAGTTGATTTTCGAAAAAAAATGGGAAGGGTTTAAACCACTATTCTGCCGACATTCTAGCCGCCATAATTCCTCAGTGCTTGAAGTGATAATAAAGCCGAAGAGTGCGTTGAATTCAGCTCCTCAAACTCTATCTCTGGTGTAAAGGACAACTTTCTATCCCCGTGCGTTTGGACAGGAGAGACCGGCAAAATTTAAAAAATCGGGCATTTTGACCTTCCAAAAAAGAAATTTTTCTACACAAGGAGAACGAAGCGAACCAGGGGCCCGCCCTTTTAGCTGTAGCATCCAGGTATCCTCAGTAATACCACCGTGAAAATCCAGCAAATCCGCCGCACTTTTTTCTACACTTATTTTTTCGGTACCAATGGTATTTCGGTCTCTAATTCCGGGAATAATGACCCTACCGAGAACGGGATACGGTCCTGTATTCCCCCTTGACTTACTTGTTACACGATAGCCTCAAACCGGGAATCGCGAACACAAGTTGATTTTCGAAAAAAAAATGGGAAAGGGTTTAAACCACTATTCTGCCGACATTCTAGCCGCCATAATTCCTCAGTGCTAGAAGTGACAATAAAGCCGAAGAGTGCGTTGAATCAGCTCCTCAAACTCTATCTCTGGTGTTGTAAAGGACAACTTTCTATCCCCGTGCGTTTGGACAGGAGAGACCGGCAAAATTTCAAAAATCGGGCATTTTGACCTTCCAAAAAAGAAATTTTTCTACACAAGGAGAACGAAGCGAACCAGGGGCCCGCCCTTTTAGCTGTAGCATCCAGGTATCCTCAGTAATAACCACCGTGAAAATCCAGCAAATCCGCCGCACTTTTTTCTACACTTTTTTTTCCGGTACCAATGGTATTTCGGTCTCTAATTCCGGGAATAATGACCCTACCGAGGAACGGGATACGGTCCTGTATTCCCCCTTGACTTACTTGTTACACGATAGCCTCAAACCGGGAATCGCGAACACAAGTTGATTTTCGAAAAAAAATGGGAAGGGTTTAAACCACTATTCTGCCGACATTCTAGCCGCCATAATTCCTCAGTGCTTGAAGTGACAATAAAGCCGAAGAGTGCGTTGAATTCAGCTCCTCAAACTCTATCTCTGGTGTAAAGGACAACATTCTATCCCCGTGCGTTTGGACAGGAGAGACCGGCAAAATTTCAAAAATCGGGCATTTTGACCTTCCAAAAAAGAACTTTTTCTACACAAGGAGAACGAAGCGAACCAGGGGCCTGCCCTTTTAGCTGTAGCATCCAGGTATCCTCAGTAATAACCACCGTGAAAATCCAGCAAATCCGCCGCACCTTTTTCTACACTTTTTTTCCGGTACCAATGGTATTTCGGTCTCTAATTCCGGGAATAATGACCCTACCGAGGAACGGGATACGGTCCTGTATTCCCCCTTGACTTACTTGTTACACGATAGCCTCAAACCGGGAATCGCGAACACAAGTTGATTTTCGAAAAAAAAAATGGGAAGGGTTTAAACCACTATTCTGCCGACATTCTAGCCGCCATAATTCCTCAGTGCTAGAAGTGACAATAAAGCCGAAGAGTGCGTTGAATTCAGCTCCTCAAACTCTATCTCTGGTGTAAAGGACAACTTTCTATCCCCGTGCGTTTGGACAGGAGAGACCGGCAAAATTTAAAAAATCGGGCATTTTGACCTTCCAAAAAAGAAATTTTTCTTCACAAGGAGAACGAAGCGAACCAGGGGCCCGCCCTTTTAGCTGTAGCATCCAGGTATCCTCAGTAATAACCACCGTGAAAATCCAGCAAATCCGCCGTACTTTTTTCTACACTTTTTTTTCCGGTACCAATGGTATTTCGGTTTCTAATTCCGGGAATAATGACCCTACCGAGGAACGGGATACGGTCCTGTATTCCCCCTTGACTTACTTGTTACACGATAGCCTCAAACCGGGAATCGCGAACACAAGTTGATTTTCGAAAAAAAAATGGGAAGGGTTTAAACCACTATTCTGCCGACATTCTAGCCGCCATAATTCCTCAGTGCTAGAAGTGACAATAAAGCCGAAGAGTGCGTTGAATTCAGCTCCTCAAACTCTATCTCTGGTGTAAAGGACAACTTTCTATCCCCGTGCGTTTGGACAGGAGAGACCGGCAAAATTTCAAAAATCGGGCATTTTGACCTTCCAAAAAAGAAATTTTTCTACACAAGGAGAACGAAGCGAACCAGGGGCCCGCCCTTTTAGCTGTAGCATCCAGGTATCCTCAGTAATAACCACCGTGAAAATCCAGCAAATCCGCCGCACTTTTTTCTACACTTTTTTTTCCGGTACCAATGGTATTTCGGTCTCTAATTCCGGGAATAATGACCCTACCGAGGAACGGGATACGGTCCTGTATTCCCCCTTGACTTACTTGTTACACGATAGCCTCAAACCGGGAATCGCGAACACAAGTTGATTTTCGAAAAAAAAATGGGAAGGACACCACTATTCTGCCGACATTCTAGCCGCCATAATTCCTCAGTGCTTGAAGTGACAATAAAGCCGAAGAGTGCGTTGAATTCAGCTCCTCAAACTCTTCTCTGGTGTAAAGGACAACATTCTATCCCCGTGCGTTTGGACAGGAGAGACCGGCAAAATTTCAAAAATCGGGCATTTTGACCTTCCAAAAAAGAACTTTTTCTACACAAGGAGAACGAAGCGAACCAGGGGCCTGCCCTTTTAGCTGTAGCATCCAGGTATCCTCAGTAATAACCACCGTGAAAATCCAGCAAATCCGCCGCACTTTTTTCTACACTTTTTTTTCCGGTACCAATGGTATTTCGGTCTCTAATTCCGGGAATAATGACCCTACCGAGGAACGGGATACGGTCCTGTATTCCCCCTTGACTTACTTGTTACACGATAGCCTCAAACCGGGAATCGCGAACACAAGTTGATTTTCGAAAAAAAAATGGGAAGGGTTTAAACCACTATTCTGCCGACATTCTAGCCGCCATAATTCCTCAGTGCTTGAAGTGACAATAAAGCCGAAGAGTGCGTTGAATTCAGCTCCTCAAACTCTATCTCTGGTGTAAAGGACAACTTTCTATCCCCGTGCGTTTGGACAGGAGAGACCGGCAAAATTTCAAAAATCGGGCATTTTGACCTTCCAAAAAAGAAATTTTTCTACACAAGGAGAACGAAGCGAACCAGGGGCCCGCCCTTTTAGCTGTAGCATCCAGGTATCCTCAGTAATAACCACCGTGAAAATCCAGCAAATCCGCCGCACTTTTTTCTACACTTTTTTTTCCGGTACCAATGGTATTTCGGTCTCTAATTCCTGGAATAATGACCCTACCGAGGAACGGGATACGGTCCTGTATTCCCCCTTGACTTACTTGTTACACGATAGCCTCAAACCGGGAATCGCGAACACAAGTTGATTTTCGAAAAAAAAATGGGAAGGGTTTAAACCACTATTCTGCAGACATTCTAGCCGCCATAATTCCTCAGTGCTTGAAGTGATAATAAAGCCGAAGAGTGCGTTGAATTCAGCTCCTCAAACTCTATCTCTGGTGTAAAGGACAACTTTCTATCCCCGTGCGTTTGGACAGGAGAGACCGGCAAAATTTCAAAAATCGGGCATTTTGACCTTCCAAAAAAGAAATTTTTCTACACAAGGAGAACGAAGCGAACCAGGGGCCCGCCCTTTTAGCTGTAGCATCCAGGTATCCTCAGTAATAACCACCGTGAAAATCCAGCAAATCCGCCGCACTTTTTTCTACACTTTTTTTTCCGGTACCAATGGTATTTCGGTCTCTAATTCCGGGAATAATGACCCTAACGAGGAACGGGATACGGTCCTGTATTCCCCCTTGACTTACTTGTTACACGATAGCCTCAAACCGGGAATCGCGAACACAAGTTGATTTTCGAAAAAAAAATAGGAAGGGTTTAAACCACTATTCTGCCGACATTCTAGCCGCCATAATTCCTCAGTGCTAGAAGTGACAATAAAGCCGAAGAGTGCGTTGAATTCAGCTCCTCAAACTCTATCTCTGGTGTAAAGGACAACTTTCTATCCCCGTGCGTTTGGACAGGAGAGACCGGCAAAATTTCAAAAATCGGGCATTTTGACCTTCCAAAAAAGAAATTTTTCTACACAAGGAGAACGAAGCGAACCAGGGGCCCGCCCTTTTAGCTGTAGCATCCAGGTATCCTCAGTAATAACCACCGTGAAAATCCAGCAAATCCGCCGCACTTTTTTCTACACTTTTTTTTCCGGTACCAATGGTATTTCGGTCTCTAATTCCGGGAATAATGACCCTACCGAGGAACGGGATACGGTCCTGTATTCCCCCTTGACTTACTTGTTACACGATAGCCTCAAACCGGGAATCGCGAACACAAGTTGATTTTCGAAAAAAAATGGGAAGGGTTTAAACCACTATTCTGCCGACATTCTAGCCGCCATAATTCCTCAGTGCTTGAAGTGACAATAAAGCCGAATAGTGCGTTGAATTCAGCTCCTCAAACTCTATCTCTGGTGTAAAGGACAACATTCTATCCCCGTGCGTTTGGACAGGAGAGACCGGCAAAATTTCAAAAATCGGGCATTTTGACCTTCCAAAAAAGAACTTTTTCTACACAAGGAGAACGAAGCGAACCAGGGGCCTGCCCTTTTAGCTGTAGCATCCAGGTATCCTCAGTAATAACCACCGTGAAAATCCAGCAAATCCGCCGCACTTTTTTCTACACTTTTTTTTCCGGTACCAATGGTATTTCGGTCTCTAATTCCGGGAATAATGACCCTACCGAGGAACGGGATACGGTCCTGTATTCCCCCTTGACTTACTTGTTACACGATAGCCTCAAACCGGGAATCGCGAACACAAGTTGATTTTCGAAAAAAAAATGGGAAGGGTTTAAACCACTATTCTGCCGACATTCTAGCCGCCATAATTCCTCAGTGCTAGAAGTGACAATAAAGCCGAAGTGTGCGTTGAATTCAGCTCCTCAAACTCTATCTCTGGTGTAAAGGACAACTTTCTATCCCCGTGCGTTTGGACAGGAGAGACCGGCAAAATTTCAAAAATCGGGCATTTTGACCTTCCAAAAAAGAAATTTTTCTACACAAGGAGAACGAAGCGAACCAGGGGCCCGCCCTTTTAGCTGTAGCATCCAGGTATCCTCAGTAATAACCACCGTGAAAATCCAGCAAATCCGCCGCACTTTTTTCTACACTTTTTTTTCCGGTACCAATGGTATTTCGGTCTCTAATTCCGGGAATAATGACCCTACCGAGGAACGGGATACGGTCCTGTATTCCCCCTTGACTTACTTGTTACACGATAGCCTCAAACCGGGAATCGCGAACACAAGTTGATTTTCGAAAAAAAAATGGGAAGGGTTTAAACCACTATTCTGCCGACATTCTAGCCGCCATAATTCCTCAGTGCTTGAAGTGACAATAAAGCCGAAGAGTGCGTTGAATTCAGCTCCTCAAACTCTATCTCTGGTGTAAAGGACAACTTTCTATCCCCGTGCGTTTGGACAGGAGAGACCGGCAAAATTTCAAAAATCGGGCATTTTGACCTTCCAAAAAAGAAATTTTTCTACACAAGGAGAACGAAGCGAACCAGGGGCCTGCCCTTTTAGCTGTAGCATCCAGGTATCCTCAGTAATAACCACCGTGAAAATCCAGCAAATCCGCCGCACTTTTTTCTACACTTTTTTTTCCGGTACCAATGGTATTTCGGTCTCTAATTCCGGGAATAATGACCCTACCGAGGAACGGGATACGGTCCTGTATTCCCCCTTGACTTACTTGTTACACGATAGCCTCAAACCGGGAATCGCGAACACAAGTTGATTTTCGAAAAAAAAATGGGAAGGACACCACTATTCTGCCGACATTCTAGCCGCCATAATTCCTCAGTGCTTGAAGTGAGAATAAAGCCGAAGAATGCGTTGAATTCAGCTCCTCAAACTCTATCTCTGGTTTAAAGGACAACTTTCTATCCCCGTGCGTTTGGACAGGAGAGACCGGCAAAATTTCAAAAATCGGGCATTTTGACCTTCCAAAAAAGAAAATTTTCTACACAAGGAGAACGAAGCGAACCAGGGGCCCGCCCTTTTAGCTGTAGCATCCAGGTATCCTCAGTAATAACCACCGTGAAAATCCAGCAAATCCGCCGCACTTTTTTCTACACTTTCTTTTCCGGTACCAATGGTATTTCGGTCTCTAATTCCGGGAATAATGACCCTACCGAGGAACGGGATACGGTCCTGTATTCCCCCTTGACTTACTTGTTACACGATAGCCTCAAACCGGGAATCGCGAACACAAGTTGATTTTCGAAAAAAAAATGGGTAGGGTTTAAACCACTATTCTGCCGACATTCTAGCCGCCATAATTCCTCAGTGCTTGAAGTGATAATAAAGCCGAAGAGTGCGTTGAATTCAGCTCCTCAAACTCTATCTCTGGTGTAAAGGACAACTTTCTATCCCCGTGCGTTTGGACAGGAGAGACCGGCAAAATTTCAAAAATCGGGCATTTTGACCTTCCAAAAAAGAAATTTTTCTACACAAGGAGAACGAAGCGAACCAGGGGCCCGCCCTTTTAGCTGTAGCATCCAGGTATCCTCAGTAATAACCACCGTGAAAATCCAGCAAATCCGCCGCACTTTTTTCTACACTTTTTTTTCCGGTACCAATGGTATTTCGGTCTCTAATTCCGGGAATAATGACCCTACCGAGGAACGGGATACGGTCCTGTATTCCCCCTTGACTTACTTGTTACACGATAGCCTCAAACCGGGAATCGCGAACACAAGTTGATTTTCGAAAAAAAATGGGAAGGGTTTAAACCACTATTCTGCCGACATTCTAGCCGCCATAATTCCTCAGTGCTTGAAGTGACAATAAAGCCGAAGAGTGCGTTGAATTCAGCTCCTCAAACTCTATCTCTGGTGTAAAGGACAACATTCTATCCCCGTGCGTTTGGACAGGAGAGACCGGCAAAATTTCAAAAATCGGGCATTTTGACCTTCCAAAAAAGAACTTTTTCTACACAAGGAGAACGAAGCGAACCAGGGGCCTGCCCTTTTAGCTGTAGCATCCAGGTATCCTCAGTAATAACCACCGTGAAAATCCAGCAAATCCGCCGCACTTTTTTCTACACTTTTTTTCCGGTACCAATGGTATTTCGGTCTCTAATTCCGGGAATAATGACCCTACCGAGGAACGGGATACGGTCCTGTATTCCCCCTTGACTTACTTGTTACACGATAGCCTGAAACCGGGAATCGCGAACACAAGTTGATTTTCGAAAAAAAAATGGGAAGGGTTTAAACCACTATTCTGCCGACATTCTAGCCGCCATAATTCCTCAGTGCTAGAAGTGACAATAAAGCCGAAGAGTGCGTTGAATTCAGCTCCTCAAACTCTATCTCTGGTGTAAAGGACAACTTTCTATCCCCGTGCGTTTGGACAGGAGAGACCGGCAAAATTTCAAAAATCGGGCATTTTGACCTTCCAAAAAAGAAATTTTTCTACACAAGGAGAACGAAGCGAACCAGGGGCCCGCCCTTTTAGCTGTAGCATCCAGGTATCCTCAGTAATAACCACCGTGAAAATCCAGCAAATCCGCCGCACTTTTTTCTACACTTTTTTTTCCGGTACCAATGGTATTTCGGTCTCTAATTCCGGGAATAATGACCCTACCGAGGAACGAGATACGGTCCTGTATTCCCCCTTGACTTACTTGTTACACGATAGCCTCAAACCGGGAATCGCGAACACAAGTTGATTTTCGAAAAAAAAATGGGAAGGGTTTAAACCACTATTCTGCCGACATTCTAGCCGCCATAATTCCTCAGTGCTTGAAGTGATAATAAAGCCGAAGAGTGCGTTGAATTCAGCTCCTCAAACTCTATCTCTGGTGTAAAGGACAACTTTCTATCCCCGTGCGTTTGGACAGGAGAGACCGGCAAAATTTAAAAAATCGGGCATTTTGACCTTCCAAAAAAGAAATTTTTCTACACAAGGAGAACGAAGCGAACCAGGGGCCCGCCCTTTTAGCTGTAGCATCCAGGTATCCTCAGTAATAACCACCGTGAAAATCCAGCAAATCCGCCGCACTTTTTTCTACACTTTTTTTTCCGGTACCAATGGTATTTCGGTCTCTAATTCCGGGAATAATGACCCTACCGAGGAACGGGATACGGTCCTGTATTCCCCCTTGACTTACTTGTTACACGATAGCCTCAAACCGGGAATCGCGAACACAAGTTGATTTTCGAAAAAAAAATGGGAAGGGTTTAAACCACTATTCTGCCGACATTCTAGCCGCCATAATTCCTCAGTGCTAGAAGTGACAATAAAGCCGAAGAGTGCGTTGAATTCAGCTCCTCAAACTCTATCTCTGGTGTAAAGGACAACTTTCTATCCCCGTGCGTTTGGACAGGAGAGACCGGCAAATTTTCAAAAATCGGGCATTTTGACCTTCCAAAAAAGAAATTTTTCTACACAAGGAGAACGAAGCGAACCAGGGGCCCGCCCTTTTAGCTGTAGCATCCAGGTATCCTCAGTAATAACCACCGTGAAAATCCAGCAAATCCGCCGCACTTTTTTCTACACTTTTTTTTCCGGTACCAATGGTATTTCGGTCTCTAATTCCGGGAATAATGACCCTACCGAGGAACGGGATACGGTCCTGTATTCCCCCTTGACTTACTTGTTACACGATAGCCTCAAACCGGGAATCGCGAACACAAGTTGATTTTCGAAAAAAAATGGGAAGGGTTTAAACCACTATTCTGCCGACATTCTAGCCGCCATAATTCCTCAGTGCTTGAAGTGACAATAAAGCCGAAGAGTGCGTTGAATTCAGCTCCTCAAACTCTATCTCTGGTGTAAAGGACAACATTCTATCCCCGTGCGTTTGGACAGGAGAGACCGGCAAAATTTCAAAAATCGGGCATTTTGACCTTCCAAAAAAGAACTTTTTCTACACAAGGAGAACGAAGCGAACCAGGGGCCTGCCCTTTTAGCTGTAGCATCCAGGTATCCTCAGTAATAACCACCGTGAAAATCCAGCAAATCCGCCGCACTTTTTTCTACACTTTTTTTCCGGTACCAATGGTATTTCGGTCTCTAATTCCGGGAATAATGACCCTACCGAGGAACGGGATACGGTCCTGTATTCCCCCTTGACTTACTTGTTACACGATAGCCTCAAACCGGGAATCGCGAACACAAGTTGATTTTCGAAAAAAAAATGGGAAGGGTTTAAACCACTATTCTGCCGACATTCTAGCCGCCATAATTCCTCAGTGCTAGAAGTGACAATAAAGCCGAAGAGTGCGTTGAATTCAGCTCCTCAAACTCTATCTCTGGTCTAAAGGACAACTTTCTATCCCCGTGCGTTTGGACAGGAGAGACCGGCAAAATTTCAAAAATCGGGCATTTTGACCTTCCAAAAAAGAAATTTTTCTACACAAGGAGAACGAAGCGAACCAGGGGCCCGCCCTTTTAGCTGTAGCATCCAGGTATCCTCAGTAATAACCACCGTGAAAATCCAGCAAATCCGCCGCACTTTTTTCTACACTTTTTTTTCCGGTACCAATGGTATTTCGGTCTCTAATTCCGGGAATAATGACCCTACCGAGGAACGAGATACGGTCCTGTATTCCCCCTTGACTTACTTGTTACACGATAGCCTCAAACCGGGAATCGCGAACACAAGTTGATTTTCGAAAAAAAAATGGGAAGGGTTTAAACCACTATTCTGCCGACATTCTAGCCGCCATAATTCCTCAGTGCTTGAAGTGATAATAAAGCCGAAGAGTGCGTTGAATTCAGCTCCTCAAACTCTATCTCTGGTGTAAAGGACAACTTTCTATCCCCGTGCGTTTGGACAGGAGAGACCGGCAAAATTTAAAAAATCGGGCATTTTGACCTTCCAAAAAAGAAATTTTTCTACACAAGGAGAACGAAGCGAACCAGGGGCCCGCCCTTTTAGCTGTAGCATCCAGGTATCCTCAGTAATAACCACCGTGAAAATCCAGCAAATCCGCCGCACTTTTTTCTACACTTTTTTTTCCGGTACCAATGGTATTTCGGTCTCTAATTCCGGGAATAATGACCCTACCGAGGAACGGGATACGGTCCTGTATTCCCCCTTGACTTACTTGTTACACGATAGCCTCAAACCGGGAATCGCGAACACAAGTTGATTTTCGAAAAAAAAATGGGAAGGACACCACTATTCTGCCGACATTCTAGCCGCCATAATTCCTCAGTGCTTGAAGTGAGAATAAAGCCGAAGAATGCGTTGAATTCAGCTCCTCAAACTCTATCTCTGGTTTAAAGGACAACTTTCTATCCCCGTGCGTTTGGACAGGAGAGACCGGCAAAATTTCAAAAATCGGGCATTTTGACCTTCCAAAAAAGAAAATTTTCTACACAAGGAGAACGAAGCGAACCAGGGGCCCGCCCTTTTAGCTGTAGCATCCAGGTATCCTCAGTAATAACCACCGTGAAAATCCAGCAAATCCGCCGCACTTTTTTCTACACTTTCTTTTCCGGTACCAATGGTATTTCGGTCTCTAATTCCGGGAATAATGACCCTACCGAGGAACGGGATACGGTCCTGTATTCCCCCTTGACTTACTTGTTACACGATAGCCTCAAACCGGGAATCGCGAACACAAGTTGATTTTCGAAAAAAAAATGGGTAGGGTTTAAACCACTATTCTGCCGACATTCTAGCCGCCATAATTCCTCAGTGCTTGAAGTGATAATAAAGCCGAAGAGTGCGTTGAATTCAGCTCCTCAAACTCTATCTCTGGTGTAAAGGACAACTTTCTATCCCCGTGCGTTTGGACAGGAGAGACCGGCAAAATTTCAAAAATCGGGCATTTTGACCTTCCAAAAAAGAAATTTTTCTACACAAGGAGAACGAAGCGAACCAGGGGCCCGCCCTTTTAGCTGTAGCATCCAGGTATCCTCAGTAATAACCACCGTGAAAATCCAGCAAATCCGCCGCACTTTTTTCTACACTTTTTTTTCCGGTACCAATGGTATTTCGGTCTCTAATTCCGGGAATAATGACCCTACCGAGGAACGGGATACGGTCCTGTATTCCCCCTTGACTTACTTGTTACACGATAGCCTCAAACCGGGAATCGCGAACACAAGTTGATTTTCGAAAAAAAAATGGGAAGGGTTTAAACCACTATTCTGCCGACATTCTAGCCGCCATAATTCCTCAGTGCTTGAAGTGACAATAAAGCCGAAGAGTGCGTTGAATTCAGCTCCTCAAACTCTATCTCTGGTGTAAAGGACAACATTCTATCCCCGTGCGTTTGGACAGGAGAGACCGGCAAAATTTCAAAAATCGGGCATTTTGACCTTCCAAAAAAGAACTTTTTCTACACAAGGAGAACGAAGCGAACCAGGGGCCTGCCCTTTTAGCTGTAGCATCCAGGTATCCTCAGTAATAACCACCGTGAAAATCCAGCAAATCCGCCGCACTTTTTTCTACACTTTTTTTCCGGTACCAATGGTATTTCGGTCTCTAATTCCGGGAATAATGACCCTACCGAGGAACGGGATACGGTCCTGTATTCCCCCTTGACTTACTTGTTACACGATAGCCTGAAACCGGGAATCGCGAACACAAGTTGATTTTCGAAAAAAAAATGGGAAGGGTTTAAACCACTATTCTGCCGACATTCTAGCCGCCATAATTCCTCAGTGCTAGAAGTGACAATAAAGCCGAAGAGTGCGTTGAATTCAGCTCCTCAAACTCTATCTCTGGTGTAAAGGACAACTTTCTATCCCCGTGCGTTTGGACAGGAGAGACCGGCAAAATTTCAAAAATCGGGCATTTTGACCTTCCAAAAAAGAAATTTTTCTACACAAGGAGAACGAAGCGAACCAGGGGCCCGCCCTTTTAGCTGTAGCATCCAGGTATCCTCAGTAATAACCACCGTGAAAATCCAGCAAATCCGCCGCACTTTTTTCTACACTTTTTTTTCCGGTACCAATGGTATTTCGGTCTCTAATTCCGGGAATAATGACCCTACCGAGGAACGAGATACGGTCCTGTATTCCCCCTTTACTTACTTGTTACACGATAGCCTCAAACCGGGAATCGCGAACACAAGTTGATTTTCGAAAAAAAAATGGGAAGGGTTTAAACCACTATTCTGCCGACATTCTAGCCGCCATAATTCCTCAGTGCTTGAAGTGATAATAAAGCCGAAGAGTGCGTTGAATTCAGCTCCTCAAACTCTATCTCTGGTGTAAAGGACAACTTTCTATCCCCGTGCGTTTGGACAGGAGAGACCGGCAAAATTTAAAAAATCGGGCATTTTGACCTTCCAAAAAAGAAATTTTTCTACACAAGGAGAACGAAGCGAACCAGGGGCCCGCCCTTTTAGCTGTAGCATCCAGGTATCCTCAGTAATAACCACCGTGAAAATCCAGCAAATCCGCCGCACTTTTTTCTACACTTTTTTTTCCGGTACCAATGGTATTTCGGTCTCTAATTCCGGGAATAATGACCCTACCGAGGAACGGGATACGGTCCTGTATTCCCCCTTGACTTACTTGTTACACGATAGCCTCAAACCGGGAATCGCGAACACAAGTTGATTTTCGAAAAAAAAATGGGAAGGGTTTAAACCACTATTCTGCCGACATTCTAGCCGCCATAATTCCTCAGTGCTAGAAGTGACAATAAAGCCGAAGAGTGCGTTGAATTCAGCTCCTCAAACTCTATCTCTGGTGTAAAGGACAACTTTCTATCCCCGTGCGTTTGGACAGGAGAGACCGGCAAATTTTCAAAAATCGGGCATTTTGACCTTCCAAAAAAGAAATTTTTCTACACAAGGAGAACGAAGCGAACCAGGGGCCCGCCCTTTTAGCTGTAGCATCCAGGTATCCTCAGTAATAACCACCGTGAAAATCCAGCAAATCCGCCGCACTTTTTTCTACACTTTTTTTTCCGGTACCAATGGTATTTCGGTCTCTAATTCCGGGAATAATGACCCTACCGAGGAACGGGATACGGTCCTGTATTCCCCCTTGACTTACTTGTTACACGATAGCCTCAAACCGGGAATCGCGAACACAAGTTGATTTTCGAAAAAAAATGGGAAGGGTTTAAACCACTATTCTGCCGACATTCTAGCCGCCATAATTCCTCAGTGCTTGAAGTGACAATAAAGCCGAAGAGTGCGTTGAATTCAGCTCCTCAAACTCTATCTCTGGTGTAAAGGACAACATTCTATCCCCGTGCGTTTGGACAGGAGAGACCGGCAAAATTTCAAAAATCGGGCATTTTGACCTTCCAAAAAAGAACTTTTTCTACACAAGGAGAACGAAGCGAACCAGGGGCCTGCCCTTTTAGCTGTAGCATCCAGGTATCCTCAGTAATAACCACCGTGAAAATCCAGCAAATCCGCCGCACTTTTTTCTACACTTTTTTTCCGGTACCAATGGTATTTCGGTCTCTAATTCCGGGAATAATGACCCTACCGAGGAACGGGATACGGTCCTGTATTCCCCCTTGACTTACTTGTTACACGATAGCCTCAAACCGGGAATCGCGAACACAAGTTGATTTTCGAAAAAAAAATGGGAAGGGTTTAAACCACTATTCTGCCGACATTCTAGCCGCCATAATTCCTCAGTGCTAGAAGTGACAATAAAGCCGAAGAGTGCGTTGAATTCAGCTCCTCAAACTCTATCTCTGGTGTAAAGGACAACTTTCTATCCCCGTGCGTTTGGACAGGAGAGACCGGCAAAATTTCAAAAATCGGGCATTTTGACCTTCCAAAAAAGAAATTTTTCTACACAAGGAGAACGAAGCGAACCAGGGGCCCGCCCTTTTAGCTGTAGCATCCAGGTATCCTCAGTAATAACCACCGTGAAAATCCAGCAAATCCGCCGCACTTTTTTCTACACTTTTTTTTCCGGTACCAATGGTATTTCGGTCTCTAATTCCGGGAATAATGACCCTACCGAGGAACGAGATACGGTCCTGTATTCCCCCTTGACTTACTTGTTACACGATAGCCTCAAACCGGGAATCGCGAACACAAGTTGATTTTCGAAAAAAAAATGGGAAGGGTTTAAACCACTATTCTGCCGACATTCTAGCCACCATAATTCCTCAGTGCTTGAAGTGATAATAAAGCCGAAGAGTGCGTTGAATTCAGCTCCTCAAACTCTATCTCTGGTGTAAAGGACAACTTTCTATCCCCGTGCGTTTGGACAGGAGAGACCGGCAAAATTTAAAAAATCGGGCATTTTGACCTTCCAAAAAAGAAATTTTTCTACACAAGGAGAACGAAGCGAACCAGGGGCCCGCCCTTTTAGCTGTAGCATCCAGGTATCCTCAGTAATAACCACCGTGAAAATCCAGCAAATCCGCCGCACTTTTTTCTACACTTTTTTTTCCGGTACCAATGGTATTTCGGTCTCTAATTCCGGGAATAATGACCCTACCGAGGAACGGGATACGGTCCTGTATTCCCCCTTGACTTACTTGTTACACGATAGCCTCAAACCGGGAATCGCGAACACAAGTTGATTTTCGAAAAAAAAATGGGAAGGGTTTAAACCACTATTCTGCCGACATTCTAGCCGCCATAATTCCTCAGTGCTAGAAGTGACAATAAAGCCGAAGAGTGCGTTGAATTCAGCTCCTCAAACTCTATCTCTGGTGTAAAGGACAACTTTCTATCCCCGTGCGTTTGGACAGGAGAGACCGGCAAAATTTCAAAAATCGGGCATTTTGACCTTCCAAAAAAGAAATTTTTCTACACAAGGTGAACGAAGCGAACCAGGGGCCCGCCCTTTTAGCTGTAGCATCCAGGTATCCTCAGTAATAACCACCGTGAAAATCCAGCAAATCCGCCGCACTTTTTTCTACACTTTTTTTTCCGGTACCAATGGTATTTCGGTCTCTAATTCCGGGAATAATGACCCTACCGAGGAACGGGATACGGTCCTGTATTCCCCCTTGACTTACTTGTTACACGATAGCCTCAAACCGGGAATCGCGAACACAAGTTGATTTTCGAAAAAAAATGGGAAGGGTTTAAACCACTATTCTGCCGACATTCTAGCCGCCATAATTCCTCAGTGCTTGAAGTGACAATAAAGCCGAAGAGTGCGTTGAATTCAGCTCCTCAAACTCTATCTCTGGTGTAAAGGACAACTTTCTATCCCCGTGCGTTTGGACAGGAGAGACCGGCAAAATTTCAAAAATCGGGCATTTTGACCTTCCAAAAAAGAAATTTTTCTACACAAGGAGAACGAAGCGAACCAGGGGCCTGCCCTTTTAGCTGTAGCATCCAGGTATCCTCAGTAATAACCACCGTGAAAATCCAGCAAATCCGCCGCACTTTTTTCTACACTTTTTTTTCCGGTACCAATGGTATTTCGGTCTCTAATTCCGGGAATAATGACCCTACCGAGGAACGGGATACGGTCCTGTATTCCCCCTTGACTTACTTGTTACACGATAGCCTCAAACCGGGAATCGCGAACACAAGTTGATTTTCGAAAAAAAAATGGGAAGGACACCACTATTCTGCCGACATTCTAGCCGCCATAATTCCTCAGTGCTTGAAGTGACAATAAAGCCGAAGAATGCGTTGAATTCAGCTCCTCAAACTCTATCTCTGGTTTAAAGGACAACTTTCTATCCCCGTGCGTTTGGACAGGAGAGACCGGCAAAATTTCAAAAATCGGGCATTTTGACCTTCCAAAAAAGAAATTTTTCTACACAAGGAGAACGAAGCGAACCAGGGGCCCGCCCTTTTAGCTGTAGCATCCAGGTATCCTCAGTAATAACCACCGTGAAAATCCAGCAAATCCGCCGCACTTTTTTCTACACTTTTTTTTCCGGTACCAATGGTATTTCGGTCTCTAATTCCGGGAATAATGACCCTACCGAGGAACGGGATACGGTCCTGTATTCCCCCTTGACTTACTTGTTACACGATAGCCTCAAACCGGGAATCGCGAACACAAGTTGATTTTCGAAAAAAAATGGGAAGGGTTTAAACCACTATTCTGCCGACATTCTAGCCGCCATAATTCCTCAGTGCTTGAAGTGACAATAAAGCCGAAGAGTGCGTTGAATTCAGCTCCTCAAACTCTATCTCTGGTGTAAAGGACAACATTCTATCCCCGTGCGTTTGGACAGGAGAGACCGGCAAAATTTCAAAAATCGGGCATTTTGACCTTCCAAAAAAGAAATTTTTCTACACAAGGAGAACGAAGCGAACCAGGGGCCTGCCCTTTTAGCTGTAGCATCCAGGTATCCTCAGTAATAACCACCGTGAAAATCCAGCAAATCCGCCGCACTTTTTTCTACACTTTTTTTTCCGGTACCAATGGTATTTCGGTCTCTAATTCCGGGAATAATGACCCTACCGAGGAACGGGATACGGTCCTCTATTCCCCCTTGACTTACTTGTTACACGATAGCCTCAAACCGGGAATCGCGAACACAAGTTGATTTTCGAAAAAAAAATGGGAAGGGTTTAAACCACTATTCTGCCGACATTCTAGCCGCCATAATTCCTCAGTGCTAGAAGTGACAATAAAGCCGAAGAGTGCGTTGAATTCAGCTCCTCAAACTCTATCTCTGGTGTAAAGGACAACTTTCTATCCCCGTGCGTTTGGACAGGAGAGACCGGCAAAATTTAAAAAATCGGGCATTTTGACCTTCCAAAAAAGAAATTTTTCTACACAAGGAGAACGAAGCGAACCAGGGGCCCGCCCTTTTAGCTGTAGCATCCAGGTATCCTCAGTAATAACCACCGTGAAAATCCAGCAAATCCGCCGCACTTTTTTCTACACTTTTTTTTCCGGTACCAATGGTATTTCGGTCTCTAATTCCGGGAATAATGACCCTACCGAGGAACGGGATACGGTCCTGTATTCCCCCTTGACTTACTTGTTACACGATAGCCTCAAACCGGGAATCGCGAACACAAGTTGATTTTCGAAAAAAAATGGGAAGGGTTTAAACCACTATTCTGCCGACATTCTAGCCGCCATAATTCCTCAGTGTTTGAAGTGATAATAAAGCCGAAGAGTGCGTTGAATTCAGCTCCTCAAACTCTATCTCTGGTGTAAAGGACAACTTTCTATCCCCGTGCGTTTGGACAGGAGAGACCGGCAAAATTTCAAAAATCGGGTATTTTGACCTTCCAAAAAAGAAATTTTTCTACACAAGGAGAACGAAGCGAACCAGGGGCCCGCCCTTTTAGCTGTAGCATCCAGGTATCCTCAGTAATAACCACCGTGAAAATCCAGCAAATCCGCCGCACTTTTTTCTACACTTTTTTTTCCGGTACCAATGGTATTTCGGTCTCTAATTCCGGGAATAATGACCCTACCGAGGAACGGGATACGGTCCTGTATTCCCCCTTGACTTACTTGTTACACGATAGCCTCAAACCGGGAATCGCGAACACAAGTTGATTTTCGAAAAAAAAAATGGGAAGGGTTTAAACCACTATTCTGCCGACATTCTAGCCGCCATAATTCCTCAGTGCTAGAAGTGACAATAAAGCCGAAGAGTGCGTTGAATTCAGCTCCTCAAACTCTATCTCTGGTGTAAAGGACAACTTTCTATCCCCGTGCGTTTGGACAGGAGAGACCGGCAAAATTTCAAAAATCGGGCATTTTGACCTTCCAAAAAAAGAAATTTTTCTACACAAGGAGAACGAAGCGAACCAGGGGCCCGCCCTTTTAGCTGTAGCATCCAGGTATCCTCAGTAATAACCACCGTGAAAATCCAGCAAATCCGCCGCACTTTTTTCTACACTTTTTTTTCCGGTACCAATGGTATTTCGGTCTCTAATTCCGGGAATAATGACCCTACCGAGGAACGGGATACGGTCCTGTATTCCCCCTTGACTTACTTGTTACACGATAGCCTCAAACCGGGAATCGCGAACACAAGTTGATTTTCGAAAAAAAATGGGAAGGGTTTAAACCACTATTCTGCCGACATTCTAGCCGCCATAATTCCTCAGTGCTTGAAGTGACAATAAAGCCGAAGAGTGCGTTGAATTCAGCTCCTCAAACTCTATCTCTGGTGTAAAGGACAACATTCTCTCCCCGTGCGTTTGGACAGGAGAGACCGGCAAAATTTCAAAAATCGGGCATTTTGACCTTCCAAAAAAGAACTTTTTCTACACAAGGAGAACGAAGCGAACCAGGGGCCTGCCCTTTTAGCTGTAGCATCCAGGTATCCTCAGTAATAACCACCGTGAAAATCCAGCAAATCCGCCGCACTTTTTTCTACACTTTTTTTCCGGTACCAATGGTATTTCGGTCTCTAATTCCGGGAATAATGACCCTACCGAGGAACGGGATACGGTCCTGTATTCCCCCTTGACTTACTTGTTACACGATAGCCTCAAACCGGGAATCGCGAACACAAGTTGATTTTCGAAAAAAAAATGGGAAGGGTTTAGACCACTATTCTGCCGACATTCTAGCCGCCATAATTCCTCAGTGCTTGAAGTGACAATAAAGCCGAAGAGTGCGTTGAATTCAGCTCCTCAAACTCTATCTCTGGTGTAAAGGACAACTTTCTATCCCCGTGCGTTTGGACAGGAGAGACCGGCAAAATTTCAAAAATCGGGCATTTTGACCTTCCAAAAAAGAAATTTTTCTACACAAGGAGAACGAAGCGAACCAGGGGCCCGCCCTTTTAGCTGTAGCATCCAGGTATCCTCAGTAATAACCACCGTGAAAATCCAGCAAATCCGCCGCACTTTTTTCTACACTTTTTTTTCCGGTACCAATGGTATTTCGGTCTCTAATTCCGGGAATAATGACCCTACCGAGGAACGGGATACGGTCCTGTATTCCCCCTTGACTTACTTGTTACACGATAGCCTCAAACCGGGAATCGCGAACACAAGTTGATTTTCGAAAAAAAAATGGGAAGGGTTTAAACCACTATTCTGCCGACATTCTAGCCGCCATAATTCCTCAGTGCTTGAAGTGATAATAAAGCCGAAGAGTGCGTTGAATTCAGCTCCTCAAACTCTATCTCTGGTGTAAAGGACAACTTTCTATCCCCGTGCGTTTGGACAGGAGAGACCGGCAAAATGAAAAAAATCGGGCATTTTGACCTTCCAAAAAAGAAATTTTTCTACACAAGGAGAACGAAGCGAACCAGGGGCCCGCCCTTTTAGCTGTAGCATCCAGGTATCCTCAGTAATAACCACCGTGAAAATCCAGCAAATCCGCCGCACTTTTTTCTACACTTTTTTTTCCGGTACCAATGGTATTTCGGTCTCTAATTCCGGGAATAATGACCCTACCGAGGAACGGGATACGGTCCTGTATTCCCCCTTGACTTACTTGTTACACGATAGCCTCAAACCGGGAATCGCGAACACAAGTTGATTTTCGAAAAAAAAATGCCGACATTCTAGCCGCCATAATTCCTCAGTGCTAGAAGTGACAATAAAGCCGAAGAGTGCGTTGAATTCAGCTCCTCAAACTCTATCTCTGGTGTAAAGGACAACTTTCTATCCCCGTGCGTTTGGACAGGAGAGACCGGCAAAATTTCAAAAATCGGGCATTTTGACCTTCCAAAAAAGAAATTTTTCTACACAAGGAGAACGAAGCGAACCAGGGGCCCGCCCTTTTAGCTGTAGCATCCAGGTATCCTCAGTAATAACCACCGTGAAAATCCAGCAAATCCGCCGCACTTTTTTCTACACTTTCTTTTCCGGTACCTATGGTATTTCGGTCTCTAATTCCGGGAATAATGACCCTACCGAGGAACGGGATACGGTCCTGTATTCCCCCTTGACTTACTTGTTACACGATAGCCTCAAACCGGGAATCGCGAACACAAGTTGATTTTCGAAAAAAAATGGGAAGGGTTTAAACCACTATTCTGCCGACATTCTAGCCGCCATAATTCCTCAGTGCTTGAAGTGACAATAAAGCCGAAGAGTGCGTTGAATTCAGCTCCTCAAACTCTATCTCTGGTGTAAAGGACAACTTTCTATCCCCGTGCGTTTGGACAGGAGAGAGCGGCAAAATTTCAAAAATCGGGCATTTTGACCTTCCAAAAAAGAAATTTTTCTACACAAGGAGAACGAAGCGAACCAGGGGCCTGCCCTTTTAGCTGTAGCATCCAGGTATCCTCAGTAATAACCACCGTGAAAATCCAGCAAATCCGCCGCACTTTTTTCTACACTTTTTTTTCCGGTACCAATGGTATTTCGGTCTCTAATTCCGGGAATAATGACCCTACCGAGGAACGGGATACGGTCCTGTATTCCCCCTTGACTTACTTGTTACACGATAGCCTCAAACCGGGAATCGCGAACACAAGTTGATTTTCGAAAAAAAAATGGGAAGGACACCACTATTCTGCCGACATTCTAGCCGCCATAATTCCTCAGTGCTTGAAGTGACAATAAAGCCGAAGAGTGCGTTGAATTCAGCTCCTCAAACTCTATCTCTGGTGTAAAGGACAACTTTCTATCCCCGTGCGTTTGGACAGGAGAGACCGGCAAAATTTCAAAAATCGGGCATTTTGACCTTCCAAAAAAGAAATTTTTCTACACAAGGAGAACGAAGCGAACCAGGGGCCTGCCCTTTTAGCTGTAGCATCCAGGTATCCTCAGTAATAACCACCGTGAAAATCCAGCAAATCCGCCGCACTTTTTTCTACACTTTTTTTCCGGTACCAATGGTATTTCGGTCTCTAATTCAGGGAATAATGACCCTACCGAGGAACGGGATACGGTCCTGTATTCCCCCTTGACTTACTTGTTACACGATAGCCTCAAACCGGGAATCGCGAACACAAGTTGATTTTCGAAAAAAAAATGGGAAGGACACCACTATTCTGCCGACATTCTAGCCGCCATAATTCCTCAGTGCTTGAAGTGACAATAAAGCCGAAGAGTGCGTTGAATTCAGCTCCTCAAACTCTATCTCTGGTTTAAAGGACAACTTTCTATCCCCGTGCGTTTGGACAGGAGAGACCGGCAAAATTTTCAAAAATCGGGCATTTTGACCTTCCAAAAAAGAAATTTTTCTACACAAGGAGAACGAAGCGAACCAGGGGCCCGCCCTTTTAGCTGTAGCATCCAGGTATCCTCAGTAATAACCACCGTGAAAATCCAGCAAATCCGCCGCACTTTTTTCTACACTTTCTTTTCCGTTACCAATGGTATTTCGGTCTCTAATTCCGGGAATAATGACCCTACCGAGGAACGGGATACGGTCCTGTATTCCCCCTTGACTTACTTGTTACACGATAGCCTCAAACCGGGAATCGCGAACACAAGTTGATTTTCGAAAAAAAAATGCCGACATTCTAGCCGCCATAATTCCTCAGTGCTTGAAGTGATAATAAAGCCGAAGAGTGCGTTGAATTCAGCTCCTCAAACTCTATCTCTGGTGTAAAGGACAACTTTCTATCCCCGTGCGTTTGGACAGGAGAGACCGGCAAAATTTCAAAAATCGGGCATTTTGACCTTCCAAAAAAGAAATTTTTCTACACAAGGAGAACGAAGCGAACCAGGGGCCGACATTCTAGCCGCAATAATTCCTCAGTGCTTGAAGTGATAATAAAGCCGAAGAGTGCGTTGAATTCAGCTCCTCAAACTCCATCTCTGGTGTAAAGGACAACTTTCTATCCCCGTGCGTTTGGACAGGAGAGACCGGCAAAATTTCAAAAATCGGGCATTTTGACCTTCCAAAAAAGAAATTTTTCTACACAAGGAGAACGAAGCGAACCAGGGGCCCGCCCTTTTAGCTGTAGCATCCAGGTATCCTCAGTAATAACCACCGTGAAAATCCAGCAAATCCGCCGCACTTTTTTCTACACTTTTTTTTCCGGTACCAATGGTATTTCGGTCTCTAATTCCGGGAATAATGACCCTACCGAGGAACGGGATACGGTCCTGTATTCCCCCTTGACTTACTTGTTACACGATAGCCTCAAACCGGGAATCGCGAACACAAGTTGATTTTCGAAAAAAAAATGGGAAGGGTTTAAACCACTATTCTGCCGACATTCTAGCCGCCATAATTCCTCAGTGCTTGAAGTGATAATAAAGCCGAAGAGTGCGTTGAATTCAGCTCCTCAAACTCTATCTCTGGTGTAAAGGACAACTTTCTATCCCCGTGCGTTTGGACAGGAGAGACCGGCAAAATGAAAAAAATCGGGCATTTTGACCTTCCAAAAAAGAAATTTTTCTACACAAGGAGAACGAAGCGAACCAGGGGCCCGCCCTTTTAGCTGTAGCATCCAGGTATCCTCAGTAATAACCACCGTGAAAATCCAGCAAATCCGCCGCACTTTTTTCTACACTTTTTTTTCCGGTACCAATGGTATTTCGGTCTCTAATTCCGGGAATAATGACCCTACCGAGGAACGGGATACGGTCCTGTATTCCCCCTTGACTTACTTGTTACACGATAGCCTCAAACCGGGAATCGCGAACACAAGTTGATTTTCGAAAAAAAAATGCCGACATTCTAGCCGCCATAATTCCTCAGTGCTAGAAGTGACAATAAAGCCGAAGAGTGCGTTGAATTCAGCTCCTCAAACTCTATCTCTGGTGTAAAGGACAACTTTCTATCCCCGTGCGTTTGGACAGGAGAGACCGGCAAAATTTCAAAAATCGGGCATTTTGACCTTCCAAAAAAGAAATTTTTCTACACAAGGAGAACGAAGCGAACCAGGGGCCCGCCCTTTTAGCTGTAGCATCCAGGTATCCTCAGTAATAACCACCGTGAAAATCCAGCAAATCCGCCGCACTTTTTTCTACACTTTCTTTTCCGGTACCTATGGTATTTCGGTCTCTAATTCCGGGAATAATGACCCTACCGAGGAACGGGATACGGTCCTGTATTCCCCCTTGACTTACTTGTTACACGATAGCCTCAAACCGGGAATCGCGAACACAAGTTGATTTTCGAAAAAAAATGGGAAGGGTTTAAACCACTATTCTGCCGACATTCTAGCCGCCATAATTCCTCAGTGCTTGAAGTGACAATAAAGCCGAAGAGTGCGTTGAATTCAGCTCCTCAAACTCTATCTCTGGTGTAAAGGACAACTTTCTATCCCCGTGCGTTTGGACAGGAGAGAGCGGCAAAATTTCAAAAATCGGGCATTTTGACCTTCCAAAAAAGAAATTTTTCTACACAAGGAGAACGAAGCGAACCAGGGGCCTGCCCTTTTAGCTGTAGCATCCAGGTATCCTCAGTAATAACCACCGTGAAAATCCAGCAAATCCGCCGCACTTTTTTCTACACTTTTTTTTCCGGTACCAATGGTATTTCGGTCTCTAATTCCGGGAATAATGACCCTACCGAGGAACGGGATACGGTCCTGTATTCCCCCTTGACTTACTTGTTACACGATAGCCTCAAACCGGGAATCGCGAACACAAGTTGATTTTCGAAAAAAAAATGGGAAGGACACCACTATTCTGCCGACATTCTAGCCGCCATAATTCCTCAGTGCTTGAAGTGACAATAAAGCCGAAGAGTGCGTTGAATTCAGCTCCTCAAACTCTATCTCTGGTGTAAAGGACAACTTTCTATCCCCGTGCGTTTGGACAGGAGAGACCGGCAAAATTTCAAAAATCGGGCATTTTGACCTTCCAAAAAAGAAATTTTTCTACACAAGGAGAACGAAGCGAACCAGGGGCCTGCCCTTTTAGCTGTAGCATCCAGGTATCCTCAGTAATAACCACCGTGAAAATCCAGCAAATCCGCCGCACTTTTTTCTACACTTTTTTTCCGGTACCAATGGTATTTCGGTCTCTAATTCAGGGAATAATGACCCTACCGAGGAACGGGATACGGTCCTGTATTCCCCCTTGACTTACTTGTTACACGATAGCCTCAAACCGGGAATCGCGAACACAAGTTGATTTTCGAAAAAAAAATGGGAAGGACACCACTATTCTGCCGACATTCTAGCCGCCATAATTCCTCAGTGCTTGAAGTGACAATAAAGCCGAAGAGTGCGTTGAATTCAGCTCCTCAAACTCTATCTCTGGTTTAAAGGACAACTTTCTATCCCCGTGCGTTTGGACAGGAGAGACCGGCAAAATTTTCAAAAATCGGGCATTTTGACCTTCCAAAAAAGAAATTTTTCTACACAAGGAGAACGAAGCGAACCAGGGGCCCGCCCTTTTAGCTGTAGCATCCAGGTATCCTCAGTAATAACCACCGTGAAAATCCAGCAAATCCGCCGCACTTTTTTCTACACTTTCTTTTCCGTTACCAATGGTATTTCGGTCTCTAATTCCGGGAATAATGACCCTACCGAGGAACGGGATACGGTCCTGTATTCCCCCTTGACTTACTTGTTACACGATAGCCTCAAACCGGGAATCGCGAACACAAGTTGATTTTCGAAAAAAAAATGCCGACATTCTAGCCGCCATAATTCCTCAGTGCTTGAAGTGATAATAAAGCCGAAGAGTGCGTTGAATTCAGCTCCTCAAACTCTATCTCTGGTGTAAAGGACAACTTTCTATCCCCGTGCGTTTGGACAGGAGAGACCGGCAAAATTTCAAAAATCGGGCATTTTGACCTTCCAAAAAAGAAATTTTTCTACACAAGGAGAACGAAGCGAACCAGGGGCCGACATTCTAGCCGCAATAATTCCTCAGTGCTTGAAGTGATAATAAAGCCGAAGAGTGCGTTGAATTCAGCTCCTCAAACTCCATCTCTGGTGTAAAGGACAACTTTCTATCCCCGTGCGTTTGGACAGGAGAGACCGGCAAAATTTCAAAAATCGGGCATTTTGACCTTCCAAAAAAGAAATTTTTCTACACAAGGAGAACGAAGCGAACCAGGGGCCCGCCCTTTTAGCTGTAGCATCCAGGTATCCTCAGTAATAACCACCGTGAAAATCCAGCAAATCCGCCGCACTTTTTTCTACACTTTTTTTTCCGGTACCAATGGTATTTCGGTCTCTAATTCCGGGAATAATGACCCTACCGAGGAACGGGATACGGTCCTGTATTCCCCCTTGACTTACTTGTTACACGATAGCCTCAAACCGGGAATCGCGAACACAAGTTGATTTTCGAAAAAGAAATGGGAAGGGTTTAAACCACTATTCTGCCGACATTCTAGCCGCCATAATTCCTCAGTGCTAGAAGTGACAATAAAGCCGAAGAGTGCGTTGAATTCAGCTCCTCAAACTCTATCTCTGGTGTAAAGGACAACTTTCTATCCCCGTGCGTTTGGACAGGAGAGACCGGCAAAATTTCAAAAATCGGGCATTTTGACCTTCCAAAAAAGAAATTTTTCTACACAAGGAGAACGAAGCGAACCAGGGGCCCGCCCTTTTAGCTGTAGCATCCAGGTATCCTCAGTAATAACCACCGTGAAAATCCAGCAAATCCGCCGCACGTTTTTCTACACTTTTTTTTCCGGTACCAATGGTATTTCGGTCTCTAATTCCGGGAATAATGACCCTACCGAGGAACGGGATACGGTCCTGTATTCCCCCTTGACTTACTTGTTACACGATAGCCTCAAACCGGGAATCGCGAACACAAGTTGATTTTCGAAAAAAAAATGGGAAGGGTTTAAACCACTATTCTGCCGACATTCTAGCCGCCATAATTCCTCAGTGCTTGAAGTGACAATAAAGCCGAAGAGTGCGTTGAATTCAGCTCCTCAAACTCTATCTCTGGTGTAAAGGACAACTTTCTATCCCCGTGCGTTTGGACAGGAGAGACCGGCAAAATTTCAAAAATCGGGCATTTTGACCTTCCAAAAAAGAAATTTTTCTACACAAGGAGAACGAAGCGAACCAGGGGCCTGCCCTTTTAGCTGTAGCATCCAGGTATCCTCAGTAATAACCACCGTGAAAATCCAGCAAATCCGCCGCACTTTTTTCTACACTTTTTTTTCCGGTACCAATGGTATTTCGGTCTCTAATTCCGGGAATAATGACCCTACCGAGGAACGGGATACGGTCCTGTATTCCCCCTTGACTTACTTGTTACACGATAGCCTCAAACCGGGAATCGCGAACACAAGTTGATTTTCGAAAAAAAAATGGGAAGGGTTTAAACCACTATTCTGCCGACATTCTAGCCGCCAGAATTCCTCAGTGCTAGAAGTGACAATAAAGCCGAAGAGTGCGTTGAATTCTGCTCCTCAAACTCTATCTCTGGTGTAAAGGACAACTTTCTATCCCCGTGCGTTTGGACAGGAGAGACCGGCAAAATTTCAAAAATCGGGCATTTTGACCTTCCAAAAAAGAAATTTTTCTACACAAGGAGAACGAAGCGAACCAGGGGCCCGCCCTTTTAGCTGTAGCATCCAGGTATCCTCAGTAATAACCACCGTGAAAATCCAGCAAATCCGCCGCACTTTTTTCTACACTTTTTTTTCCGGTACCAATGGTATTTCGGTCTCTAATTCCGGGAATAATGACCCTACCGAGGAACGGGATACGGTCCTGTATTCCCCCTTGACTTACTTGTTACACGATAGCCTCAAACCGGGAATCGCGAACACAAGTTGATTTTCGAAAAAAAAATGGGAAGGGTTTAAACCACTATTCTGCCGACATTCTAGCCGCCATAATTCCTCAGTGCTTGAAGTGATAATAAAGCCGAAGAGTGCGTTGAATTCAGCTCCTCAAACTCTATCTCTGGTGTAAAGGACAACTTTCTATCCCCGTGCGTTTGGACAGGAGAGACCGGCAAAATTAAAAAAATCGGGCATTTTGACCTTCCAAAAAAGAAATTTTTCTACACAAGGAGAACGAAGCGAACCAGGGGCCCGCCCTTTTAGCTGTAGCATCCAGGTATCCTCAGTAATAACCACCGTGAAAATCCAGCAAATCCGCCGCACTTTTTTCTACACTTTTTTTTCCGGTACCAATGGTATTTCGGTCTCTACTTCCGGGAATAATGACCCTACCGAGGAACGGGATACGGTCCTGTATTCCCCCTTGACTTACTTGTTACACGATAGCCTCAAACCGGGAATCGCGAAAACAAGTTGATTTTCGAAAAAAAATGGGAAGGGTTTAAACCACTATTCTGCCGACATTCTAGCCGCCATAATTCCTCAGTGCTAGAAGTGACAATAAAGCCGAAGAGTGCGTTGAATTCAGCTCCTCAAACTCTATCTCTGGTGTAAAGGACAACTTTCTATCCCCGTGCGTTTGGACAGGAGAGACCGGCAAAATTTCAAAAATCGGGCATTTTGACCTTCCAAAAAAGAAATTTTTCTACACAAGGAGAACGAAGCGAACCAGGGGCCCGCCCTTTTAGCTGTAGCATCCAGGTATCCTCAGTAATAACCACCGTGAAAATCCAGCAAATCCGCCGCACTTTTTTCTACACTTTTTTTTCCGGTACCAATGGTATTTCGGTCTCTAATTCCGGGAATAATGACCCTACCGAGGAACGGGATACGGTCCTGTATTCCCCCTTGACTTACTTGTTACACGATAGCCTCAAACCGGGAATCGCGAACACAAGTTGATTTTCGAAAAAAAAATGGGAAGGTTTTAAACCACTATTTGGACAGGAGAGACCGGCAAAATATCAAAAATCGGGCATTTTGACCTTCCAAAAAAGAAATTTTTCTACACAAGGAGAACGAAGCGAACCAGGGGCCCGCCCTTTTAGCTGTAGCATCCAGGTATCCTCAGTAATAACCACCGTGAAAATCCAGCAAATCCGCCGCACTTTTTTCTACACTTTTTTTCCGGTACCAATGGTATTTCGGTCTCTAATTCCGGGAATAATGACCCTACCGAGGAACGGGATACGGTCCTGTATTCCCCCTTGACTTACTTGTTACACGATAGCCTCAAACCGGGAATCGCGAACACAAGTTGATTTTCGAAAAAAAAAAAACTATTCTGCCGACATTCTAGCCGCCATAATTCCTCAGTGCTTGAAGTGATAATAAAGCCGAAGAGTGCGTTGAATTCAGCTCCTCAAACTCTATCTCTGGTGTAAAGGACAACTTTCTATCCCCGTGCGTTTGGACAGGAGAGACCGGCAAAATTTCAAAAATCGGGCATTTTGACCTTCCGAAAAAGAAATTTTTCTACACAAGGAGAACGAAGCGAACCAGGGGCCCGCCCTTTTAGCTGTAGCATCCAGGTATCCTCAGTAATAACCACCGTGAAAATCCAGCAAATCCGCCGCACTTTTTTCTACACTTTTTTTTCCGGTACCAATGGTATTTCGGTCTCTAATTCCGGGAATAATGACCCTACCGAGGAACGGGATACGGTCCTGTATTCCCCCTTGACTTACTTGTTACACGATAGCCTCAAACCGGGAATCGCGAACACAAGTTGATTTTCGAAAAAAAAATGGGAAGGGTTTAAACCACTATTCTGCCGACATTCTAGCCGCCATAATTCCTCAGTGCTTGAAGTGACAATAAAGCCGAAGAGTGCGTTGAATTCAGCTCCTCAAACTCTATCTCTGGTGTAAAGGACAACTTTCTATCCCCGTGCGTTTGGACAGGAGAGACCGGCAAAATTTCAAAAATCGGGCATTTTGACCTTCCAAAAAAGAAATTTTTCTACACAAGGAGAACGAAGCGAACCAGGGGCCCGCCCTTTTAGCTGTAGCATCCAGGTATCCTCAGTAATAACCACCGTGAAAATCCAGCAAATCCGCCGCACTTTTTTCTACACTTTTTTTTCCGGTACCAATGGTATTTCGGTCTCTAATTCCGGGAATAATGACCCTACCGAGGAACGGGATAAGGTCCTGTATTCCCCCTTGACTTACTTGTTACACGATAGCCTCAAACCGGGAATCGCGAACACAAGTTGATTTTCGAAAAAAAAAATGGGAAGGACACCACTATTCTGCCGACATTCTAGCCGCCATAATTCCTCAGTGCTTGAAGTGACAATAAAGCCGAAGAGTGCGTTGAATTCAGCTCCTCAAACTCTATCTCTGTTGTAAAGGACAGCTTTCTATCCCCGTGCGTTTGGACAGGAGAGACCGGCAAAATTTCAAAAATCGGGCATTTTGACCTTCCAAAAAAGAAATTTTTCTACACAAGGAGAACGAAGCGAACCAGGGGCCCGCCCTTTTAGCTGTAGCATCCAGGTATCCTCAGTAATAACCACCGTGAAAATCCAGCAAATCCGCCGCACGTTTTTCTACACTTTTTTTTCCGGTACCAATGGTATTTCGGTCTCTAATTCCGGGAATAATGACCCTACCGAGGAACGGGATACGGTCCTGTATTCCCCCTTGACTTACTTGTTACACGATAGCCTCAAACCGGGAATCGCGAACACAAGTTGATTTTCGAAAAAAAAATGGGAAGGGTTTAAACCACTATTCTGCCGACATTCTAGCCGCCATAATTCCTCAGTGCTTGAAGTGACAATAAAGCCGAAGAGTGCGTTGAATTCAGCTCCTCAAACTCTATCTCTGGTGTAAAGGACAACTTTCTATCCCCGTGCGTTTGGACAGGAGAGACCGGCAAATTTTCAAAAATCGGGCATTTTGACCTTCCAAAAAAGAAATTTTTCTACACAAGGAGAACGAAGCGAACCAGGGGCCTGCCCTTTTATCTGTAGCATCCAGGTATCCTCAGTAATAACCACCGTGAAAATCCAGCAAATCCGCCGCACTTTTTTCTACACTTTTTTTTCCGGTACCAATGGTATTTCGGTCTCTAATTCCGGGAATAATGACCCTACCGAGGAACGGGATACGGTCCTGTATTCCCCCTTGACTTACTTGTTACACGATAGCCTCAAACCGGGAATCGCGAACACAAGTTGATTTTCGAAAAAAAAATGGGAAGGGTTTAAACCACTATTCTGCCGACATTCTAGCCGCCAGAATTCCTCAGTGCTAGAAGTGACAATAAAGCCGAAGAGTGCGTTGAATTCTGCTCCTCAAACTCTATCTCTGGTGTAAAGGACAACTTTCTATCCCCGTGCGTTTGGACAGGAGAGACCGGCAAAATTTCAAAAATCGGGCATTTTGACCTTCCAAAAAAGAAATTTTTCTACACAAGGAGAACGAAGCGAACCAGGGGCCCGCCCTTTTAGCTGTAGCATCCAGGTATCCTCAGTAATAACCACCGTGAAAATCCAGCAAATCCGCCGCACATTTTTCTACACTTTTTTTTCCGGTACCAATGGTATTTCGGTCTCTAATTCCGGGAATAATGACCCTACCGAGGAACGGGATACGGTCCTGTATTCCCCCTTGACTTACTTGTTACATGATAGCCTCAAACCGGGAATCGCGAACACAAGTTGATTTTCGAAAAAAAAATGGGAAGGGTTTAACCACTATTCTGCCGACATTCTAGCCGCCATAATTCCTCAGTGCTTGAAGTGATAATAAAGCCGAAGAGTGCGTTGAATTCAGCTCCTCAAACTCTATCTCTGGTGTAAAGGACAACTTTCTATCCCCGTGCGTTTGGACAGGAGAGTCCGGCAAAATTAAAAAAATCGGGCATTTTGACCTTCCAAAAAAGAAATTTTTCTACACAAGGAGAACGAAGCGAACCAGGGGCCCGCCCTTTTAGCTGTAGCATCCAGGTATCCTCAGTAATAACCACCGTGAAAATCCAGCAAATCCGCCGCACTTTTTTCTACACTTTTTTTTCCGGCACCAATGGTATTTCGGTCTCTACTTCCGGGAATAATGACCCTACCGAGGAACGGGATACGGTCCTGTATTCCCCCTTGACTTTCTTGTTACACGATAGCTTCAAACCGGGAATCGCGAAAACAAGTTGATTTTCGAAAAAAAATGGGAAGGGTTTAAACCAATATTCTGCCGACATTCTAGCCGCCATAATTCCTCAGTGCTAGAAGTGACAATAAAGCCGAAGAGTGCGTTGAATTCAGCTCCTCAAACTCTATCTCTGGTGTAAAGGACAACTTTCTATCCCCGTGCGTTTGGACAGGAGAGACCGGCAAAATTTCAAAAATCGGGCATTTTGACCTTCCAAAAAAGAAATTTTTCTACACAAGGAGAACGAAGCGAACCAGGGGCCCGCCCTTTTAGCTGTAGCATCCAGGTATCCTCAGTAATAACCACCGTGAAAATCCAGCAAATCCGCCGCACTTTATTCTACACTTTTTTTTCCGGTACCAATGGTATTTCGGTCTCTAATTCCGGGAATAATGACCCTACCGAGGAACGGGATACGGTCCTGTATTCCCCCTTGACTTACTTGTTACACGATAGCCTCAAACCGGGAATCGCGAACACAAGTTGATTTTCGAAAAAAAAAAACTATTCTGCCGACATTCTAGCCGCCATAATTCCACAGTGCTTGAAGTGATAATAAAGCCGAAGAGTGCGTTGAATTCAGCTCCTCAAACTCTATCTCTGGTGTAAAGGACAACTTTCTATCCCCGTGCGTTTGGACAGGAGAGACCGGCAAAATTTCAAAAATCGGGCATTTTGACCTTCCGAAAAAGAAATTTTTCTACACAAGGAGAACGAAGCGAACCAGGGGCCCGCCCTTTTAGCTGTAGCATCCAGGTATCCTCAGTAATAACCACCGTGAAAATCCAGCAAATCCGCCGCACTTTTTTCTACACTTTTTTTTCCGGTACCAATGGTATTTCGGTCTCTAATTCCGGGAATAATGACCCTACCGAGGAACGGGATACGGTCCTGTATTCCCCCTTGACTTACTTGTTACACGATAGCCTCAAACCGGGAATCGCGAACACAAGTTGATTTTCGAAAAAAAAATGGGAAGGGTTTAAACCACTATTTGGACAGGAGAGACCGGCAAAATTTCAAAAATCGGGCATTTTGACCTTCCAAAAAAGAAATTTTTCTACACAAGGAGAACGAAGCGAACCAGGGGCCCGCCCTTTTAGCTGTAGCATCCAGGTATCCTCAGTAATAACCACCGTGAAAATCCAGCAAATCCGCCGCACATTTTTCTACACTTTTTTTTCCGGTACCAATGGTATTTCGGTCTCTAATTCCGGGAATAATGACCCTACCGAGGAACGGGATACGGTCCTGTATTCCCCCTTGACTTACTTGTTACATGATAGCCTCAAACCGGGAATCGCGAACACAAGTTGATTTTCGAAAAAAAAATGGGAAGGGTTTAACCACTATTCTGCCGACATTCTAGCCGCCATAATTCCTCAGTGCTTGAAGTGATAATAAAGCCGAAGAGTGCGTTGAATTCAGCTCCTCAAACTCTATCTCTGGTGTAAAGGACAACTTTCTATCCCCGTGCGTTTGGACAGGAGAGTCCGGCAAAATTAAAAAAATCGGGCATTTTGACCTTCCAAAAAAGAAATTTTTCTACACAAGGAGAACGAAGCGAACCAGGGGCCCGCCCTTTTAGCTGTAGCATCCAGGTATCCTCAGTAATAACCACCGTGAAAATCCAGCAAATCCGCCGCACTTTTTTCTACACTTTTTTTTCCGGCACCAATGGTATTTCGGTCTCTACTTCCGGGAATAATGACCCTACCGAGGAACGGGATACGGTCCTGTATTCCCCCTTGACTTTCTTGTTACACGATAGCCTCAAACCGGGAATCGCGAAAACAAGTTGATTTTCGAAAAAAAATGGGAAGGGTTTAAACCAATATTCTGCCGACATTCTAGCCGCCATAATTCCTCAGTGCTAGAAGTGACAATAAAGCCGAAGAGTGCGTTGAATTCAGCTCCTCAAACTCTATCTCTGGTGTAAAGGACAACTTTCTATCCCCGTGCGTTTGGACAGGAGAGACCGGCAAAATTTCAAAAATCGGGCATTTTGACCTTCCAAAAAAGAAATTTTTCTACACAAGGAGAACGAAGCGAACCAGGGGCCCGCCCTTTTAGCTGTAGCATCCAGGTATCCTCAGTAATAACCACCGTGAAAATCCAGAAAATCCGCCGCACTTTATTCTACACTTTTTTTTCCGGTACCAATGGTATTTCGGTCTCTAATTCCGGGAATAATGACCCTACCGAGGAACGGGATACGGTCCTGTATTCCCCCTTGACTTACTTGTTACACGATAGCCTCAAACCGGGAATCGCGAACACAAGTTGATTTTCGAAAAAAAAAAACTATTCTGCCGACATTCTAGCCGCCATAATTCCACAGTGCTTGAAGTGATAATAAAGCCGAAGAGTGCGTTGAATTCAGCTCCTCAAACTCTATCTCTGGTGTAAAGGACAACTTTCTATCCCCGTGCGTTTGGACAGGAGAGACCGGCAAAATTTCAAAAATCGGGCATTTTGACCTTCCGAAAAAGAAATTTTTCTACACAAGGAGAACGAAGCGAACCAGGGGCCCGCCCTTTTAGCTGTAGCATCCAGGTATCCTCAGTAATAACCACCGTGAAAATCCAGCAAATCCGCCGCACTTTTTTCTACACTTTTTTTTCCGGTACCAATGGTATTTCGGTCTCTAATTCCGGGAATAATGACCCTACCGAGGAACGGGATACGGTCCTGTATTCCCCCTTGACTTACTTGTTACACGATAGCCTCAAACCGGGAATCGCGAACACAAGTTGATTTTCGAAAAAAAAATGGGAAGGGTTTAAACCACTATTTGGACAGGAGAGACCGGCAAAATTTCAAAAATCGGGCATTTTGACCTTCCAAAAAAGAAATTTTTCTACACAAGGAGAACGAAGCGAACCAGGGGCCCGCCCTTTTAGCTGTAGCATCCAGGTATCCTCAGTAATAACCACCGTGAAAATCCAGCAAATCCGCCGCACTTTTTTCTACACTTTTTTTTCCGGTACCAATGGTATTTCGGTCTCTAATTCCGGGAATAATGACCCTACCGAGGAACGGGATACGGTCCTGTATTCCCCCTTGACTTACTTGTTACACGATAGCCTCAAACCGGGAATCGCGAACACAAGTTGATTTTCGAAAAAAAAATGGGAAGGGTTTAAACCACTATTCTGCCGACATTCTAGCCGCCATAATTCCTCAGTGCTTGAAGTGACAATAAAGCCGAAGAGTGCGTTGAATTCAGCTCCTCAAACTCTATCTCTGGTGTAAAGGACAACTTTCTATCCCCGTGCGTTTGGACAGGAGAGACCGGCAAATTTTCAAAAATCGGGCATTTTGACCTTCCAAAAAAGAAATTTTTCTACACAAGGAGAACGAAGCGAACCAGGGGCCCGCCCTTTTAGCTGTAGCATCCAGGTATCCTCAGTAATAACCACCGTGAAAATCCAGCAAATCCGCCGCACTTTTTTCTACACTTTTTTTTCCGGTACCAATGGTATTTCGGTCTCTAATTCCGGGAATAATGACCCTACCGAGGAACGGGATAAGGTCCTGTATTCCCCCTTGACTTACTTGTTACACGATAGCCTCAAACCGGGAATCGCGAACACAAGTTGATTTTCGAAAAAAAAATGGGAAGGACACCACTATTCTGCCGACATTCTAGCCGCCATAATTCCTCAGTGCTTGAAGTGACAATAAAGCCGAAGAGTGCGTTGAATTCAGCTCCTCAAACTCTATCTCTGGTGTAAAGGACAACTTTCTATCCCCGTGCGTTTGGACAGGAGAGACCGGCAAAATTTCAAAAATCGGGCATTTTGACCTTCCAAAAAAGAAATTTTTCTACACAAGGAGAACGAAGCGAACCAGGGGCCCGCCCTTTTAGCTGTAGCATCCAGGTATCCTCAGTAATAACCACCGTGAAAATCCAGCAAATCCGCCGCACTTTTTTCTACACTTTTTTTTCCGGTACCAATGGTATTTCGGTCTCTAATTCCGGGAATAATGACCCTACCGAGGAACGGGATACGGTCCTGTATTCCCCCTTGACGTACTTGTTACACGATAGCCTCAAACCGGGAATCGCGAACACAAGTTGATTTTCGACATTCTAGCCGCCATAATTCCTCAGTGCTAGAAGTGACAATAAAGCCGAAGAGTGCGTTGAATTCAGCTCCTCAAACTCTATCTCTGGTGTAAAGGACAACTTTCTATCCCCGTGCGTTTGGACAGGAGAGACCGGCAAAATTTAAAAAATCGGGCATTTTGACCTTCCAAATAAGAAATATTTCTACACAAGGAGAACGAAGCGAACCAGGGGCCCGCCCATTTAGCTGTAGCATCCAGGTATCCTCAGTAATAACCACCGTGAAAATCCAGCAAATCCGCCGCACTTTTTTCTACACTTTTTTTTCCGGTACCAATGGTATTTCGGTCTCTAATTCCGGGAATAATGACCCTACCGAGGAACGGGATACGGTCCTGTATTCCCCCTTGACTTACTTGTTACACGATAGCGTCAAACCGGGAATCGCGAACACATTCTAGCCGCCATAATTCCTCAGTGCTAGAAGTGACAATAAAGCCGAAGAGTGCGTTGAATTCAGCTCCTCAAACTCTATCTCTGGTGTAAAGGACAACTTTCTATCCCCGTGCGTTTGGACAGGAGAGACCGGCAAAATTTCAAAAATCGGGCATTTTTTTTACCTTCAAAAAAGAAATTTTTCTACACAAGGAGAACGAAGCGAACCAGGGGCCCGCCCTTTTAGCTGTAGCATCCAGGTATCCTCAGTAATAACCACCGAAAAATCCAGCAAATCCGCCGCACTTTTTTCTACACTTTCTTTTCCGGTACCAATGGTACTTCGGTCTCTAATTCCGGGAATAATGACCCTACCGAGGAACGGGATACGGTCCTGTATTCCCCCTTGACTTACTTGTTACACGATAGCCTCAAACCGGGAATCGCGAACACAAGTTGATTTTCGAAAAAAAAATGGGAAGGGTTTAAACCACTATTCTGCCGACATTCTAGCCGCCATAATTCCTCAGTGCTTGAAGTGATAATAAAGCCGAAGAGTGCGTTGAATTCAGCTCCTCAAACTCTATCTCTGGTGTAAAGGACAACTTTCTATCCCCGTGCGTTTGGACAGGAGAGACCGGCAAAATTTCAAAAATCGGGCATTTTGACCTTCCGAAAAAGAAATTTTTCTACACAAGGAGAACGAAGCGAACCAGGGGCCCGCCCTTTTAGCTGTAGCATCCAGGTATCCTCAGTAATAACCACCGTGAAAATCCAGCAAATCCGCCGCACTTTTTTCTACACTTTTTTTTCCGGTACCAATGGTATTTCGGTCTCTAATTCCGGGAATAATGACCCTACCGAGGAACGGGATACGGTCCTGTATTCCCCCTTGACTTACTTGTTACACGATAGCCTCAAACCGGGAATCGCGAACACAAGTTGATTTTCGAAAAAAAAATGGGAAGGGTTTAAAACCACTATTTGGACAGGAGAGACCGGCAAAATTTCAAAAATCGGGCATTTTGACCTTCCAAAAAAGAAATTTTTCTACACAAGGAGAACGAAGCGAACCAGGGGCCCGCCCTTTTAGCTGTAGCATCCAGGTATCCTCAGTAATAACCACCGTGAAAATCCAGCAAATCCGCCGCACATTTTTCTACACTTTTTTTTCCGGTACCAATGGTATTTCGGTCTCTAATTCCGGGAATAATGACCCTACCGAGGAACGGGATACGGTCCTGTATTCCCCCTTGACTTACTTGTTACATGATAGCCTCAAACCGGGAATCGCGAACACAAGTTGATTTTCGAAAAAAAAATGGGAAGGGTTTAACCACTATTCTGCCGACATTCTAGCCGCCATAATTCCTCAGTGCTTGAAGTGATAATAAAGCCGAAGAGTGCGTTGAATTCAGCTCCTCAAACTCTATCTCTGGTGTAAAGGACAACTTTCTATCCCCGTGCGTTTGGACAGGAGAGTCCGGCAAAATTAAAAAAATCGGGCATTTTGACCTTCCAAAAAAGAAATTTTTCTACACAAGGAGAACGAAGCGAACCAGGGGCCCGCCCTTTTAGCTGTAGCATCCAGGTATCCTCAGTAATAACCACCGTGAAAATCCAGCAAATCCGCCGCACTTTTTTCTACACTTTTTTTTCCGGCACCAATGGTATTTCGGTCTCTACTTCCGGGAATAATGACCCTACCGAGGAACGGGATACGGTCCTGTATTCCCCCTTGACTTTCTTGTTACACGATAGCCTCAAACCGGGAATCGCGAAAACAAGTTGATTTTCGAAAAAAAATGGGAAGGGTTTAAACCAATATTCTGCCGACATTCTAGCCGCCATAATTCCTCAGTGCTAGAAGTGACAATAAAGCCGAAGAGTGCGTTGAATTCAGCTCCTCAAACTCTATCTCTGGTGTAAAGGACAACTTTCTATCCCCGTGCGTTTGGACAGGAGAGACCGGCAAAATTTCAAAAATCGGGCATTTTGACCTTCCAAAAAAGAAATTTTTCTACACAAGGAGAACGAAGCGAACCAGGGGCCCGCCCTTTTAGCTGTAGCATCCAGGTATCCTCAGTAATAACCACCGTGAAAATCCAGAAAATCCGCCGCACTTTATTCTACACTTTTTTTTCCGGTACCAATGGTATTTCGGTCTCTAATTCCGGGAATAATGACCCTACCGAGGAACGGGATACGGTCCTGTATTCCCCCTTGACTTACTTGTTACACGATAGCCTCAAACCGGGAATCGCGAACACAAGTTGATTTTCGAAAAAAAAAAACTATTCTGCCGACATTCTAGCCGCCATAATTCCACAGTGCTTGAAGTGATAATAAAGCCGAAGAGTGCGTTGAATTCAGCTCCTCAAACTCTATCTCTGGTGTAAAGGACAACTTTCTATCCCCGTGCGTTTGGACAGGAGAGACCGGCAAAATTTCAAAAATCGGGCATTTTGACCTTCCGAAAAAGAAATTTTTCTACACAAGGAGAACGAAGCGAACCAGGGGCCCGCCCTTTTAGCTGTAGCATCCAGGTATCCTCAGTAATAACCACCGTGAAAATCCAGCAAATCCGCCGCACTTTTTTCTACACTTTTTTTTCCGGTACCAATGGTATTTCGGTCTCTAATTCCGGGAATAATGACCCTACCGAGGAACGGGATACGGTCCTGTATTCCCCCTTGACTTACTTGTTACACGATAGCCTCAAACCGGGAATCGCGAACACAAGTTGATTTTCGAAAAAAAAATGGGAAGGGTTTAAACCACTATTTGGACAGGAGAGACCGGCAAAATTTCAAAAATCGGGCATTTTGACCTTCCAAAAAAGAAATTTTTCTACACAAGGAGAACGAAGCGAACCAGGGGCCCGCCCTTTTAGCTGTAGCATCCAGGTATCCTCAGTAATAACCACCGTGAAAATCCAGCAAATCCGCCGCACTTTTTTCTACACTTTTTTTTCCGGTACCAATGGTATTTCGGTCTCTAATTCCGGGAATAATGACCCTACCGAGGAACGGGATACGGTCCTGTATTCCCCCTTGACTTACTTGTTACACGATAGCCTCAAACCGGGAATCGCGAACACAAGTTGATTTTCGAAAAAAAAATGGGAAGGGTTTAAACCACTATTCTGCCGACATTCTAGCCGCCATAATTCCTCAGTGCTTGAAGTGACAATAAAGCCGAAGAGTGCGTTGAATTCAGCTCCTCAAACTCTATCTCTGGTGTAAAGGACAACTTTCTATCCCCGTGCGTTTGGACAGGAGAGACCGGCAAAATTTCAAAAATCGGGCATTTTGACCTTCCAAAAAAGAAATTTTTCTACACAAGGAGAACGAAGCGAACCAGGGGCCCGCCCTTTTAGCTGTAGCATCCAGGTATCCTCAGTAATAACCACCGTGAAAATCCAGCAAATCCGCCGCACTTTTTTCTACACTTTTTTTTCCGGTACCAATGGTATTTCGGTCTCTAATTCCGGGAATAATGACCCTACCGAGGAACGGGATAAGGTCCTGTATTCCCCCTTGACTTACTTGTTACACGATAGCCTCAAACCGGGAATCGCGAACACAAGTTGATTTTCGAAAAAAAAATGGGAAGGACACCACTATTCTGCCGACATTCTAGCCGCCATAATTCCTCAGTGCTTGAAGTGACAATAAAGCCGAAGAGTGCGTTGAATTCAGCTCCTCAAACTCTATCTCTGGTGTAAAGGACAACTTTCTATCCCCGTGCGTTTGGACAGGAGAGACCGGCAAAATTTCAAAAATCGGGCATTTTGACCTTCCAAAAAAGAAATTTTTCTACACAAGGAGAACGAAGCGAACCAGGGGCCCGCCCTTTTAGCTGTAGCATCCAGGTATCCTCAGTAATAACCACCGTGAAAATCCAGCAAATCCGCCGCACTTTTTTCTACACTTTTTTTTCCGGTACCAATGGTATTTCGGTCTCTAATTCCGGGAATAATGACCCTACCGAGGAACGGGATACGGTCCTGTATTCCCCCTTGACGTACTTGTTACACGATAGCCTCAAACCGGGAATCGCGAACACAAGTTGATTTTCGACATTCTAGCCGCCATAATTCCTCAGTGCTAGAAGTGACAATAAAGCCGAAGAGTGCGTTGAATTCAGCTCCTCAAACTCTATCTCTGGTGTAAAGGACAACTTTCTATCCCCGTGCGTTTGGACAGGAGAGACCGGCAAAATTTAAAAAATCGGGCATTTTGACCTTCCAAATAAGAAATATTTCTACACAAGGAGAACGAAGCGAACCAGGGGCCCGCCCATTTAGCTGTAGCATCCAGGTATCCTCAGTAATAACCACCGTGAAAATCCAGCAAATCCGCCGCACTTTTTTCTACACTTTTTTTTCCGGTACCAATGGTATTTCGGTCTCTAATTCCGGGAATAATGACCCTACCGAGGAACGGGATACGGTCCTGTATTCCCCCTTGACTTACTTGTTACACGATAGCGTCAAACCGGGAATCGCGAACACATTCTAGCCGCCATAATTCCTCAGTGCTAGAAGTGACAATAAAGCCGAAGAGTGCGTTGAATTCAGCTCCTCAAACTCTATCTCTGGTGTAAAGGACAACTTTCTATCCCCGTGCGTTTGGACAGGAGAGACCGGCAAAATTTCAAAAATCGGGCATTTTTTTTACCTTCCAAAAAAGAAATTTTTCTACACAAGGAGAACGAAGCGAACCAGGGGCCCGCCCTTTTAGCTGTAGCATCCAGGTATCCTCAGTAATAACCACCGAAAAATCCAGCAAATCCGCCGCACTTTTTTCTACACTTTCTTTTCCGGTACCAATGGTACTTCGGTCTCTAATTCCGGGAATAATGACCCTACCGAGGAACGGGATACGGTCCTGTATTCCCCCTTGACTTACTTGTTACACGATAGCCTCAAACCGGGAATCGCGAACACAAGTTGATTTTCGAAAAAAAAATGGGAAGGGTTTAAACCACTATTCTGCCGACATTCTAGCCGCCATAATTCCTCAGTGCTTGAAGTGACAATAAAGCCGAAGAGTGCGTTGAATTCAGCTCCTCAAACTCTATCTCTGGTGTAAAGGACAACTTTCTATCCCCGTGCGTTTGGACAGGAGAGACCGGCAAAATTTAAAAAATCGGGCATTTTGACCTTCCAAAAAAGAAATTTTTCTACACAAGGAGAACGAAGCGAACCAGGGGCCCGCCCTTTTAGCTGTAGCATCCAGGTATCCTCAGTAATAACCACCGTGAAAATCCAGCAAATCCGCCACACTTTTTTCTACACTTTTTTTTCCGGTACCAATGGTATTTCGGTCTCTAATTCCGGGAATAATGACTCTACCGAGGAACGGGATACGGTCCTGTATTCCCCCTTGACTTACTTGTTACACGATAGCCTCAAACCGGGAATCGCGAACACAAGTTGATTTCGAAAAAAAAATGGGAAGGGTTTAAACCACTATTCTGCCGACATTCTAGCCGCCATAATTCCTCAGTGCTTGAAGTGACAATAAAGCCGAAGAGTGCGTTGAATTCAGCTCCTCAAACTCTATCTCTGGTGTAAAGGACAACTTTCTATCCCCGTGCGTTTGGACAGGAGAGACCGGCAAAATGTCAAAAATCGGGCATTTTGACCTTCCAAAAAAGAAATTTTTCTACACAAGGAGAACGAAGCGAACCAGGGGCCCGCCCTTTTAGCTGTAGCATCCAGGTATCCTCAGTAATAACCACCGTGAAAATCCAGCAAATCCGCCGCACTTTTTTCTACACTTTTTTTTCCGGTACCAATGGTATTTCGGTCTCTAATTCCGGGAATAATGACCCTACCGAGGAACGGGATACGGTCCTGTATTCCCCCTTGACTTACTTGTTACACGATAGCCTCAAACCGGGAATCGCGAACACAAGTTGATTTTCGAAAAAAAAATGGGAAGGGTTTAAACCACTATTCTGCCGACATTCTAGCCGCCATAATTCCTCAGTGCTTGAAGTGACAATAAAGCCGAGGAGTGCGTTGAATTCAGCTCCTCAAACTCTATCTCTGGTGTAAAGGACAACTTTCTATCCCCGTGCGTTTGGACAGGAGAGACCGGCAAAATTTCAAAAATCGGGCATTTTGAGCTTCCACAAAAAAGAAATTTTTCTACACAAGGAGAACGAAGCGAACCAGGGGCCCGCCCTTTTAGCTGTAGCATCCAGGTATCCTCAGTAATAACCACTGTGAAAATCCAGCATATCCGCCGCACTTTTTTCTACACTTTTTTTTCCGGTACCAATGGTATTTCGGTCTCTAATTCCGGGAATAATGACCCTACCGAGGAACGGGATACGGTCCTGTATTCCCCCTTGACTTACTTGTTACACGATAGCCTCAAACCGGGAATCGCGAACACAAGTTGATTTTCGAAAAAAAAATGGGAAGGGTTTAAACCACTATTCTGCCGACATTCTAGCCGCCATAATTCCTCAGTGCTTGAAGTGACAATAAAGCCGAAGAGTGCGTTGAATTCAGCTCCTCAAACTCTATCTCTGGTGTAAAGGACAACTTTCTATCCCCGTGCGTTTGGACAGGAGAGACCGGCAAAATGTCAAAAATCGGGCATTTTGACCTTCCAAAAAAGAAATTTTTCTACACAAGGAGAACGAAGCGAACCAGGGGCCCGCCCTTTTAGCTGTAGCATCCAGGTATCCTCAGTAATAACCACCGTGTAAATCCAGCAAATCCGCCGCACTTTTTTCTACACTTTTTTTTCCGGTACCAATGGTATTTCGGTCTCTAATTCCGGGAATAATGACCCTACCGAGGAACGGGATACGGTCCTGTATTCCCCCTAGACTTACTTGTTACACGATAGCCTCAAACCGGGAATCGCGAACACAAGTTGATTTTCGAAAAAAAAATGGGAAGGGTTTAAACCACTATTCTGCCGACATTCTAGCCGCCATAATTCCTCAGTGCTAGAAGTGACAATAAAGCCGAAGAGTGCGTTGAATTCAGCTCCTCAAACTCTATCTCTGGTGTAAAGGACAACTTTCTATCCCCGTGCGTTTGGACAGGAGAGACCGGCAAAATTTAAAAAATCGGGCATTTTGACCTTCCAAAAAAGAAATTTTTCTACACAAGGAGAACGAAGCGAACCAGGGGCCCGCCCATTTAGCTGTAGCATCCAGGTATCCTCAGTAATAACCACCGTGAAAATCCAGCAAATCCGCCGCACTTTTTTCTACACTTTTTTTTCCGGTACCAATGGTATTTCGGTCTCTAATTCCGGGAATAATGACCCTACCGAGGAACGGGATACGGTCCTGTATTCCCCCTTGACTTACTTGTTACACGATAGCCTCAAACCGGGAATCGCGAACACAAGTTGATTTTCGAAAAAAAAATGCCGACATTCTAGCCGCCATAATTCCTCAGTGCTTGAAGTGATAATAAAGCCGAAGAGTGCGTTGAATTCAGCTCCTCAAACTCTATCTCTGGTGTAAAGGACAACTTTCTATCCCCGTGCGTTTGGACAGGAGAGACCGGCAAAATTTCAAAAATCGGGCATTTTGACCTTCCAAAAAAGAAATTTTTCTACACAAGGAGAACGAAGCGAACCAGGGGCCCGCCCTTTTAGCTGTAGCATCCAGGTATCCTCAGTAATAACCACCGTGAAAATCCAGCAAATCCGCCGCACTTTTTTCTACACTTTTTTTTCCGGTACCAATGGTATTTCGGTCTCTAATTCCGGGAATAATGACCCTACCGAGGAACGGGATACGGTCCTGTATTCCCCCTTGACTTACTTGTTACACGATAGCCTCAAACCGGGAATCGCGAACACAAGTTGATTTTCGAAAAAAAAATGGGAAGGGTTTAAACCACTATTCTGCCGACATTCTAGCCGCCATAATTCCTCAGTGCTTGAAGTGACAATAAAGCCGAAGAGTGCGTTGAATTCAGCTCCTCAAACTCTATCTCTGGTGTAAAGGACAACTTTCTATCCCCGTGCGTTTGGACAGGAGAGACCGGCAAAATTTCAAAAATCGGGCATTTTGACCTTCCAAAAAAGAAATTTTTCTACACAAGGAGAACGAAGCGAACCAGGGGCCCGCCCTTTTAGCTGTAGCATCCAGGTATCCTCAGTAATAACCACCGTGAAAATCAAGCAAATCCGCCGCACTTTTTTCTACACTTTTTTTTCCGGTACCAATGGTATTTCGGTCTCTAATTCCGGGAATAATGACCCTACCGAGGAACGGGATACGGTCCTGTATTCCCCCTTGACTTACTTGTTACACGATAGCCTCAAACCGGGAATCGCGAACACAAGTTGATTTTCGAAAAATAAATGGGAAGGGTTTAAACCACTATTCTGCCGACATTCTAGCCGCCATAATTCCTCAGTGCTTGAAGTGACAATAAAGCCGAAGAGTGCGTTGAATTCAGCTCCTCAAACTCTATCTCTGGTGTAAAGGACAACTTTCTATCCCCGTGCGTTTGGACAGGAGAGACCGCCAAAATTTCAAAAATCGGGCATTTTGACCTTCCAAAAAAGAAATTTTTCTACACAAGGAGAACGAAGCGAACCAGGGGCCCGCCCTTTTAGCTGTAGCATCCAGGTATCCTCAGTAATAACCACCGTGAAAATCCAGCAAATCCGCCGCACTTTTTTCTACACTTTTTTTTCCGGTACCAATGGTATTTCGGTCTCTAATTCCGGGAATAATGACCCTACCGAGGAACGGGATACGGTCCTGTATTCCCCCTTGACTTACTTGTTACACGATAGCCTCAAACCGGGAATCGCGAACACATTCTAGCCGCCATAATTCCTCAGTGCTAGAAGTGACAATAAAGCCGAAGAGTGCGTTGAATTCAGCTCCTCAAACTCTATCTCTGGTGTAAAGGACAACTTTCTATCCCCGTGCGTTTGGACAGGAGAGACCGGCAAAACTTCAAAAATCGGGCATTTTGACCTTCCAAAAAAGAAATTTTTCTACACAAGGAGAACGAAGCGAACCAGGGGCCCGCCCTTTTAGCTGTAGCATCCAGGTATCCTCAGTAATAACCACCGTGAAAATCCAGCAAATCCGCCGCACTTTTTTCTACACTTTTTTTTCCGGTACCAATGGTATTTCGGTCTCTAATTCCGGGAATAATGACTCTACCGAGGAACGGGATACGGTCCTGTATTCCGCCTTGACTTACTTGTTACACGATAGCCTCAAACCGGGAATCGCGAACACAAGTTGATTTTCGAAAAAAAAATGGGAAGGGTTTAAACCACTATTCTGCCGACATTCTAGCCGCCATAATTCCTCAGTGCTTGAAGTGACAATAAAGCCGAAGAGTGCGTTGAATTCAGCTCCTCAAACTCTATATCTGGTGTAAAGGACAACTTTCTATCCCCGTGCGTTTGGACAGGAGAGACCGCCAAATTTTCAAAAATCGGGCATTTTGACCTTCCAAAAAAGAAATTTTTCTACACAAGGAGAACGAAGCGAACCAGGGGCCTGCCCTTTTAGCTGTAGCATCCAGGTATCCTCAGTAATAACCACCGTGAAAATCCAGCAAATCCGCCGCACTTTTTTCTACACTTTTTTTTCCGGTACCAATGGTATTTCGGTCTCTAATTCCGGGAATAATGACCCTACCGAGGAACGGGATACGGTCCTGTATTCCCCCTTGACTTACTTGTTACACGATAGCCTCAAACCGGGAATCGCGAACACAAGTTGATTTTCGAAAAAAAAATGGGAAGAGTTTAAACCACTATTCTGCCGACATTCTAGCCGCCAGAATTCCTCAGTGCTAGAAGTGACAATAAAGCCGAAGAGTGCGTTGAATTCTGCTCCTCAAACTCTATCTCTGGTGTAAAGGACAACTTTCTATCCCCGTGCGTTTGGACAGGAGAGACCGGCAAAATTTCAAAAATCGGGCATTTTGACCTTCCAAAAAAGAAATTTTTCTACACAAGGAGAACGAAGCGAACCAGGGGCCCGCCCTTTTAGCTGTAGCATCCAGGTATCCTCAGTAATAACCACCGTGAAAATCCAGCAAATCCGCCGCACTTTTTTCTACACTTTTTTTTCCGGTACCAATGGTATTTCGGTCTCTAATTCCGGGAATAATGACTCTACCGAGGAACGGGATACGGTCCTGTATTCCCCCTTGACTTACTTGTTACACGATAGCCTCAAACCGGGAATCGCGAACACAAGTTGATTTCGAAAAAAAAATGGGAAGGGTTTAAACCACTATTCTGCCGACATTCTAGCCGCCATAATTCCTCAGTGCTTGAAGTGACAATAAAGCCGAAGAGTGCGTTGAATTCAGCTCCTCAAACTCTATCTCTGGTGTAAAGGACAACTTTCTATCCCCGTGCGTTTGGACAGGAGAGACCGGCAAAATTTCAAAAATCGGGCATTTTGACCTTCCAAAAAAGAAATTTTTCTACACAAGGAGAACGAAGCGAACCAGGGGCCCGCTCTTTTAGCTGTAGCATCCAGGTATCCTCAGTAATAACCACCGTGAAAATCCAGCAAATCCGCCGCAATTTTTTCTACACTTTTTTTTCCGGTACCAATGGTATTTCGGTCTCTAATTCCGGGAATAATGACCCTACCGAGGAACGGGATACGGTCCTGTATTCCCCCTTGACTTACTTGTTACACGATAGCCTCAAACCGGGAATCGCGAACACAAGTTGATTTTCGAAAAAAAAATGGGAAGGTTTTAAACCACTATTTGGACAGGAGAGACCGGCAAAATATCAAAAATCGGGCATTTTGACCTTCCAAAAAAGAAATTTTTCTACACAAGGAGAACGAAGCGAACCAGGGGCCCGCCCTTTTAGCTGTAGCATCCAGGTATCCTCAGTAATAACCACCGTGAAAATCCAGCAAATCCGCCGCACTTTTTTCTACACTTTTTTTCCGGTACCAATGGTATTTCGGTCTCTAATTCCGGGAATAATGACCCTACCGAGGAACGGGATACGGTCCTGTATTCCCCCTTGACTTACTTGTTACACGATAGCCTCAAACCGGGAATCGCGAACACAAGTTGATTTTCGAAAAAAAAAAAACTATTCTGCCGACATTCTAGCCGCCATAATTCCTCAGTGCTTGAAGTGATAATAAAGCCGAAGAGTGCGTTGAATTCAGCTCCTCAAACTCTATCTCTGGTGTAAAGGACAACTTTCTATCCCCGTGCGTTTGGACAGGAGAGACCGGCAAAATTTCAAAAATCGGGCATTTTGACCTTCCGAAAAAGAAATTTTTCTACACAAGGAGAACGAAGCGAACCAGGGGCCCGCCCTTTTAGCTGTAGCATCCAGGTATCCTCAGTAATAACCACCGTGAAAATCCAGCAAATCCGCCGCACTTTTTTCTACACTTTTTTTTCCGGTACCAATGGTATTTCGGTCTCTAATTCCGGGAATAATGACCCTACCGAGGAACGGGATACGGTCCTGTATTCCCCCTTGACTTACTTGTTACACGATAGCCTCAAACCGGGAATCGCGAACACAAGTTGATTTTCGAAAAAAAAATGGGAAGGGTTTAAACCACTATTCTGCCGACATTCTAGCCGCCATAATTCCTCAGTGCTTGAAGTGACAATAAAGCCGAAGAGTGCGTTGAATTCAGCTCCTCAAACTCTATCTCTGGTGTAAAGGACAACTTTCTATCCCCGTGCGTTTGGACAGGAGAGACCGGCAAAATTTCAAAAATCGGGCATTTTGACCTTCCAAAAAAGAAATTTTTCTACACAAGGAGAACGAAACGAACCAGGGGCCCGCCCTTTTAGCTGTAGCATCCAGGTATCCTCAGTAATAACCACCGTGAAAATCCAGCAAATCCGCCGCACTTTTTTCTACACTTTTTTTTCCGGTACCAATGGTATTTCGGTCTCTAATTCCGGGAATAATGACCCTACCGAGGAACGGGATAAGGTCCTGTATTCCCCCTTGACTTACTTGTTACACGATAGCCTCAAACCGGGAATCGCGAACACAAGTTGATTTTCGAAAAAAAAAATGGGAAGGACACCACTATTCTGCCGACATTCTAGCCGCCATAATTCCTCAGTGCTTGAAGTGACAATAAAGCCGAAGAGTGCGTTGAATTCAGCTCCTCAAACTCTATCTCTGGTGTAAAGGACAGCTTTCTATCCCCGTGCGTTTGGACAGGAGAGACCGGCAAAATTTCAAAAATCGGGCATTTTGACCTTCCAAAAAAGAAATTTTTCTACACAAGGAGAACGAAGCGAACCAGGGGCCCGCCCTTTTAGCTGTAGCATCCAGGTATCCTCAGTAATAACCACCGTGAAAATCCAGCAAATCCGCCGCACGTTTTTCTACACTTTTTTTTCCGGTACCAATGGTATTTCGGTCTCTAATTCCGGGAATAATGACCCTACCGAGGAACGGGATACGGTCCTGTATTCCCCCTTGACTTACTTGTTACACGATAGCCTCAAACCGGGAATCGCGAACACAAGTTGATTTTCGAAAAAAAAATGGGAAGGGTTTAAACCACTATTCTGCCGACATTCTAGCCGCCATAATTCCTCAGTGCTTGAAGTGACAATAAAGCCGAAGAGTGCGTTGAATTCAGCTCCTCAAACTCTATCTCTGGTGTAAAGGACAACTTTCTATCCCCGTGCGTTTGGACAGGAGAGACCGGCAAATTTTCAAAAATCGGGCATTTTGACCTTCCAAAAAAGAAATTTTTCTACACAAGGAGAACGAAGCGAACCAGGGGCCTGCCCTTTTATCTGTAGCATCCAGGTATCCTCAGTAATAACCACCGTGAAAATCCAGCAAATCCGCCGCACTTTTTTCTACACTTTTTTTTCCGGTACCAATGGTATTTCGGTCTCTAATTCCGGGAATAATGACCCTACCGAGGAACGGGATACGGTCCTGTATTCCCCCTTGACTTACTTGTTACACGATAGCCTCAAACCGGGAATCGCGAACACAAGTTGATTTTCGAAAAAAAAATGGGAAGGGTTTAAACCACTATTCTGCCGACATTCTAGCCGCCAGAATTCCTCAGTGCTAGAAGTGACAATAAAGCCGAAGAGTGCGTTGAATTCTGCTCCTCAAACTCTATCTCTGGTGTAAAGGACAACTTTCTATCCCCGTGCGTTTGGACAGGAGAGACCGGCAAAATTTCAAAAATCGGGCATTTTGACCTTCCAAAAAAGAAATTTTTCTACACAAGGAGAACGAAGCGAACCAGGGGCCCGCCCTTTTAGCTGTAGCATCCAGGTATCCTCAGTAATAACCACCGTGAAAATCCAGCAAATCCGCCGCACATTTTTCTACACTTTTTTTTCCGGCACCAATGGTATTTCGGTCTCTACTTCCGGGAATAATGACCCTACCGAGGAACGGGATACGGTCCTGTATTCCCCCTTGACTTTCTTGTTACACGATAGCCTCAAACCGGGAATCGCGAAAACAAGTTGATTTTCGAAAAAAAATGGGAATATTCTGCCGACATTCTAGCCGCCATAATTCCTCAGTGCTAGAAGTGACAATAAAGCCGAAGAGTGCGTTGAATTCAGCTCCTCAAACTCTATCTCTGGTGTAAAGGACAACTTTCTATCCCCGTGCGTTTGGACAGGAGAGACCGGCAAAATTTCAAAAATCGGGCATTTTGACCTTCCAAAAAAGAAATTTTTCTACACAAGGAGAACGAAGCGAACCAGGGGCCCGCCCTTTTAGCTGTAGCATCCAGGTATCCTCAGTAATAACCACCGTGAAAATCCAGCAAATCCGCCGCACTTTATTCTACACTTTTTTTTCCGGTACCAATGGTATTTCGGTCTCTAATTCCGGGAATAATGACCCTACCGAGGAACGGGATACGGTCCTGTATTCCCCCTTGACTTACTTGTTACACGATAGCCTCAAACCGGGAATCGCGAACACAAGTTGATTTTCGAAAAAAAAATGGGAAGGGTTTAAACCACTATTTGGACAGGAGAGACCGGCAAAATTTCAAAAATCGGGCATTTTGACCTTCCAAAAAAGAAATTTTTCTACACAAGGAGAACGAAGCGAACCAGGGGCCCGCCCTTTTAGCTGTAGCATCCAGGTATCCTCAGTAATAACCACCGTGAAAATCCAGCAAATCCGCCGCACATTTTTCTACACTTTTTTTTCCGGTACCAATGGTATTTCGGTCTCTAATTCCGGGAATAATGACCCTACCGAGGAACGGGATACGGTCCTGTATTCCCCCTTGACTTACTTGTTACATGATAGCCTCAAACCGGGAATCGCGAACACAAGTTGATTTTCGAAAAAAAATTTTTAAGGGTTTAACCACTATTCTGCCGACATTCTAGCCGCCATAATTCCTCAGTGCTTGAAGTGATAATAAAGCCGAAGAGTGCGTTGAATTCAGCTCCTCAAACTCTATCTCTGGTGTAAAGGACAACTTTCTATCCCCGTGCGTTTGGACAGGAGAGTCCGGCAAAATTAAAAAAATCGGGCATTTTGACCTTCCAAAAAAGAAATTTTTCTACACAAGGAGAACGAAGCGAACCAGGGGCCCGCCCTTTTAGCTGTAGCATCCAGGTATCCTCAGTAATAACCACCGTGAAAATCCAGCAAATCCGCCGCACTTTTTTCTACACTTTTTTTTCCGGCACCAATGGTATTTCGGTCTCTACTTCCGGGAATAATGACCCTACCGAGGAACGGGATACGGTCCTGTATTCCCCCTTGACTTTCTTGTTACACGATAGCCTCAAACCGGGAATCGCGAAAACAAGTTGATTTTCGAAAAAAAATGGGAAGGGTTTAAACCAATATTCTGCCGACATTCTAGCCGCCATAATTCCTCAGTGCTAGAAGTGACAATAAAGCCGAAGAGTGCGTTGAATTCAGCTCCTCAAACTCTATCTCTGGTGTAAAGGACAACTTTCTATCCCCGTGCGTTTGGACAGGAGAGACCGGCAAAATTTCAAAAATCGGGCATTTTGACCTTCCAAAAAAGAAATTTTTCTACACAAGGAGAACGAAGCGAACCAGGGGCCCGCCCTTTTAGCTGTAGCATCCAGGTATCCTCAGTAATAACCACCGTGAAAATCCAGCAAATCCGCCGCACTTTATTCTACACTTTTTTTTCCGGTACCAATGGTATTTCGGTCTCTAATTCCGGGAATAATGACCCTACCGAGGAACGGGATACGGTCCTGTATTCCCCCTTGACTTACTTGTTACACGATAGCCTCAAACCGGGAATCGCGAACACAAGTTGATTTTCGAAAAAAAAAAACTATTCTGCCGACATTCTAGCCGCCATAATTCCACAGTGCTTGAAGTGATAATAAAGCCGAAGAGTGCGTTGAATTCAGCTCCTCAAACTCTATCTCTGGTGTAAAGGACAACTTTCTATCCCCGTGCGTTTGGACAGGAGAGACCGGCAAAATTTCAAAAATCGGGCATTTTGACCTTCCGAAAAAGAAATTTTTCTACACAAGGAGAACGAAGCGAACCAGGGGCCCGCCCTTTTAGCTGTAGCATCCAGGTATCCTCAGTAATAACCACCGTGAAAATCCAGCAAATCCGCCGCACTTTTTTCTACACTTTTTTTTCCGGTACCAATGGTATTTCGGTCTCTAATTCCGGGAATAATGACCCTACCGAGGAACGGGATACGGTCCTGTATTCCCCCTTGACTTACTTGTTACACGATAGCCTCAAACCGGGAATCGCGAACACAAGTTGATTTTCGAAAAAAAAATGGGAAGGGTTTAAACCACTATTTGGACAGGAGAGACCGGCAAAATTTCAAAAATCGGGCATTTTGACCTTCCAAAAAAGAAATTTTTCTACACAAGGAGAACGAAGCGAACCAGGGGCCCGCCCTTTTAGCTGTAGCATCCAGGTATCCTCAGTAATAACCACCGTGAAAATCCAGCAAATCCGCCGCACTTTTTTCTACACTTTTTTTTCCGGTACCAATGGTATTTCGGTCTCTAATTCCGGGAATAATGACCCTACCGAGGAACGGGATACGGTCCTGTATTCCCCCTTGACTTACTTGTTACACGATAGCCTCAAACCGGGAATCGCGAACACAAGTTGATTTTCGAAAAAAAAATGGGAAGGGTTTAAACCACTATTCTGCCGACATTCTAGCCGCCATAATTCCTCAGTGCTTGAAGTGACAATAAAGCCGAAGAGTGCGTTGAATTCAGCTCCTCAAACTCTATCTCTGGTGTAAAGGACAACTTTCTATCCCCGTGCGTTTGGACAGGAGAGACCGGCAAAATTTCAAAAATCGGGCATTTTGACCTTCCAAAAAAGAAATTTTTCTACACAAGGAGAACGAAGCGAACCAGGGGCCCGCCCTTTTAGCTGTAGCATCCAGGTATCCTCAGTAATAACCACCGTGAAAATCCAGCAAATCCGCCGCACTTTTTTCTACACTTTTTTTTCCGGTACCAATGGTATTTCGGTCTCTAATTCCGGGAATAATGACCCTACCGAGGAACGGGATACGGTCCTGTATTCCCCCTTGACGTACTTGTTACACGATAGCCTCAAACCGGGAATCGCGAACACAAGTTGATTTTCGACATTCTAGCCGCCATAATTCCTCAGTGCTAGAAGTGACAATAAAGCCGAAGAGTGCGTTGAATTCAGCTCCTCAAACTCTATCTCTGGTGTAAAGGACAACTTTCTATCCCCGTGCGTTTGGACAGGAGAGACCGGCAAAATTTAAAAAATCGGGCATTTTGACCTTCCAAATAAGAAATATTTCTACACAAGGAGAACGAAGCGAACCAGGGGCCCGCCCATTTAGCTGTAGCATCCAGGTATCCTCAGTAATAACCACCGTGAAAATCCAGCAAATCCGCCGCACTTTTTTCTACACTTTTTTTTCCGGTACCAATGGTATTTCGGTCTCTAATTCCGGGAATAATGACCCTACCGAGGAACGGGATACGGTCCTGTATTCCCCCTTGACTTACTTGTTACACGATAGCGTCAAACCGGGAATCGCGAACACATTCTAGCCGCCATAATTCCTCAGTGCTAGAAGTGACAATAAAGCCGAAGAGTGCGTTGAATTCAGCTCCTCAAACTCTATCTCTGGTGTAAAGGACAACTTTCTATCCCCGTGCGTTTGGACAGGAGAGACCGGCAAAATTTCAAAAATCGGGCATTTTTTTTACCTTCCAAAAAAGAAATTTTTCTACACAAGGAGAACGAAGCGAACCAGGGGCCCGCCCTTTTAGCTGTAGCATCCAGGTATCCTCAGTAATAACCACCGAAAAATCCAGCAAATCCGCCGCACTTTTTTCTACACTTTCTTTTCCGGTACCAATGGTACTTCGGTCTCTAATTCCGGGAATAATGACCCTACCGAGGAACGGGATACGGTCCTGTATTCCCCCTTGACTTACTTGTTACACGATAGCCTCAAACCGGGAATCGCGAACACAAGTTGATTTTCGAAAAAAAAATGGGAAGGGTTTAAACCACTATTCTGCCGACATTCTAGCCGCCATAATTCCTCAGTGCTTGAAGTGACAATAAAGCCTAAGAGTGCGTTGAATTCAGCTCCTCAAACTCTATCTCTGGTGTAAAGGACAACTTTCTATCCCCGTGCGTTTGGACAGGAGAGACCGGCAAAATTTAAAAAATCGGGCATTTTGACCTTCCAAAAAAGAAATTTTTCTACACAAGGAGAACGAAGCGAACCAGGGGCCCGCCCTTTTAGCTGTAGCATCCAGGTATCCTCAGTAATAACCACCGTGAAAATCCAGCAAATCCGCCACACTTTTTTCTACACTTTTTTTTCCGGTACCAATGGTATTTCGGTCTCTAATTCCGGGAATAATGACTCTACCGAGGAACGGGATACGGTCCTGTATTCCCCCTTGACTTACTTGTTACACGATAGCCTCAAACCGGGAATCGCGAACACAAGTTGATTTCGAAAAAAAAATGGGAAGGGTTTAAACCACTATTCTGCCGACATTCTAGCCGCCATAATTCCTCAGTGCTTGAAGTGACAATAAAGCCGAAGAGTGCGTTGAATTCAGCTCCTCAAACTCTATCTCTGGTGTAAAGGACAACTTTCTATCCCCGTGCGTTTGGACAGGAGAGACCGGCAAAATGTCAAAAATCGGGCATTTTGACCTTCCAAAAAAGAAATTTTTCTACACAAGGAGAACGAAGCGAACCAGGGGCCCGCCCTTTTAGCTGTAGCATCCAGGTATCCTCAGTAATAACCACCGTGAAAATCCAGCAAATCCGCCGCACTTTTTTCTACACTTTTTTTTCCGGTACCAATGGTATTTCGGTCTCTAATTCCGGGAATAATGACCCTACCGAGGAACGGGATACGGTCCTGTATTCCCCCTTGACTTACTTGTTACACGATAGCCTCAAACCGGGAATCGCGAACACAAGTTGATTTTCGAAAAAAAAATGGGAAGGGTTTAAACCACTATTCTGCCGACATTCTAGCCGCCATAATTCCTCAGTGCTTGAAGTGACAATAAAGCCGAGGAGTGCGTTGAATTCAGCTCCTCAAACTCTATCTCTGGTGTAAAGGACAACTTTCTATCCCCGTGCGTTTGGACAGGAGAGACCGGCAAAATTTCAAAAATCGGGCATTTTGACCTTCCAAAAAAGAAATTTTTCTACACAAGGAGAACGAAGCGAACCAGGGGCCCGCCCTTTTAGCTGTAGCATCCAGGTATCCTCAGTAATAACCACCGTGAAAATCCAGCATATCCGCCGCACTTTTTTCTACACTTTTTTTTCCGGTACCAATGGTATTTCGGTCTCTAATTCCGGGAATAATGACCCTACCGAGGAACGGGATACGGTCCTGTATTCCCCCTTGACTTACTTGTTACACGATAGCCTCAAACCGGGAATCGCGAACACAAGTTGATTTTCGAAAAAAAAATGGGAAGGGTTTAAACCACTATTCTGCCGACATTCTAGCCGCCATAATTCCTCAGTGCTTGAAGTGACAATAAAGCCGAAGAGTGCGTTGAATTCAGCTCCTCAAACTCTATCTCTGGTGTAAAGGACAACTTTCTATCCCCGTGCGTTTGGACAGGAGAGACCGGCAAAATGTCAAAAATCGGGCATTTTGACCTTCCAAAAAAGAAATTTTTCTACACAAGGAGAACGAAGCGAACCAGGGGCCCGCCCTTTTAGCTGTAGCATCCAGGTATCCTCAGTAATAACCACCGTGAAAATCCAGCAAATCCGCCGCACTTTTTTCTACACTTTTTTTTCCGGTACCAATGGTATTTCGGTCTCTAATTCCGGGAATAATGACCCTACCGAGGAACGGGATACGGTCCTGTATTCCCCCTAGACTTACTTGTTACACGATAGCCTCAAACCGGGAATCGCGAACACAAGTTGATTTTCGAAAAAAAAATGGGAAGGGTTTAAACCACTATTCTGCCGACATTCTAGCCGCCATAATTCCTCAGTGCTAGAAGTGACAATAAAGCCGAAGAGTGCGTTGAATTCAGCTCCTCAAACTCTATCTCTGGTGTAAAGGACAACTTTCTATCCCCGTGCGTTTGGACAGGAGAGACCGGCAAAATTTAAAAAATCGGGCATTTTGACCTTCCAAAAAAGAAATTTTTCTACACAAGGAGAACGAAGCGAACCAGGGGCCCGCCCATTTAGCTGTAGCATCCAGGTATCCTCAGTAATAACCACCGTGAAAATCCAGCAAATCCGCCGCACTTTTTTCTACACTTTTTTTTCCGGTACCAATGGTATTTCGGTCTCTAATTCCGGGAATAATGACCCTACCGAGGAACGGGATACGGTCCTGTATTCCCCCTTGACTTACTTGTTACACGATAGCCTCAAACCGGGAATCGCGAACACAAGTTGATTTTCGAAAAAAAAATGCCGACATTCTAGCCGCCATAATTCCTCAGTGCTTGAAGTGATAATAAAGCCGAAGAGTGCGTTGAATTCAGCTCCTCAAACTCTATCTCTGGTGTAAAGGACAACTTTCTATCCCCGTGCGTTTGGACAGGAGAGACCGGCAAAATTTCAAAAATCGGGCATTTTGACCTTCCAAAAAAGAAATTTTTCTACACAAGGAGAACGAAGCGAACCAGGGGCCCGCCCTTTTAGCTGTAGCATCCAGGTATCCTCAGTAATAACCACCGTGAAAATCCAGCAAATCCGCCGCACTTTTTTCTACACTTTTTTTTCCGGTACCAATGGTATTTCGGTCTCTAATTCCGGGAATAATGACCCTACCGAGGAACGGGATACGGTCCTGTATTCCCCCTTGACTTACTTGTTACACGATAGCCTCAAACCGGGAATCGCGAACACAAGTTGATTTTCGAAAAAAAAATGGGAAGGGTTTAAACCACTATTCTGCCGACATTCTAGCCGCCATAATTCCTCAGTGCTTGAAGTGACAATAAAGCCGAAGAGTGCGTTGAATTCAGCTCCTCAAACTCTATCTCTGGTGTAAAGGACAACTTTCTATCCCCGTGCGTTTGGACAGGAGAGACCGGCAAAATTTCAAAAATCGGGCATTTTGACCTTCCAAAAAAGAAATTTTTCTACACAAGGAGAACGAAGCGAACCAGGGGCCCGCCCTTTTAGCTGTAGCATCCAGGTATCCTCAGTAATAACCACCGTGAAAATCAAGCAAATCCGCCGCACTTTTTTCTACACTTTTTTTTCCGGTACCAATGGTATTTCGGTCTCTAATTCCGGGAATAATGACCCTACCGAGGAACGGGATACGGTCCTGTATTCCCCCTTGACTTACTTGTTACACGATAGCCTCAAACCGGGAATCGCGAACACAAGTTGATTTTCGAAAAATAAATGGGAAGGGTTTAAACCACTATTCTGCCGACATTCTAGCCGCCATAATTCCTCAGTGCTTGAAGTGACAATAAAGCCGAAGAGTGCGTTGAATTCAGCTCCTCAAACTCTATCTCTGGTGTAAAGGACAACTTTCTATCCCCGTGCGTTTGGACAGGAGAGACCGCCAAAATTTCAAAAATCGGGCATTTTGACCTTCCAAAAAAGAAATTTTTCTACACAAGGAGAACGAAGCGAACCAGGGGCCCGCCCTTTTAGCTGTAGCATCCAGGTATCCTCAGTAATAACCACCGTGAAAATCCAGCAAATCCGCCGCACTTTTTTCTACACTTTTTTTTCCGGTACCAATGGTATTTCGGTCTCTAATTCCGGGAATAATGACCCTACCGAGGAACGGGATACGGTCCTGTATTCCCCCTTGACTTACTTGTTACACGATAGCCTCAAACCGGGAATCGCGAACACATTCTAGCCGCCATAATTCCTCAGTGCTAGAAGTGACAATAAAGCCGAAGAGTGCGTTGAATTCAGCTCCTCAAACTCTATCTCTGGTGTAAAGGACAACTTTCTATCCCCGTGCGTTTGGACAGGAGAGACCGGCAAAACTTCAAAAATCGGGCATTTTGACCTTCCAAAAAAGAAATTTTTCTACACAAGGAGAACGAAGCGAACCAGGGGCCCGCCCTTTTAGCTGTAGCATCCAGGTATCCTCAGTAATAACCACCGTGAAAATCCAGCAAATCCGCCGCACTTTTTTCTACACTTTTTTTTCCGGTACCAATGGTATTTCGGTCTCTAATTCCGGGAATAATGACTCTACCGAGGAACGGGATACGGTCCTGTATTCCGCCTTGACTTACTTGTTACACGATAGCCTCAAACCGGGAATCGCGAACACAAGTTGATTTTCGAAAAAAAAATGGGAAGGGTTTAAACCACTATTCTGCCGACATTCTAGCCGCCATAATTCCTCAGTGCTTGAAGTGACAATAAAGCCGAAGAGTGCGTTGAATTCAGCTCCTCAAACTCTATATCTGGTGTAAAGGACAACTTTCTATCCCCGTGCGTTTGGACAGGAGAGACCGCCAAATTTTCAAAAATCGGGCATTTTGACCTTCCAAAAAAGAAATTTTTCTACACAAGGAGAACGAAGCGAACCAGGGGCCTGCCCTTTTAGCTGTAGCATCCAGGTATCCTCAGTAATAACCACCGTGAAAATCCAGCAAATCCGCCGCACTTTTTTCTACACTTTTTTTTCCGGTACCAATGGTATTTCGGTCTCTAATTCCGGGAATAATGACCCTACCGAGGAACGGGATACGGTCCTGTATTCCCCCTTGACTTACTTGTTACACGATAGCCTCAAACCGGGAATCGCGAACACAAGTTGATTTTCGAAAAAAAAATGGGAAGAGTTTAAACCACTATTCTGCCGACATTCTAGCCGCCAGAATTCCTCAGTGCTAGAAGTGACAATAAAGCCGAAGAGTGCGTTGAATTCTGCTCCTCAAACTCTATCTCTGGTGTAAAGGACAACTTTCTATCCCCGTGCGTTTGGACAGGAGAGACCGGCAAAATTTCAAAAATCGGGCATTTTGACCTTCCAAAAAAGAAATTTTTCTACACAAGGAGAACGAAGCGAACCAGGGGCCCGCCCTTTTAGCTGTAGCATCCAGGTATCCTCAGTAATAACCACCGTGAAAATCCAGCAAATCCGCCGCACTTTTTTCTACACTTTTTTTTCCGGTACCAATGGTATTTCGGTCTCTAATTCCGGGAATAATGACTCTACCGAGGAACGGGATACGGTCCTGTATTCCCCCTTGACTTACTTGTTACACGATAGCCTCAAACCGGGAATCGCGAACACAAGTTGATTTCGAAAAAAAAATGGGAAGGGTTTAAACCACTATTCTGCCGACATTCTAGCCGCCATAATTCCTCAGTGCTTGAAGTGACAATAAAGCCGAAGAGTGCGTTGAATTCAGCTCCTCAAACTCTATCTCTGGTGTAAAGGACAACTTTCTATCCCCGTGCGTTTGGACAGGGGAGACCGGCAAAATGTCAAAAATCGGGCATTTTGACCTTCCAAAAAAGAAATTTTTCTACACAAGGAGAACGAAGCGAACCAGGGGCCCGCCCTTTTAGCTGTAGCATCCAGGTATCCTCAGTAATAACCACCGAAAAATCCAGCAAATCCGCCGCACTTTTTTCTACACTTTCTTTTCCGGTACCAATGGTACTTCGGTCTCTAATTCCGGGAATAATGACCCTACCGAGGAACGGGATACGGTCCTGTATTCCCCCTTGACTTACTTGTTACACGATAGCCTCAAACCGGGAATCGCGAACACAAGTTGATTTTCGAAAAAAAAATGGGAAGGGTTTAAACCACTATTCTGCCGACATTCTAGCCGCCATAATTCCTCAGTGCTTGAAGTGACAATAAAGCCGAAGAGTGCGTTGAATTCAGCTCCTCAAACTCTATCTCTGGTGTAAAAGACAACTTTCTATCCCCGTGCGTTTGGACAGGAGAGACCGGCAAAATGTCAAAAATCGGGCATTTTGACCTTCCAAAAAAGAAATTTTTCTACACAAGGAGAACCAAGCGAACCAGGGGCCCGCCCTTTTAGCTGTAGCATCCAGGTATCCTCAGTAATAACCACCGAAAAATCCAGCAAATCCGCCGCACTTTTTTCTACACTTTCTTTTCCGGTACCAATGGTACTTCGGTCTCTAATTCCGGGAATAATGACCCTACCGAGGAACGGGATACGGTCCTGTATTCCCCCTTGACTTACTTGTTACACGATAGCCTCAAACCGGGAATCGCGAACACAAGTTGATTTTCGAAAAAAAAATGGGAAGGGTTTAAACCACTATTCTGCCGACATTCTAGCCGCCATAATTCCTCAGTGCTTGAAGTGACAATAAAGCCGAAGAGTGCGTTGAATTCAGCTCCTCAAACTCTATCTCTGGTGTAAAGGACAACTTTCTATCCACGTGCGTTTGGACAGGAGAGACCGGCAAAACTTCAAAAATCGGGCATTTTGACCTTCCAAAAAAGAAATTTTTCTACACAAGGAGAACGAAGCGAACCAGGGGCCCGCCCTTTTAGCTGTAGCATCCAGGTATCCTCAGTAATAACCACCGTGAAAATCCAGCAAATCCGCCGCACTTTTTTCTACACTTTTTTTTCCGGTACCAATGGTATTTCGGTCTCTAATTCCGGGAATAATGACCCTACCGAGGAACGGGATACGGTCCTGTATTCCCCCTTGACTTACTTGTTACACGATAGCCTCAAACCGGGAATCGCGAACACAAGTTGATTTTCGAAAAAAAAATGGGAAGGGTTTAAACCACTATTCTGCCGACATTCTAGCCGCCATAATTCCTCAGTGCTTGAAGTGACAATACAGCCGAAGAGTGCGTTGAATTCAGCTCCTCAAACTCTATCTCTGGTGTAAAGGACAACTTTCTATCCCCGTGCGTTTGGACAGGAGAGACCGGCAAAATTTCAAAAATCGGGCATTTTGACCTTCCAAAAAAGAAATTTTTCTACACAAGGAGAACGAAGCGAACCAGGGGCCCGCCCTTTTAGCTGTAGCATCCAGGTATCCTCAGTAATAACCACCGTGAAAATCCAGCAAATCCGCCGCACTTTTTTCTACACTTTTTTTTCCGGTACCAATGGTATTTCGGTCTCTAATTCCGGGAATAATGACCCTACCGAGGAACGGGATACGGTCCTGTATTCCCCCTTGACTTACTTGTTACACGATAGCCTCAAACCGGGAATCGCGAACACAAGTTGATTTTCGAAAAAAAAATGGGAAGGGTTTAAAACCACTATTCTGCCGACATTCTAGCCGCCATAATTCCTCAGTGCTTGAAGTGACAATAAAGCCGAAGAGTGCGTTGAATTCAGCTCCTCAAACTCTATCTCTGGTGTAAAGGACAACTTTCTATCCCCATGCGTTTGGACAGGAGAGACCGGCAAAATGTCAAAAATCGGGCATTTTGACCTTCCAAAAAAGAAATTTTTCTACACAAGGAGAACCAAGCGAACCAGGGGCCCGCCCTTTTAGCTGTAGCATCCAGGTATCCTCAGTAATAACCACCGAAAAATCCAGCAAATCCGCCGCACTTTTTTCTACACTTTCTTTTCCGGTACCAATGGTACTTCGGTCTCTAATTCCGGGAATAATGACCCTACCGAGGAACGGGATACGGTCCTGTATTCCCCCTTGACTTACTTGTTACACGATAGCCTCAAACCGGGAATCGCGAACACAAGTTGATTTTCGAAAAAAAAATGGGAAGGGTTTAAACCACTATTCTGCCGACATTCTAGCCGCCATAATTCCTCAGTGCTTGAAGTGACAATAAAGCCGAAGAGTGCGTTGAATTCAGCTCCTCAAACTCTACCTCTGGTGTAAAGGACAACTTTCTATCCCCGTGCGTTTGGACAGGAGAGACCGGCAAAACTTCAAAAATCGGGCATTTTGACCTTCCAAAAAAGAAATTTTTCTACACAAGGAGAACGAAGCGAACCAGGGGCCCGCCCTTTTAGCTGTAGCATCCAGGTATCCTCAGTAATAACCACCGTGAAAATCCAGCAAATCCGCCGCACTTTTTTCTACACTTTTTTTTCCGGTACCAATGGTATTTCGGTCTCTAATTCCGGGAATAGTGACCCTATCGAGGAACGGGATACGGTCCTGTATTCCCCCTTGACTTACTTGTTACACGATAGCCTCAAACCGGGAATCGCGAACACAAGTTGATTTTCGAAAAAAAAATGGGAAGGGTTTAAACCACTATTCTGCCGACATTCTAGCCGCCATAATTCCTCAGTGCTTGAAGTGACAATAAAGCCGAAGAGTGCGTTGAATTGAGCTCCTCAAACTCTATCTCTGGTGTAAAGGACAACTTTCTATCCCCGTGCGTTTGGACAGGAGAGACCGGCAAAATTTCAAAAATCGGGCATTTTGACCTTCCAAAAAAGAAATGTTTCTACACAAGGAGAACGAAGCGAACCAGGGGCCCACCCTTTTAGCTGTAGCATCCAGGTATCCTCAGTAATAACCACCGTGAAAATCCAGCAAATCCGCCGCACTTTTTTCTACACTATTTTTTCCGGTACCAATGGTATTTCGGTCTCTAATTCCGGGAATAATGACCCTACCGAGGAACGGGATACGGTCCTCTATTCCCCCTTGACTTACTTGTTACACGATAGCCTCAAACCGGGAATCGCGAACACAAGTTGATTTTCGAAAAAAAAATGGGAAGGGTTTAAACCACTATTCTGCCGACATTCTAGCCGCCATAATTCCTCAGTGCTTGAAGTGACAATAAAGCCGAGGAGTGCGTTGAATTCAGCTCCTCAAACTCTATCTCTGGTGTAAAGGACAACTTTCTATCCCCGTGCGTTTGGACAGGAGAGACCGGCAAAACTTCAAAAATCGGGCATTTTGACTTTCCAAAAAAGAAATTTTTCTACACAAGTGAACGAAGCGAACCAGGGGCCCGCCCTTTTAGCTGTAGCATCCAGGTATCCTCAGTAATAACCACCGTGAAAATCCAGCAAATCCGCCGCACTTTTTTCTACACTTTTTTTTCCGGTACCAGTGGTATTTCGGTCTCTAATTCCGGGAATAATGACCCTACCGAGGAGCGGGATACGGTCCTGTATTCCCCCTTGACTTACTTGTTACACGATAGCTTCAAACCGGGAATCGCGAACACAAGTTGATTTTCGAAAAAAAAATGGGAAGGGTTTAAACCACTATTCTGCCGACATTCTAGCCGCCATAATTCCTCAGTGCTAGAAGTGACAATAAAGCCGAAGAGTGCGTTGAATTCAGCTCCTCAAACTCTATATCTGGTGTAAAGGACAACTTTCTATCCCCGTGCGTTTGGACAGGAGAGACCGGCAAAATGTCAAAAATCGGGCATTTTGACCTTCCAAAAAAGAAATTTTTCTACACAAGGAGAACGAAGCGAACCAGGGGCCCGCCCTTTTAGCTGTAGCATCCAGGTATCCTCAGTAATAACCACCGAAAAATCCAGCAAATCCGCCGAACTTTTTTCTACACTTTCTTTTCCGGTACCAATGGTACTTCGGTCTCTAATTCCGGGAATAATGACCCTACCGAGGAACGGGATACGGTCCTGTATTCCCCCTTGACTTACTTGTTACACGATAGCCTCAAACCGGGAATCGCGAACACAAGTTGATTTTCGAAAAAAAAATGGGAAGGGTTTAAACCACTATTCTGCCGACATTCTAGCCGCCATAATTCCTCAGTGCTTGAAGTGACAATAAAGCCGAAGAGTGCGTTGAATTCAGCTCCTCAAACTCTATCTCTGGTGTAAAGGACAACTTTCTATCCCCGTGCGTTTGGACAGGAGAGACCGGCAAAATTTCAAAAATCGGGCATTTTGACCTTCCAAAAAAGAAATTTTTCTACACAAGGAGAACGAAGCGAACCAGGGGCCCGCCCTTTTAGCTGTAGCATCCAGGTATCCTCAGTAATAACCACCGTGAAAATCCAGCAAATCCGCCGCACTTTTTTCTACACTTTTTTTTCCGGTACCAATGGTATTTCGGTCTCTAATTCCGGGAATAGTGACCCTATCGAGGAACGGGATACGGTCCTGTATTCCCCCTTGACTTACTTGTTACACGATAGCCTCAAACCGGGAATCGCGAACACAAGTTGATTTTCGAAAAAAAAATGGGAAGGGTTTAAACCACTATTCTGCCGACATTCTAGCCGCCATAATTCCTCAGTGCTTGAAGTGACAATAAAGCCGAAGAGTGCGTTGAATTCAGCTCCTCAAACTCTATCTCTGGTGTAAAGGACAACTTTCTATCCCCGTGCGTTTGGACAGGAGAGACCGGCAAATTGTCAAAAATCGGGCATTTTGACCTTCCAAAAAAGAAATTTTTCTACACAAGGAGAACGAAGCGAACCAGGGGCCCGCCCTTTTAGCTGTAGCATCCAGGTATCCTCAGTAATAACCACCGTGAAAATCCAGCAAATCCGCCGCACTTTTTTCTACACTTTTTTTTCCGGTACCAATGGTATTTCGGTCTCTAATTCCGGGAATAATGACTCTACCGAGGAACGGGATACGGTCCTGTATTCCCCCTTGACTTACTTGTTACACGATAGCCTCAAACCGGGAATCGCGAACACAAGTTGATTTTCGAAAAAAAAATGGGAAGGGTTTAAACCACTATTCTGCCGACATTCTAGCCGCCATAATTCCTCAGTGCTTGAAGTGACAATAAAGCCGAAGAGTGCGTTGAATTCAGCTCCTCAAACTCTATCTCTGGTGTAAAGGACAACTTTCTATCCCCGTGCGTTTGGACAGGAGAGACTGGCAAAATGTCAAAAATCGGGCATTTTGACCTTCCAAAAAAGAAATTTTTCTACACAAGGAGAACGAAGCGAACCAGGGGCCCGCCGTTTTAGCTGTAGCATCCAGGTATCCTCAGTAATAACCACCGAAAAATCCAGCAAATCCGCCGCACTTTTTTCTACACTTTCTTTTCCGGTACCAATGGTACTTCGGTCTCTAATTCCGGGAATAATGACCCTACCGAGGAACGGGATACGGTCCTGTATTCCCCCTTGACTTACTTGTTACACGATAGCCTCAAACCGGGAATCGCGAACACAAGTTGATTTTCGAAAAAAAAATGGGAAGGGTTTAAACCACTATTCTGCCGACATTCTAGCCGCCATAATTCCTCAGTGCTAGAAGTGACAATAAAGCCGAAGAGTGTGTTGAATTCAGCTCCTCAAACTCTATCTCTGGTGTAAAGGACAACTTTCTATCCCCGTGCGTTTGGACAGGAGAGACCGGCAAAATTTCAAAAATCGGGCATTTTGACCTTCCAAAAAAGAAATTTTTCTACACAAGGAGAACGAAGCGAACCAGGGGCCCGCCCTTTTAGCTGTAGCATCCAGGTATCCTCAGTAATAACCACCGTGAAAATCCAGCAAATCCGCCGCAATTTTTTCTACACTTTTTTTTCCGGTACCAATGGTATTTCGGTCTCTAATTCCGGGAATAATGACTCTACCGAGGAACGGGATACGGTCCTGTATTCCCCCTTGACTTACTTGTTACACGATAGCCTCAAACCGGGAATCGCGAACACAAGTTGATTTTCGAAAAAAAAAAAAAATGGGAAGGGTTTAAACCACTATTCTGCCGACATTCTAGCCGCCATAATTCCTCAGTGCTTGAAGTGACAATAAAGCCGAAGAGTGCGTTGAATTCAGCTCCTCAAACTCTATCTCTGGTGTAAAGGACAACTTTCTATCCCCGTGCGTTTGGACAGGAGAGACCGGCAAAATTTCAAAAATCGGGCATTTTGACCTTCCAAAAAAGAAATTTTTCTACACAAGGAGAACGAAGCGAACCAGGGGCCCGCCCTTTTAGCTGTAGCATCCAGGTATCCTCAGTAATAACCACCGTGAAAATCCAGCAAATCCGCCGCACTTTTTTCTACACTTTTTTTTCCGGTACCAATGGTATTTCGGTCTCTAATTCCGGGAATAATGACCCTACCGAGGAACGGGATACGGTCCTGTATTCCCCCTTGACTTACTTGTTACACGATAGCCTCAAACCGGGAATCGCGAACACAAGTTGATTTTCGAAAAAAAAATGGGAAGGGTTTAAACCACTATTCTGCCGACATTCTAGCCGCCATAATTCCTCAGTGCTTGAAGTGACAATAAAGCCGAAGAGTGCGTTCAATTCAGCTCCTCAAACTCTATCTCTGGTGTAAAGGACAACTTTCTATCCCCGTGCGTTTGGACAGGAGAGACCGGCAAAACTTCAAAAATCGGGCATTTTGACCTTCCAAAAAAGAAATTTTTCTACACAAGGAGAACGAAGCGAACCAGGGGCCCGCCCTTTTAGCTGTAGCATCCAGGTATCCTCAGTAATAACCACCGTGAAAATCCAGCAAATCCGCCGCACTTTTTTCTACACTTTGTTTTCCGGTACCAATGGTATTTCGGTCTCTAATTCCGGGAATAATGACCCTACCGAGGAACGGGATACGGTCCTGTATTCCCCCTTGACTTACTTGTTACACGATAGCCTCAAACCGGGAATCGCGAACACAAGTTGATTTTCGAAAAAAAAATGGAAGGGTTTAAACCACTATTATGCCGACATTCTAGCCGCCATAATTCCTCAGTGCTTGAATGACAATAAAGCCGAAGAGTGCGTTGAATTCAGCTCCTCAAACTCTATCTCTGGTGTAAAGGACAACTTTCTATCCCCGTGCGTTTGGACAGGAGAGACCGGCAAAATTTAAAAAATCGGGCATTTTGACCTTCCAAAAAAGAAATTTTTCTACACAAGGAGAACGAAGCGAACCAGGGGCCCGCCCTTTTAGCTGTAGCATCCAGGTATCCTCAGTAATAACCACCGTGAAAATCCAGCAAATCCGCCGCACTTTTTTCTACACTTTTTTTTCCGGTACCAATGGTATTTCGGTCTCTAATTCCGGGAATAATGACCCTACCGAGGAACGGGATACGGTTCTGTATTCCCCCTTGACTTACTTGTTACACGATAGCCTCAAACCGGGAATCGCGAACACAAGTTGATTTTCGAAAAAAAAATGGGACATTCTAGCCGCCATAATTCTTCAGTGCTTGAAGTGACAATAAAGCCGAAGAGTGCGTTGAATTCAGCTCCTCAAACTCTATCTCTGGTGTAAAGGACAACTTTCTATCCCCGTGCGTTTGGACAGGAGAGACCGGCAAAATTTCAAAAATCGGGCATTTTGACCTTCCAAAAAAGAAATTTTTCTACACAAGGAGAACGAAGCGAACCAGGGGCCCGCCCTTTTAGCTGTAGCATCCAGGTATCCTCAGTAATAACCACCGTGAAAATCCAGCAAATCCGCCGCACTTTTTTCTACACTTTTTTTTCCGGTACCAATGGTATTTCGGTCTCTAATTCCGGGAATCATGACCCTACCGAGGAACGGGATACGGTCCTGTATTCCCCCTTGACTTACTTGATACACGATAGCCTCAAACCGGGAATCGCGAACACAAGTTGATTTTCGAAAAAAAAATGGGAAGGGTTTAAACCACTATTCTGCCGACATTCTAGCCGCCATAATTCCTCAGTGCTTGAAGTGACAATAAAGCCGAAGAGTGCGTTGAATTCAGCTCCTCAAACTCTATCTCTGGTGTAAAGGACAACTTTCTATCCCCGTGCGTTTGGACAGGAGAGACCGGCAAAACTTCAAAAATCGGGCATTTTGACCTTCCAAAAAAGAAATTTTTCTACACAAGGAGAACGAAGCGAACCAGGGGCCCGCCCTTTTAGCTGTAGCATCCAGGTATCCTCAGTAATAACCACCGTGAAAATCCAGCAAATCCGCCGCACTTTTTTCTACACTTTTTTTTCCGGTACCAATGGTATTTCGGTCTCTAATTCCGGGAATAATGACCCTACCGAGGAACGGGATACGGTCCTGTATTCCCCCTTGACTTACTTGTTACACGATAGCCTCAAACCGGGAATCGCGAACACAAGTTGATTTTCGAAAAAAAAATTCTGCCGACATTCTAGCCGCCATAATTCCTCAGTGCTTGAAGTGACAATAAAGCCGAAGAGTGCGTTGAATTCAGCTCCTCAAACTCTATCTCTGGTGTAAAGGACAACTTTCTATCCCCGTGCGTTTGGACAGGAGAGACCGGCAAAATTTAAAAAATCGGGCATTTTGACCTTCCAAAAAAGAAATTTTTCTACACAAGGAGAACGAAGCGAACCAGGGGCCCGCCCTTTTAGCTGTAGCATCCAGGTATCCTCAGTAATAACCACCGTGAAAATCCAGCAAATCCGCCGCACTTTTTTCTACACTTTTTTTTCCGGTACCAATGGTATTTCGGTCTCTAATTCCGGGAATAATGACCCTAACGAGGAACGGGATACGGTCCTGTATTCCCCCTTGACTTACTTGATACACGATAGCCTCAAACCGGGAATCGCGAACACAAGTTGATTTTCGAAAAAAAAATGGGAAGGGTTTAAACCACTATTCTGCCGACATTCTAGCCGCCATAATTCCTCAGTGCTAGAAGTGACAATAAAGCCGAAGAGTGCGTTGAATTCAGCTCCTCAAATTCTATCTCTGGTGTAAAGGACAACTTTCTATCCCCGTGCGTTTGGACAGGAGAGACCGGCAAAATTTCAAAAATCGGGCATTTTGACCTTCCAAAAAAGAAATTTTTCTACACAAGGAGAACGAAGCGAACCAGGGGCCCGCCCTTTTAGCTGTATCATCCAGGTATCCTCAGTAATAACCACCGTGAAAATCCAGCAAATCCGCCGCACTTTTTTCTACACTTTTTTTTCCGGTACCAATGGTATTTCGGTCTCTAATTCCGGGAATAATGACCCTACCGAGGAACGGGATACGGTCCTGTATTCCCCCTTGACTTACTTGTTACACGATAGCCTCAAACCGGGAATCGCGAACACAAGTTGATTTTCGAAAAAAAAAAAATGGGAAGGGTTTAAACCACTATTCTGCCGACATTCTAGCCGCCATAATTCCTCAGTGCTTGAAGTGACAATAAAGCCGAAGAGTGCGTTGAATTCAGCTCCTCAAACTCTATCTCTGGTGTAAAGGACAACTTTCTATCCCCGTGCGTTTGGACAGGAGAGACCGGCAAAACTTCAAAAATCGGGCATTTTGACCTTCCAAAAAAGAAATTTTTCTACACAAGGAGAACGAAGCGAACCAGGGGCCCGCCCTTTTAGCTGTAGCATCCAGGTATCCTCAGTAATAACCACCGTGAAAATCCAGCAAATCCGCCGCACTTTTTTCTACACTTTGTTTTCCGGTACCAATGGTATTTCGGTCTCTAATTCCGGGAATAATGACCCTACCGAGGAACGGGATACGGTCCTGTATTCCCCCTTGACTTACTTGTTACACGATAGCCTCAAACCGGGAATCGCGAACACAAGTTGATTTTCGAAAAAAAAATGGGAAGGGTTTAAACCACTATTATGCCGACATTCTAGCCGCCATAATTCCTCAGTGCTTGAATGACAATAAAGCCGAAGAGTGCGTTGAATTCAGCTCCTCAAACTCTATCTCTGGTGTAAAGGACAACTTTCTATCCCCGTGCGTTTGGACAGGAGAGACCGGCAAAATTTAAAAAATCGGGCATTTTGACCTTCCAAAAAAGAAATTTTTCTACACAAGGAGAACGAAGCGAACCAGGGGCCCGCCCTTTTAGCTGTAGCATCCAGGTATCCTCAGTAATAACCACCGTGAAAATCCAGCAAATCCGCCGCACTTTTTTCTACACTTTTTTTTCCGGTACCAATGGTATTTCGGTCTCTAATTCCGGGAATAATGACCCTACCGAGGAACGGGATACGGTTCTGTATTCCCCCTTGACTTACTTGTTACACGATAGCCTCAAACCGGGAATCGCGAACACAAGTTGATTTTCGAAAAAAAAATGGGACATTCTAGCCGCCATAATTCTTCAGTGCTTGAAGTGACAATAAAGCCGAAGAGTGCGTTGAATTCAGCTCCTCAAACTCTATCTCTGGTGTAAAGGACAACTTTCTATCCCCGTGCGTTTGGACAGGAGAGACCGGCAAAATTTCAAAAATCGGGCATTTTGACCTTCCAAAAAAGAAATTTTTCTACACAAGGAGAACGAAGCGAACCAGGGGCCCGCCCTTTTAGCTGTAGCATCCAGGTATCCTCAGTAATAACCACCGTGAAAATCCAGCAAATCCGCCGCACTTTTTTCTACACTTTTTTTTCCGGTACCAATGGTATTTCGGTCTCTAATTCCGGGAATCATGACCCTACCGAGGAACGGGATACGGTCCTGTATTCCCCCTTGACTTACTTGATACACGATAGCCTCAAACCGGGAATCGCGAACACAAGTTGATTTTCGAAAAAAAAATGGGAAGGGTTTAAACCACTATTCTGCCGACATTCTAGCCGCCATAATTCCTCAGTGCTTGAAGTGACAATAAAGCCGAAGAGTGCGTTGAATTCAGCTCCTCAAACTCTATCTCTGGTGTAAAGGACAACTTTCTATCCCCGTGCGTTTGGACAGGAGAGACCGGCAAAACTTCAAAAATCGGGCATTTTGACCTTCCAAAAAAGAAATTTTTCTACACAAGGAGAACGAAGCGAACCAGGGGCCCGCCCTTTTAGCTGTAGCATCCAGGTATCCTCAGTAATAACCACCGTGAAAATCCAGCAAATCCGCCGCACTTTTTTCTACACTTTTTTTTCCGGTACCAATGGTATTTCGGTCTCTAATTCCGGGAATAATGACCCTACCGAGGAACGGGATACGGTCCTGTATTCCCCCTTGACTTACTTGTTACACGATAGCCTCAAACCGGGAATCGCGAACACAAGTTGATTTTCGAAAAAAAAATTCTGCCGACATTCTAGCCGCCATAATTCCTCAGTGCTTGAAGTGACAATAAAGCCGAAGAGTGCGTTGAATTCAGCTCCTCAAACTCTATCTCTGGTGTAAAGGACAACTTTCTATCCCCGTGCGTTTGGACAGGAGAGACCGGCAAAATTTAAAAAATCGGGCATTTTGACCTTCCAAAAAAGAAATTTTTCTACACAAGGAGAACGAAGCGAACCAGGGGCCCGCCCTTTTAGCTGTAGCATCCAGGTATCCTCAGTAATAACCACCGTGAAAATCCAGCAAATCCGCCGCACTTTTTTCTACACTTTTTTTTCCGGTACCAATGGTATTTCGGTCTCTAATTCCGGGAATAATGACCCTACCGAGGAACGGGATACGGTCCTGTATTCCCCCTTGACTTACTTGATACACGATAGCCTCAAACCGGGAATCGCGAACACAAGTTGATTTTCGAAAAAAAAATGGGAAGGGTTTAAACCACTATTCTGCCGACATTCTAGCCGCCATAATTCCTCAGTGCTTGAAGTGACAATAAAGCCGAAGAGTGCGTTGAATTCAGCTCCTCAAACTCTATCTCTGGTGTAAAGGACAACTTTCTATCCCCGTGCGTTTGGACAGGAGAGACCGGCAAAATTTCAAAAATCGGGCATTTTGACCTTCCAAAAAAGAAATTTTTCTACACAAGGAGAACGAAGCGAACCAGGGGCCCGCCCTTTTAGCTGTAGCATCCAGGTATCCTCAGTAATAACCACCGTGAAAATCCAGCAAATCCGCCGCACTTTTTTCTACACTTTTTTTTCCGGTACCAATGGTATTTCGGTCTCTAATTCCGGGAATAATGACCCTACCGAGGAACGGGATACGGTCCTGTATTCCCCCTTGACTTACTTGTTACACGATAGCCTCAAACCGGGAATCGCGAACACAAGTTGATTTTCGAAAAAAAAATGGGAAGGGTTTAAACCACTATTCTGCCGACATTCTAGCCGCCATAATTCCTCAGTGCTAGAAGTGACAATAAAGCCGAAGAGTGCGTTGAATTCAGCTCCTCAAATTCTATCTCTGGTGTAAAGGACAACTTTCTATCCCCGTGCGTTTGGACAGGAGAGACCGGCAAAATTTCAAAAATCGGGCATTTTGACCTTCCAAAAAAGAAATTTTTCTACACAAGGAGAACGAAGCGAACCAGGGGCCCGCCCTTTTAGCTGTATCATCCAGGTATCCTCAGTAATAACCACCGTGAAAATCCAGCAAATCCGCCGCACTTTTTTCTACACTTTTTTTTTTCCGGTACCAATGGTATTTCGGTCTCTAATTCCGGGAATAATGACCCTACCGAGGAACGGGATACGGTCCTGTATTCCCCCTTGACTTACTTGTTACACGATAGCCTCAAACCGGGAATCGCGAACACAAGTTGATTTTCGAAAAAAAAATTCTGCCGACATTCTAGCCGCCATAATTCCTCAGTGCTTGAAGTGACAATAAAGCCGAAGAGTGCGTTGAATTCAGCTCCTCAAACTCTATCTCTGGTGTAAAGGACAACTTTCTATCCCCGTGCGTTTGGACAGGAGAGACCGGCAAAATTTAAAAAATCGGGCATTTTGACCTTCCAAAAAAGAAATTTTTCTACACAAGGAGAACGAAGCGAACCAGGGGCCCGCCCTTTTAGCTGTAGCATCCAGGTATCCTCAGTAATAACCACCGTGAAAATCCAGCAAATCCGCCGCACTTTTTTCTACACTTTTTTTTCCGGTACCAATGGTATTTCGGTCTCTAATTCCGGGAATAATGACCCTACCGAGGAACGGGATACGGTCCTGTATTCCCCCTTGACTTACTTGATACACGATAGCCTCAAACCGGGAATCGCGAACACAAGTTGATTTTCGAAAAAAAAATGGGAAGGGTTTAAACCACTATTCTGCCGACATTCTAGCCGCCATAATTCCTCAGTGCTTGAAGTGACAATAAAGCCGAAGAGTGCGTTGAATTCAGCTCCTCAAACTCTATCTCTGGTGTAAAGGACAACTTTCTATCCCCGTGCGTTTGGACAGGAGAGACCGGCAAAATTTCAAAAATCGGGCATTTTGACCTTCCAAAAAAGAAATTTTTCTACACAAGGAGAACGAAGCGAACCAGGGGCCCGCCCTTTTAGCTGTAGCATCCAGGTATCCTCAGTAATAACCACCGTGAAAATCCAGCAAATCCGCCGCACTTTTTTCTACACTTTTTTTTCCGGTACCAATGGTATTTCGGTCTCTAATTCCGGGAATAATGACCCTACCGAGGAACGGGATACGGTCCTGTATTCCCCCTTGACTTACTTGTTACACGATAGCCTCAAACCGGGAATCGCGAACACAAGTTGATTTTCGAAAAAAAAATGGGAAGGGTTTAAACCACTATTCTGCCGACATTCTAGCCGCCATAATTCCTCAGTGCTAGAAGTGACAATAAAGCCGAAGAGTGCGTTGAATTCAGCTCCTCAAATTCTATCTCTGGTGTAAAGGACAACTTTCTATCCCCGTGCGTTTGGACAGGAGAGACCGGCAAAATTTCAAAAATCGGGCATTTTGACCTTCCAAAAAAGAAATTTTTCTACACAAGGAGAACGAAGCGAACCAGGGGCCCGCCCTTTTAGCTGTATCATCCAGGTATCCTCAGTAATAACCACCGTGAAAATCCAGCAAATCCGCCGCACTTTTTTCTACACTTTTTTTTTTCCGGTACCAATGGTATTTCGGTCTCTAATTCCGGGAATAATGACCCTACCGAGGAACGGGATACGGTCCTGTATTCCCCCTTGACTTACTTGTTACACGATAGCCTCAAACCGGGAATCGCGAACACAAGTTGATTTTCGAAAAAAAAAAAATGGGAAGGGTTTAAACCACTATTCTGCCGACATTCTAGCCGCCATAATTCCTCAGTGCTTGAAGTGACAATAAAGCCGAAGAGTGCGTTGAATTCAGCTCCTCAAACTCTATCTCTGGTGTAAAGGACAACTTTCTATCCCCGTGCGTTTGGACAGGAGAGACCGGCAAAATTTCAAAAATCGGGCATTTTGACCTTCCAAAAAAGAAATTTTTCTACACAAGGAGAACGAAGCGAACCAGGGGCCCGCCCTTTTAGCTGTAGCATCCAGGTATCCTCAGTAATAACCACCGTGAAAATCCAGCAAATCCGCCGCACTTTTTTCTACACTTTTTTTTCCGGTACCAATGGTATTTCGGTCTCTAATTCCGGGAATAATGACCCTACCGAGGAACGGGATACGGTCCTGTATTCCCCCTTGACTTACTTGTTACACGATAGCCTCAAACCGGGAATCGCGAACACAAGTTGATTTTCGAAAAAAAAATGGGAAGGGTTTAAACCACTATTCTGCCGACATTCTAGCCGCCATAATTCCTCAGTGCTTGAAGTGACAATAAAGCCGAAGATTGCGTTGAATTCAGCTCCTCAAACTGTATCTCTGGTGTAAAGGACAACTTTCTATCCCCGTGCGTTTGGACAGGAGAGACCGGCAAAATTTCAAAAATCGGGCATTTTGACTTTCCAAAAAAGAAATTTTTCTACACAAGGAGAACGAAGCGAACCAGGGGCCCGCCCTTTTAGCTGTAGCATCCAGGTATCCTCAGTAATAACCACCGTGAAAATCCAGCAAATCCGCCGCACTTTTTTCTACATTTTTTTTTCCGGTACCAATGGTATTTCGGTCTCTAATTCCGGGAATAATGACCCTACCGAGGAACGGGATACGGTCCTGTATTCCCCCTTGACTTACTTGTTACACGATAGCCTCAAACCGGGAATCGCGAACACAAGTTGATTTTCGAAAAAAAAATGGGAAGGGTTTAAACCACTATTCTGCCGACATTCTAGCCGCCATAATTCCTCAGTGCTTGAAGTGACAATAAAGCCGAAGAGTGCGTTGAATTCAGCTCCTCAAACTCTATCTCTGGTGTAAAGGACAACTTTCTATCCCCGTGCGTTTGGACAGGAGAGACCGGCAAAATTTCAAAAATCGGGCATTTTGACCTTCCAAAAAAGAAATTTTTCTACACAAGGAGAACGAAGCGAACCAGGGGCCCGCCCTTTTAGCTGTAGCATCCAGGTATCCTCAGTAATAACCACCGTGAAAATCCAGCAAATCCGCCGCACTTTTTTCTACACTTTTTTTTCCGGTACCAATGGTATTTCGGTCTCTAATTCCGGGAATAATGACCCTACCGAGGAACGGGATACGGTCCTGTATTCCCCCTTGACTTACTTGTTACACGATAGCCTCAAACCGGGAATCGCGAACACAAGTTGATTTTCGAAAAAAAAAATGGGAAGGGTTTAAACCACTATTCTGCCGACATTCTAGCCGCCATAATTCCTCAGTGCTTGAAGTGACAATAAAGCCGAAGAGTGCGTTGAATTCAGCTCCTCAAACTCTATCTCTGGTGTGAAGGACAACTTTCTATCCCCGTGCGTTTGGACAGGAGAGACCGGCAAAATTTCAAAAATCGGGCATTTTGACCTTCCAAAAAATAAATTTTTCTACACAAGGAGAACGAAGCGAACCAGGGGCCTGCCCTTTTAGCTGTAGCATCCAGGTATCCTCAGTAATAACCACCGTGAAAATCCAGCAAATCCGCCGCACTTTTTTCTACACTTTTTTTTCCGGTACCAATGGTATTTCGGTCTCTAATTCCGGGAATAATGACCCTACCGAGGAACGGGATAATAATAATAATAATAATAATAATAATAATAATAATAATAATGATTTATTTTAGCTGGCAGAGTTAAGGCCGTAAGGCCTTCTCTTCCACACAACCAGCAAAAAGTGTATATACATATGCATGAACTTACAAAGAATTCAACAATTTGATTTAGATGAGAGTTACATGTATACAAGAGTTATTTACGAATTAAACAACAAAATACTATGAACTATTAATTAAACACTGAAATAAACTGGGTAGCAGAATTAAACTAAAATACATAGAATGTTAATATATTTCAAATTATATTAGATAATAGAAAGAGATTATTATGAGACAATTTTGAAAATGCAGCACAATCAGGATGATGTCTAAAGAAAAAAAGCAACAGTGTAGTCAGTAATATTTTAAATCAGTATGATTGGAGTGAAATGCTAATAAGGTTATCTTTTAAGCTGTTCTTAAAGGTGTTTGTTGTCTTGCAGCCCCTAATACTTTGTGACAAGGAATTCCATTGACGCGAGGTGGATATTGTAAAAGATGAGGAATAACAAGATGTTCTATGAAGAGGTATATTTAGCGTGCCACAGATAAGTGATCTGGTATTTACGTCGTGGTTAGAGTATAGATAAGAGAAACGAGACGAAAGGTAATTTGGTGTTGAGGTGTGCAGAATTCGAAAGAGTAAAGACAAAGAGTGTAAAGTTCTGCGTTCTTTAAGTCGGAGCCACGAGAGACTTGCGAAGGACGGTGATATGTGATCATATCGTCGGATGTTGCACACGTATCTGATGCACATATTCTGAGCTCGCTGTAACTTGACTGACAGTTCAGAACTTAGATCACTTAACAAAACGTCACAATAATCGAAGTGCGGCCTGTATTCCCCCTTGACTTACTTGTTACACGATAGCCTCAAACCGGGAATCGCGAACACAAGTTGATTTTCGAAAAAAAAAAATGGGAAGGGTTTAAACCACTATTCTGCCGACATTCTAGCCGCCATAATTCCTCAGTGCTAGAAGTGACAATAAAGCCGAAGAGTGCGTTGAATTCAGCTCCTCAAACTCAATCTCTGGTGTAAAGGACAGCTTTCTATCCCCGTGCGTTTGGACAGGAGAGACCGGCAAAATTTAAAAAATCGGGCATTTTGACCTTCCAAAAAAGAAATTTTTCTACACAAGGAGAACGAAGCGAACCAGGGGCCCGCCCTTTTAGCTGTAGCATCCAGGTATCCTCAGTAATAACCACCGTGAAAATCCAGCAAATCCGCCGCACTTTTTTCTACACTTTTTTTTCCGGTACCAATGGTATTTCGGTCTCTAATTCCGGGAATAATGACCCTACCGAGGAACGGGATACGGTCCTGTATTCCCCCTTGACTTACTTGTTACACGATAGCCTCAAACCGGGAATCGCGACCACAAGTTGATTTTCGAAAAAAAAAAATGGGAAGGGTTTAAACCACTATTCTGCCGACATTCTAGCCGCCATAATTCCTCAGTGCTTGAAGTGACAATAAAGCCGAAGAGTGCGTTGAATTCAGCTCCTCAAACTCTATCTCTGGTGTAAAGGACAACTTTCTATCCCCGTGCGTTTGGACAGGAGAGACCGGCAAAATTTCAAAAATCGGGCATTTTGACCTTCCAAAAAAGAAATTTTTCTACACAAGGAGAACGAAGCGAACCAGGGGCCCGCCCTTTTAGCTGTAGCATCCAGGTATCCTCAGTAATAACCACCGTGAAAATCCAGCAAATCCGCCGCACTTTTTTCTACACTTTTTTTTCCGGTACCAATGGTATTTCGGTCTCTAATTCCGGGAATAATGACCCTACCGAGGAACGGGATACGGTCCTGTATTCCCCCTTGACTTACTTGTTACACGATAGCCTCAAACCGGGAATCGCGAACACAAGTTGATTTTCGAAAAAAAAAATGGGAAGGGTTTAAACCACTATTCTGCCGACATTCTAGCCGCCATAATTCCTCAGTGCTTGAAGTGACAATAAAGCCGAAGAGTGCGTTGAATTCAGCTCCTCAAACTCTATCTCTGGTGTGAAGGACAACTTTCTATCCCCGTGCGTTTGGACAGGAGAGACCGGCAAAATTTCAAAAATCGGGCATTTTGACCTTCCAAAAAAGAAATTTTTCTACACAAGGAGAACGAAGCGAACCAGGGGCCTGCCCTTTTAGCTGTAGCATCCAGGTATCCTCAGTAATAACCACCGTGAAAATCCAGCAAATCCGCCGCACTTTTTTCTACAATTTTTTTTCCGGTACCAATGGTATTTCGGTCTCTAATTCCGGGAATAATGACCCTACCGAGGAACGGGATACGGTCCTGTATTCCCCCTTGACTTACTTGTTACACGATAGCCTCAAACCGGGAATCGCGAACACAAGTTCATTTTCGAAAAAAAAATGGGAAGGGTTTAAACCACTATTCTGCCGACATTCTAGCCGCCATAATTCCTCAGTGCTAGAAGTGACAATAAAGCCGAAGAGTGCGTTGAATTCAGCTCCTCAAACTCAATCTCTGGTGTAAAGGACAGCTTTCTATCCCCGTGCGTTTGGACAGGAGAGACCGGCAAAATTTCAAAAATCGGGCATTTTGACCATCCAAAAAAGAAATTTTTCTACACAAGGAGAACGAAGCGAACCAGGGGCCCGCCCTTTTAGCTGTAGCATCCAGGTATCCTCAGTAATAACCACCGTGAAAATCCAGCAAATCCGCCGCACTTTTTTCTACACTTTTTTTCCGGTACCAATGGTATTTCGGTCTCTAATTCCGGGAATAATGACCCTACCGAGGAACGGGATACGGTCCTGTATTCCCCCTTGACTTACTTGTTACACGATAGCCACAAACCCGGAATCGCGAACACAAGTTGATTTTCGAAAAAAAAATGGGAAGGGTTTAAACCACTATTCTGCCGACATTCTAACCGCCATAATTCCTCAGTGCTTGAAGTGACAATAAAGCCGAAGAGTGCGTTGAATTCAGCTCCTCAAACTCTATCTCTGGTGTAAAGGACAACTTTCTATCCCCGTGCGTTTGGACAGGAGAGACCGGCAAAATTTCAAAAATCGGGCATTTTGACCTTCCAAAAAAGAAATTTTTCTACACAAGGAGAACGAAGCGAACCAGGGGCCCGCCCTTTATGCTGTAGCATCGAGGTATCCTCAGTAATAACCACCGTGAAAATCCAGCAAATCCGCCGCACTTTTTTCTACACTTTTTTTTCCGGTACCAATGGTATTTCGGTCTCTAATTCCGGGAATAATGACCCTACCGAGGAACGGGATACGGTCCTGTATTCCCCCTTGACTTACTTGTTACACGATAGCCTCAAACCGGGAATCGCGAACACAAGTTGATTTTCGAAAAAAAAATGGGAAGGGTTTAAACCACTATTCTGCCGACATTCTAGCCGCCATAATTCCTCAGTGCTTGAAGTGACAATAAAGCCGAAGAGTGCGTTGAATTCAGCTCCTCAAACTGTATCTCTGGTGTAAAGGACAACTTTCTATCCCCGTGCGTTTGGACAGGAGAGACCGGCAAAATTTCAAAAATCGGGCATTTTGACCTTCCAAAAAATAAATTTTTCTACACAAGGAGAACGAAGCGAACCAGGGGCCTGCCCTTTTAGCTGTAGCATCCAGGTATCCTCAGTAATAACCACCGTGAAAATCCAGCAAATCCGCCGCACTTTTTTCTACACTTTTTTTTCCGGTACCAATGGTATTTCGGTCTCTAATTCCGGGAATAATGACCCTACCGAGGAACGGGATAATAATAATAATAATAATAATAATAATAATAATAATAATAATAATGATTTATTTTAGCTGGCAGAGTTAAGGCCGTAAGGCCTTCTCTTCCACACAACCAGCAAAAAGTGTATATACATATGCATGAACTTACAAAGAATTCAACAATTTGATTTAGATGAGAGTTACATGTATACAAGAGTTATTTACGAATTAAACAACAAAATACTATGAACTATTAATTAAACACTGAAATAAACTGGGTAGCAGAATTAAACTAAAATACATAGAATGTTAATATATTTCAAATTATATTAGATAATAGAAAGAGATTATTATGAGACAATTTTGAAAATGCAGCACAATCAGGATGATGTCTAAAGAAAAAAAGCAACAGTGTAGTCAGTAATATTTTAAATCAGTATGATTGGAGTGAAATGCTAATAAGGTTATCTTTTAAGCTGTTCTTAAAGGTGTTTGTTGTCTTGCAGCCCCTAATACTTTGTGACAAGGAATTCCATTGACGCGAGGTGGATATTGTAAAAGATGAGGAATAACAAGATGTTCTATGAAGAGGTATATTTAGCGTGCCACAGATAAGTGATCTGGTATTTACGTCGTGGTTAGAGTATAGATAAGAGAAACGAGACGAAAGGTAATTTGGTGTTGAGGTGTGCAGAATTCGAAAGAGTAAAGACAAAGAGTGTAAAGTTCTGCGTTCTTTAAGTCGGAGCCACGAGAGACTTGCGAAGGACGGTGATATGTGATCATATCGTCGGATGTTGCACACGTATCTGATGCACATATTCTGAGCTCGCTGTAACTTGACTGACAGTTCAGAACTTAGATCACTTAACAAAACGTCACAATAATCGAAGTGCGGCCTGTATTCCCCCTTGACTTACTTGTTACACGATAGCCTCAAACCGGGAATCGCGAACACAAGTTGATTTTCGAAAAAAAAATGGGAAGGGTTTAAACCACTATTCTGCCGACATTCTAGCCGCCATAATTCCTCAGTGCTAGAAGTGACAATAAAGCCGAAGAGTGCGTTGAATTCAGCTCCTCAAACTCAATCTCTGGTGTAAAGGACAGCTTTCTATCCCCGTGCGTTTGGACAGGAGAGACCGGCAAAATTTAAAAAATCGGGCATTTTGACCTTCCAAAAAAGAAATTTTTCTACACAAGGAGAACGAAGCGAACCAGGGGCCCGCCCTTTTAGCTGTAGCATCCAGGTATCCTCAGTAATAACCACCGTGAAAATCCAGCAAATCCGCCGCACTTTTTTCTACACTTTTTTTTCCGGTACCAATGGTATTTCGGTCTCTAATTCCGGGAATAATGACCCTACCGAGGAACGGGATACGGTCCTGTATTCCCCCTTGACTTACTTGTTACACGATAGCCTCAAACCGGGAATCGCGACCACAAGTTGATTTTCGAAAAAAAAAAAATGGGAAGGGTTTAAACCACTATTCTGCCGACATTCTAGCCGCCATAATTCCTCAGTGCTTGAAGTGACAATAAAGCCGAAGAGTGCGTTGAATTCAGCTCCTCAAACTCTATCTCTGGTGTAAAGGACAACTTTCTATCCCCGTGCGTTTGGACAGGAGAGACCGGCAAAATTTCAAAAATCGGGCATTTTGACCTTCCAAAAAAGAAATTTTTCTACACAAGGAGAACGAAGCGAACCAGGGGCCCGCCCTTTTAGCTGTAGCATCCAGGTATCCTCAGTAATAACCACCGTGAAAATCCAGCAAATCCGCCGCACTTTTTTCTACACTTTTTTTTCCGGTACCAATGGTATTTCGGTCTCTAATTCCGGGAATAATGACCCTACCGAGGAACGGGATACGGTCCTGTATTCCCCCTTGACTTACTTGTTACACGATAGCCTCAAACCGGGAATCGCGAACACAAGTTGATTTTCGAAAAAAAAAATGGGAAGGGTTTAAACCACTATTCTGCCGACATTCTAGCCGCCATAATTCCTCAGTGCTTGAAGTGACAATAAAGCCGAAGAGTGCGTTGAATTCAGCTCCTCAAACTCTATCTCTGGTGTGAAGGACAACTTTCTATCCCCGTGCGTTTGGACAGGAGAGACCGGCAAAATTTCAAAAATCGGGCATTTTGACCTTCCAAAAAAGAAATTTTTCTACACAAGGAGAACGAAGCGAACCAGGGGCCTGCCCTTTTAGCTGTAGCATCCAGGTATCCTCAGTAATAACCACCGTGAAAATCCAGCAAATCCGCCGCACTTTTTTCTACAATTTTTTTTCCGGTACCAATGGTATTTCGGTCTCTAATTCCGGGAATAATGACCCTACCGAGGAACGGGATACGGTCCTGTATTCCCCCTTGACTTACTTGTTACACGATAGCCTCAAACCGGGAATCGCGAACACAAGTTCATTTTCGAAAAAAAAATGGGAAGGGTTTAAACCACTATTCTGCCGACATTCTAGCCGCCATAATTCCTCAGTGCTAGAAGTGACAATAAAGCCGAAGAGTGCGTTGAATTCAGCTCCTCAAACTCAATCTCTGGTGTAAAGGACAGCTTTCTATCCCCGTGCGTTTGGACAGGAGAGACCGGCAAAATTTCAAAAATCGGGCATTTTGACCATCCAAAAAAGAAATTTTTCTACACAAGGAGAACGAAGCGAACCAGGGGCCCGCCCTTTTAGCTGTAGCATCCAGGTATCCTCAGTAATAACCACCGTGAAAATCCAGCAAATCCGCCGCACTTTTTTCTACACTTTTTTTCCGGTACCAATGGTATTTCGGTCTCTAATTCCGGGAATAATGACCCTACCGAGGAACGGGATACGGTCCTGTATTCCCCCTTGACTTACTTGTTACACGATAGCCACAAACCCGGAATCGCGAACACAAGTTGATTTTCGAAAAAAAAATGGGAAGGGTTTAAACCACTATTCTGCCGACATTCTAACCGCCATAATTCCTCAGTGCTTGAAGTGACAATAAAGCCGAAAGAGTGCGTTGAATTCAGCTCCTCAAACTCTATCTCTGGTGTAAAGGACAACTTTCTATCCCCGTGCGTTTGGACAGGAGAGACCGGCAAAATTTCAAAAATCGGGCATTTTGACCTTCCAAAAAAGAAATTTTTCTACACAAGGAGAACGAAGCGAACCAGGGGCCCGCCCTTTATGCTGTAGCATCGAGGTATCCTCAGTAATAACCACCGTGAAAATCCAGCAAATCCGCCGCACTTTTTTCTACACTTTTTTTTCCGGTACCAATGGTATTTCGGTCTCTAATTCCGGGAATAATGACCCTACCGAGGAACGGGATACGGTCCTGTATTCCCCCTTGACTTACTTGTTACACGATAGCCTCAAACCGGGAATCGCGAACACAAGTTGATTTTCGAAAAAAAAATGGGAAGGGTTTAAACCACTATTCTGCCGACATTCTAGCCGCCATAATTCCTCAGTGCTTGAAGTGACAATAAAGCCGAAGAGTGCGTTGAATTCAGCTCCTCAAACTGTATCTCTGGTGTAAAGGACAACTTTCTATCCCCGTGCGTTTGGACAGGAGAGACCGGCAAAATTTCAAAAATCGGGCATTTTGACCTTCCAAAAAAGAAATTTTTCTACACAAGGAGAACGAAGCGAACCAGGGGCCTGCCCTTTTAGCTGTAGCATCCAGGTATCCTCAGTAATAACCACCGTGAAAATCCAGCAAATCCGCCGCACTTTTTTCTACACTTTTTTTTCCGGTACCAATGGTATTTCGGTCTCTAATTCCGGGAATAATGACCCTACCGAGGAACGGGATACGGTCCTGTATTCCCCCTTGACTTACTTGTTACACGATAGCCTCAAACCGGGAATCGCGAACACAAGTTCATTTTCGAAAAAAAAATGGGAAGGGTTTAAACCACTATTCTGCCGACATTCTAGCCGCCATAATTCCTCAGTGCTAGAAGTGACAATAAAGCCGAAGAGTGCGTTGAATTCAGCTCCTCAAACTCAATCTCTGGTGTAAAGGACAGCTTTCTATCCCCGTGCGTTTGGACAGGAGAGACCGGCAAAATTTCAAAAATCGGGCATTTTGACCTTCCAAAAAAGAAATTTTTCTACACAAGGAGAACGAAGCGAACCAGGGGCCCGCCCTTTTAGCTGTAGCATCCAGGTATCCTCAGTAATAACCACCGTGAAAATCCAGCAAATCCGCCGCACTTTTTTCTACACATTTTTTCCGGTACCAATGGTATTTCGGTCTCTAATTCCGGGAATAATGACTCTACCGAGGAACGGGATACGGTCCTGTATTCCCCCTTGACTTACTTGTTACACGATAGCCTCAAACCCGGAATCGCGAACACAAGTTGATTTTCGAAAAAAAAATGGGAAGGGTTTAAACCACTATTCTGCCGACATTCTAGCCGCCATTATTACTCAGTGCTTGAAGTGACAATAAAGCCGAAGAGTGCGTTGAATTCAGCTCCTCAAACTCTATCTCTGGTGTAAAGGACAACTTTCTATCCCCGTGCGTTTGGACAGGAGAGACCGGCAAAATTTAAAAAATCGGGCATTTTGACCTTCCAAAAAAAAAAATTTTTCTACACAAGGAGAACGAAGCGAACCAGGGGCCCGCCCTTTTAGCTGTAGCATCCAGGTATCCTCAGTAATAACCACCGTGAAAATCCAGCAAATCCGCCGCACTTTTTTCTACACTTTTTTTTCCGGTACCAATGGTATTTCGGTCTCTAATTCCGGGAATAATGACCCTACCGAGGAACGGGATACGGTCCTGTATTCCCCCTTGACTAACTTGTTACACGATAGCCTCAAACCGGGAATCGCGAACACAAGTTGATTTTCGAAAAAAAAATGGGAAGGGTTTAAACCACTATTCTGCCGACATTCTAGCCGCCATAATTCCTCAGTGCTTGAAGTGACAATAAAGCCGAAGAGTGCGTTGAATTCAGCTCCTCAAACTCTATCTCTGGTGTAAAGGACAACTTTCTATCCCCGTGCGTTTGGACAGGAGAGACCGGCAAAATTTCAAAAATCGGGCATTTTGACCTTCCAAAAAAGAAATTTTTCTACACAAGGAGAACGAAGCGAACCAGGGGCCCGCCCTTTTAGCTGTAGCATCCAGGTATCCTCAGTAATAACCACCGTGAAAATCCAGCAAATCCGCCGCACTTTTTTCTACACTTTTTTTTCCGGTACCAATGGTATTTCGGTCTCTAATTCCGGGAATAATGACCCTACCGAGGAACGGGATACGGTCCTGTATTCCCCCTTGACTTACTTGTTACACGATAGCCTCAAACCGGGAATCGCGAACACAAGTTCATTTTCGAAAAAAAAATGGGAAGGGTTTAAACCACTATTCTGCCGACATTCTAGCCGCCATAATTCCTCAGTGCTAGAAGTGACAATAAAGCCGAAGAGTGCGTTGAATTCAGCTCCTCAAACTCAATCTCTGGTGTAAAGGACAGCTTTCTATCCCCGTGCGTTTGGACAGGAGAGACCGGCAAAATTTCAAAAATCGGGCATTTTGACCTTCCAAAAAAGAAATTTTTCTACACAAGGAGAACGAAGCGAACCAGGGGCCCGCCCTTTTAGCTGTAGCATCCAGGTATCCTCAGTAATAACCACCGTGAAAATCCACCAAATCCGCCGCACTTTTTTCTACACATTTTTTCCGGTACCAATGGTATTTCGGTCTCTAATTCCGGGAATAATGACTCTACCGAGGAACGGGATACGGTCCTGTATTCCCCCTTGACTTACTTGTTACACGATAGCCTCAAACCCGGAATCGCGAACACAAGTTGATTTTCGAAAAAAAAATGGGAAGGGTTTAAACCACTATTCTGCCGACATTCTAGCCGCCATAATTACTCAGTGCTTGAAGTGACAATAAAGCCGAAGAGTGCGTTGAATTCAGCTCCTCAAACTCTATCTCTGGTGTAAAGGACAACTTTCTATCCCCGTGCGTTTGGACAGGAGAGACCGGCAAAATTTAAAAAATCGGGCATTTTGACCTTCCAAAAAAAAAAATTTTTCTACACAAGGAGAACGAAGCGAACCAGGGGCCCGCCCTTTTAGCTGTAGCATCCAGGTATCCTCAGTAATAACCACCGTGAAAATCCAGCAAATCCGCCGCACTTTTTTCTACACTTTTTTTTCCGGTACCAATGGTATTTCGGTCTCTAATTCCGGGAATAATGACCCTACCGAGGAACGGGATACGGTCCTGTATTCCCCCTTGACTTACTTGTTACACGATAGCCTCAAACCGGGAATCGCGAACACAAGTTGATTTTCGAAAAAAAAATGGGAAGGGTTTAAACCACTATTCTGCCGACATTCTAGCCGCCATAATTCCTCAGTGCTTGAAGTGACAATAAAGCCGAAGAGTGCGTTGAATTCAGCTCCTCAAACTCTATCTCTGGTGTAAAGGACAACTTTCTATCCCCGTGCGTTTGGACAGGAGAGACCGGCAAAATTTCAAAAATCGGGCATTTTGACCTTCCAAAAAAGAAATTTTTCTACACAAGGAGAACGAAGCGAACCAGGGGCCCGCCCTTTTAGCTGTAGCATCCAGGTATCCTCAGTAATAACCACCGTGAAAATCCAGCAAATCCGCCGCACTTTTTTCTACACTTTTTTTTCCGGTACCAATGGTATTTCGGTCTCTAATTCCGGGAATAATGACCCTAACGAGGAACGGGATACGGTCCTGTATTCCCCCTTGACTTACTTGTTACACGATAGCCTCAAACCGGGAATCGCGAACACAAGTTGATTTTCGAAAAAAAAATGGGAAGGGTTTAAACCACTATTCTGCCGACATTCTAGCCGCCATAATTCCTCAGTGCTTGAAGTGACAATAAAGCCGAAGAGTGCGTTGAATTCAGCTCCTCAAACTCTATCTCTGGTGTAAAGGACAACTTTCTATCCCCGTGCGTTTGGACAGGAGAGACCGGCAAAATTTCAAAAATCGGGCATTTTGACCTTCCAAAAAAGAAATTTTTCTACACAAGGAGAACGAAGCGAACCAGGGGCCCGCCCTTTTAGCTGTAGCATCCAGGTATCCTCAGTAATAACCACCGTGAAAATCCAGCATATCCGCCGCACTTTTTTCTACACTTCTTTTTCCGGTACCAATGGTATTTCGGTCTCTAATTCCGGGAATAATGACCCTACCGAGGAACGGGATACGGTCCTGTATTCCCCCTTGACTTACTTGTTACACGATAGCCTCAAACCGGGAATCGCGAACACAAGTTGATTTTCGAAAAAAAAATGGGAAGGGTTTAAACCACTATTCTGCCGACATTCTAGCCGCCATAATTCCTCAGTGCTAGAAGTGACAATAAAGCCGAAGAGTGCGTTGAATTCAGCTCCTCAAATTCTATCTCTGGTGTAAAGGACAACTTTCTATCCCCGTGCGTTTGGACAGGAGAGACCGGCAAAATTTCAAAAATCGGGCATTTTGACCTTCCAAAAAAGAAATTTTTCTACACAAGGAGAACGAAGCGAACCAGGGCCCGCCCTTTTAGCTGTAGCATCCAGGTATCCTCAGTAATAACCACCGTGAAAATCCAGCAAATCCGCCGCACTTTTTTCTACACTTTTTTTTCCGGTACCAATGGTATTTCGGTCTCTAATTCCGGGAATAATGACCCTACCGAGGAACGGGATACGGTCCTGTATTCCCCCTTAACTTACTTGTTACACGATAGCCTCAAACCGGGAATCGCGAACACAAGTTGATTTTCGAAAAAAAAAATGGGAAGGGTTTAAACCACTATTCTGCCGACATTCTAGCCGCCATAATTCCTCAGTGCTTGAAGTGACAATAAAGCCGAAAAGTGCGTTGAATTCAGCTCCTCAAACTCTATCTCTGGTGTAAAGGACAACTTTCTATCCCCGTGCGTTTGGACAGGAGAGACCGGCAAAATTTCAAAAATCGGGCATTTTGACCTTCCAAAAAAGAAATTTTTCTACACAAGGAGAACGAAGCGAACCAGGGGCCTGCCCTTTTAGCTGTAGCATCCAGGTATCCTCAGTAATAACCACCGTGAAAATCCAGCAAATCCGCCGCACTTTTTTCTACACTTTTTTTTCCGGTACCAATGGTATTTCGGTCTCTAATTCCGGGAATAATGACCCTACCGAGGAACGGGATACGGTCCTGTATTCCCCCTTGACTTACTTGTTACACGATAGCCTCAAACCGGGAATCGCGAACACAAGTTGATTTTCGAAAAAAAAAATGGGAAGGGTTTAAACCACTATTCTGCCGACATTCTAGCCGCCATAATTCCTCAGTGCTAGAAGTGACAATAAAGCCGAAGAGTGCGTTGAATTCAGCTCCTCAAACTCAATCTCTGGTGTAAAGGACAGCTTTCTATCCCCGTGCGTTTGGACAGGAGAGACCGGCAAAATTTCAAAAATGGGGCATTTTGACCTTCCAAAAAATAAATTTTTCTACACAACGAGAACGAAGCGAACCAGGGGCCCGCCCTTTTAGCTGTAGCATCCAGGTATCCTCAGTAATAACCACCGTGAAAATCCAGCAAATCCGCCGCACTTTTTTCTACACTTTTTTTCCGGTACCAATGGTATTTCGGTCTCTAATTCCGGGAATAATGACTCTACCGAGGAACGGGATACGGTCCTGTATTCCCCCTTGACTTACTTGTTACACGATAGCCTCAAACCCGGAATCGCGAACACAAGTTGATTTTCGAAAAAAAAATGGGAAGGGTTTAAACCACTATTCTGCCGACATTCTAGCCGCCATAATTACTCAGTGCTTGAAGTGACAATAAAGCCGAAGAGTGCGTTGAATTCAGCTCCTCAAACTCTATCTCTGGTGTAAAGGACAACTTTCTATCCCCGTGCGTTTGGACAGGAGAGACCGGCAAAATTTAAAAAATCGGGCATTTTGACCTTCCAAAAAAGAAATTTTTCTACACAAGGAGAACGAAGCGAACCAGGGGCCCGCCCTTTTAGCTGTAGCATCCAGGTATCCTCAGTAATAACCACCGTGAAAATCCAGCAAATCCGCCGCACTTTTTTCTACACTTTTTTTTCCGGTACCAATGGTATTTCGGTCTCTAATTCCGGGAATAATGACCCTACCAAGGAACGGGATACGGTCCTGTATTCCCCCTTGACTTACTTGTTACACGATAGCCTCAAACCGGGAATCGCGAACACAAGTTGATTTTCGAAAAAAAAATGGGAAGGGTTTAAACCACTATTCTGCCGACATTCTAGCCGCCATAATTCCTCAGTGCTTGAAGTGACAATAAAGCCGAAGAGTGCGTTGAATTCAGCTCCTCAAACTGTATCTCTGGTGTAAAGGACAACTTTCTATCCCCGTGCGTTTGGACAGGAGAGACCGGCAAAATTTAAAAAATCGGGCATTTTGACCTTCCAAAAAAGAAATTTTTCTACACAAGGAGAACGAAGCGAACCAGGGGCCTGCCCTTTTAGCTGTAGCATCCAGGTATCCTCAGTAATAACCACCGTGAAAATCCAGCAAATCCGCCGCACTTTTTTCTACACTTTTTTTTCCGGTACCAATGGTATTTCGGTCTCTAATTCCGGGAATAATGACCCTACCGAGGAACGGGATACGGTCCTGTATTCCCCCTTGACTTACTTGTTACACGATAGCCTCAAACCGGGAATCGCGAACACAAGTTCATTTTCGAAAAAAAAATGGGAAGGGTTTAAACCACTATTCTGCCGACATTCTAGCCGCCATAATTCCTCAGTGCTAGAAGTGACAATAAAGCCGAAGAGTGCGTTGAATTCAGCTCCTCAAACTCAATCTCTGGTGTAAAGGACAGTTTTCTATCCCCGTGCGTTTGGACAGGAGAGACCGGCAAAATTTCAAAAATCGGGCATTTTGACCTTCCAAAAAAGAAATTTTTCTACACAAGGAGAACGAAGCGAACCAGGGGCCCGCCCTTTTAGCTGTAGCATCCAGGTATCCTCAGTAATAACCACCGTGAAAATCCAGCAAATCCGCCGCACTTTTTTCTACACATTTTTTCCGGTACCAATGGTATTTCGGTCTCTAATTCCGGGAATAATGACTCTACCGAGGAACGGGATACGGTCCTGTATTCCCCCTTGACTTACTTGTTACACGATAGCCTCAAACCCGGAATCGCGAACACAAGTTGATTTTCGAAAAAAAAATGGGAAGGGTTTAAACCACTATTCTGCCGACATTCTAGCCGCCATAATTACTCAGTGCTTGAAGTGACAATAAAGCCGAAGAGTGCGTTGAATTCAGCTCCTCAAACTCTATCTCTGGTGTAAAGGACAACTTTCTATCCCCGTGCGTTTGGACAGGAGAGACCGGCAAAATTTAAAAAATCGGGCATTTTGACCTTCCAAAAAAAAAAATTTTTCTACACAAGGAGAACGAAGCGAACCAGGGGCCCGCCCTTTTAGCTGTAGCATCCAGGTATCCTCAGTAATAACCACCGTGAAAATCCAGCAAATCCGCCGCACTTTTTTCTACACTTTTTTTTCTGGTACCAATGGTATTTCGGTCTCTAATTCCGGGAATAATGACCCTACCGAGGAACGGGATACGGTCCTGTATTCCCCCTTGACTTACTTGTTACACGATAGCCTCAAACCGGGAATCGCGAACACAAGTTGATTTTCGAAAAAAAAATGGGAAGGGTTTAAACCACTATTCTGCCGACATTCTAGCCGCCATAATTCCTCAGTGCTTGAAGTGACAATAAAGCCGAAGAGTGCGTTGAATTCAGCTCCTCAAACTCTATCTCTGGTGTAAAGGACAACTTTCTATCCCCGTGCGTTTGGACAGGAGAGACCGGCAAAATTTCAAAAATCGGGCATTTTGACCTTCCAAAAAAGAAATTTTTCTACACAAGGAGAACGAAGCGAACCAGGGGCCCGCCCTTTTAGCTGTAGCATCCAGGTATCCTCAGTAATAACCACCGTGAAAATCCAGCAAATCCGCCGCACTTTTTTCTACACTTTTTTTTCCGGTACCAATGGTATTTCGGTCTCTAATTCCGGGAATAATGACCCTAACGAGGAACGGGATACGGTCCTGTATTCCCCCTTGACTTACTTGTTACACGATAGCCTCAAACCGGGAATCGCGAACACAAGTTGATTTTCGAAAAAAAAATGGGAAGGGTTTAAACCACTATTCTGCCGACATTCTAGCCGCCATAATTCCTCAGTGCTTGAAGTGACAATAAAGCCGAAGAGTGCGTTGAATTCAGCTCCTCAAACTCTATCTCTGGTGTAAAGGACAACTTTCTATCCCCGTGCGTTTGGACAGGAGAGACCGGCAAAATTTCAAAAATCGGGCATTTTGACCTTCCAAAAAAGAAATTTTTCTACACAAGGAGAACGAAGCGAACCAGGGGCCCGCCCTTTTAGCTGTAGCATCCAGGTATCCTCAGTAATAACCACCGTGAAAATCCAGCATATCCGCCGCACTTTTTTCTACACTTCTTTTTCCGGTACCAATGGTATTTCGGTCTCTAATTCCGGGAATAATGACCCTACCGAGGAACGGGATACGGTCCTGTATTCCCCCTTGACTTACTTGTTACACGATAGCCTCAAACCGGGAATCGCGAACACAAGTTCATTTTCGAAAAAAAAAATGGGAAGGGTTTAAACCACTATTCTGCCGACATTCTAGCCGCCATAATTCCTCAGTGCTAGAAGTGACAATAAAGCCGAAGAGTGCGTTGAATTCAGCTCCTCAAACTCAATCTCTGGTGTAAAGGACAGCTTTCTATCCCCGTGCGTTTGGACAGGAGAGACCGGCAAAATTTCAAAAATCGGGCATTTTGACCTTCCAAAAAAGAAATTTTTCTACACAAGGAGAACGAAGCGAACCAGGGGCCCGCCCTTTTAGCTGTAGCATCCAGGTATCCTCAGTAATAACCACCGTGAAAATCCAGCAAATCCGCCGCACTTTTTTCTACACATTTTTTCCGGTACCAATGGTATTTCGGTCTCTAATTCCGGGAATAATGACTCTACCGAGGAACGGGATACGGTCCTGTATTCCCCCTTGACTTACTTGTTACACGATAGCCTCAAACCCGGAATCGCGAACACAAGTTGATTTTCGAAAAAAAAATGGGAAGGGTTTAAACCACTATTCTGCCGACATTCTAGCCGCCATAATTACTCAGTGCTTGAAGTGACAATAAAGCCGAAGAGTGCGTTGAATTCAGCTCCTCAAACTCTATCTCTGGTGTAAAGGACAACTTTCTATCCCCGTGCGTTTGGACAGGAGAGACCGGCAAAATTTAAAAAATCGGGCATTTTGACCTTCCAAAAAAAAAAATTTTTCTACACAAGGAGAACGAAGCGAACCAGGGGCCCGCCCTTTTAGCTGTAGCATCCAGGTATCCTCAGTAATAACCACCGTGAAAATCCAGCAAATCCGCCGCACTTTTTTCTACACTTTTTTTTCCGGTACCAATGGTATTTCGGTCTCTAATTCCGGGAATAATGACCCTACCAAGGAACGGGATACGGTCCTGTATTCCCCCTTGACTTACTTGTTACACGATAGCCTCAAACCGGGAATCGCGAACACAAGTTGATTTTCGAAAAAAAAATGGGAAGGGTTTAAACCACTATTCTGCCGACATTCTAGCCGCCATAATTCCTCAGTGCTTGAAGTGACAATAAAGCCGAAGAGTGCGTTGAATTCAGCTCCTCAAACTGTATCTCTGGTGTAAAGGACAACTTTCTATCCCCGTGCGTTTGGACAGGAGAGACCGGCAAAATTTCAAAAATCGGGCATTTTGACCTTCCAAAAAAGAAATTTTTCTACACAAGGAGAACGAAGCGAACCAGGGGCCTGCCCTTTTAGCTGTAGCATCCAGGTATCCTCAGTAATAACCACCGTGAAAATCCAGCAAATCCGCCGCACTTTTTTCTACACTTTTTTTTCCGGTACCAATGGTATTTCGGTCTCTAATTCCGGGAATAATGACCCTACCGAGGAACGGGATACGGTCCTGTATTCCCCCTTGACTTACTTGTTACACGATAGCCTCAAACCGGGAATCGCGAACACAAGTTCATTTTCGAAAAAAAAATGGGAAGGGTTTAAACCACTATTCTGCCGACATTCTAGCCGCCATAATTCCTCAGTGCTAGAAGTGACAATAAAGCCGAAGAGTGCGTTGAATTCAGCTCCTCAAACTCAATCTCTGGTGTAAAGGACAGCTTTCTATCCCCGTGCGTTTGGACAGGAGAGACCGGCAAAATTTCAAAAATCGGGCATTTTGACCTTCCAAAAAAGAAATTTTTCTACACAAGGAGAACGAAGCGAACCAGGGGCCCGCCCTTTTAGCTGTAGCATCCAGGTATCCTCAGTAATAACCACCGTGAAAATCCAGCAAATCCGCCGCACTTTTTTCTACACATTTTTTCCGGTACCAATGGTATTTCGGTCTCTAATTCCGGGAATAATGACTCTACCGAGGAACGGGATACGGTCCTGTATTCCCCCTTGACTTACTTGTTACACGATAGCCTCAAACCCGGAATCGCGAACACAAGTTGATTTTCGAAAAAAAAATGGGAAGGGTTTAAACCACTATTCTGCCGACATTCTAGCCGCCATAATTACTCAGTGCTTGAAGTGACAATAAAGCCGAAGAGTGCGTTGAATTCAGCTCCTCAAACTCTATCTCTGGTGTAAAGGACAACTTTCTATCCCCGTGCGTTTGGACAGGAGAGACCGGCAAAATTTAAAAAATCGGGCATTTTGACCTTCCAAAAAAAAAAATTTTTCTACACAAGGAGAACGAAGCGAACCAGGGGCCCGCCCTTTTAGCTGTAGCATCCAGGTATCCTCAGTAATAACCACCGTGAAAATCCAGCAAATCCGCCGCACTTTTTTCTACACTTTTTTTTCCGGTACCAATGGTATTTCGGTCTCTAATTCCGGGAATAATGACCCTACCGAGGAACGGGATACGGTCCTGTATTCCCCCTTGACTTACTTGTTACACGATAGCCTCAAACCGGGAATCGCGAACACAAGTTGATTTTCGAAAAAAAAATGGGAAGGGTTTAAACCACTATTCTGCCGACATTCTAGCCGCCATAATTCCTCAGTGCTTGAAGTGACAATAAAGCCGAAGAGTGCGTTGAATTCAGCTCCTCAAACTCTATCTCTGGTGTAAAGGACAACTTTCTATCCCCGTGCGTTTGGACAGGAGAGACCGGCAAAATTTCAAAAATCGGGCATTTTGACCTTCCAAAAAAGAAATTTTTCTACACAAGGAGAACGAAGCGAACCAGGGGCCCGCCCTTTTAGCTGTAGCATCCAGGTATCCTCAGTAATAACCACCGTGAAAATCCAGCAAATCCGCCGCACTTTTTTCTACACTTTTTTTTCCGGTACCAATGGTATTTCGGTCTCTAATTCCGGGAATAATGACCCTAACGAGGAACGGGATACGGTCCTGTATTCCCCCTTGACTTACTTGTTACACGATAGCCTCAAACCGGGAATCGCGAACACAAGTTGATTTTCGAAAAAAAAATGGGAAGGGTTTAAACCACTATTCTGCCGACATTCTAGCCGCCATAATTCCTCAGTGCTTGAAGTGACAATAAAGCCGAAGAGTGCGTTGAATTCAGCTCCTCAAACTCTATCTCTGGTGTAAAGGACAACTTTCTATCCCCGTGCGTTTGGACAGGAGAGACCGGCAAAATTTAAAAAATCGGGCATTTTGACCTTCCAAAAAAGAAATTTTTCTACACAAGGAGAACGAAGCGAACCAGGGGCCCGCCCTTTTAGCTGTAGCATCCAGGTATCCTCAGTAATAACCACCGTGAAAATCCAGCATATCCGCCGCACTTTTTTCTACACTTCTTTTTCCGGTACCAATGGTATTTCGGTCTCTAATTCCGGGAATAATGACCCTACCGAGGAACGGGATACGGTCCTGTATTCCCCCTTGACTTACTTGTTACACGATAGCCTCAAACCGGGAATCGCGAACACAAGTTGATTTTCGAAAAAAAAATGGGAAGGGTTTAAACCACTATTCTGCCGACATTCTAGCCGCCATAATTCCTCAGTGCTAGAAGTGACAATAAAGCCGAAGAGTGCGTTGAATTCAGCTCCTCAAATTCTATCTCTGGTGTAAAGGACAACTTTCTATCCCCGTGCGTTTGGACAGGAGAGACCGGCAAAATTTCAAAAATCGGGCATTTTGACCTTCCAAAAAAGAAATTTTTCTACACAAGGAGAACGAAGCGAACCAGGGGCCCGCCCTTTTAGCTGTAGCATCCAGGTATCCTCAGTAATAACCACCGTGAAAATCCAGCAAATCCGCCGCACTTTTTTCTACACTTTTTTTTCCGGTACCAATGGTATTTCGGTCTCTAATTCCGGGAATAATGACCCTACCGAGGAACGGGATACGGTCCTGTATTCCCCCTTAACTTACTTGTTACACGATAGCCTCAAACCGGGAATCGCGAACACAAGTTGATTTTCGAAAAAAAAAATGGGAAGGGTTTAAACCACTATTCTGCCGACATTCTAGCCGCCATAATTCCTCAGTGCTTGAAGTGACAATAAAGCCGAAAAGTGCGTTGAATTCAGCTCCTCAAACTCTATCTCTGGTGTAAAGGACAACTTTCTATCCCCGTGCGTTTGGACAGGAGAGACCGGCAAAATTTCAAAAATCGGGCATTTTGACCTTCCAAAAAAGAAATTTTTCTACACAAGGAGAACGAAGCGAACCAGGGGCCTGCCCTTTTAGCTGTAGCATCCAGGTATCCTCAGTAATAACCACCGTGAAAATCCAGCAAATCCGCCGCACTTTTTTCTACACTTTTTTTTCCGGTACCAATGGTATTTCGGTCTCTAATTCCGGGAATAATGACCCTACCAAGGAACGGGATACGGTCCTGTATTCCCCCTTGACTTACTTGTTACACGATAGCCTCAAACCGGGAATCGCGAACACAAGTTGATTTTCGAAAAAAAAATGGGAAGGGTTTAAACCACTATTCTGCCGACATTCTAGCCGCCATAATTCCTCAGTGCTAGAAGTGACAATAAAGCCGAAGAGTGCGTTGAATTCAGCTCCTCAAATTCTATCTCTGGTGCAAAGGACAACTTTCTATCCCCGTGCGTTTGGACAGGAGAGACCGGCAAAATTTCAAAAATCGGGCATTTTGACCTTCCAAAAAAGAAATTTTTCTACACAAGGAGAACGAAGCGAACCAGGGGCCCGCCCTTTTAGCTGTAGCATCCAGGTATCCTCAGTAATAACCACCGTGAAAATCCAGCAAATCCGCCGCACTTTTTTCTACACTTTTTTTTCCGGTACCAATGGTATTTCGGTCTCTAATTCCGGGAATAATGACCCTACCGAGGAACGGGATACGGTCCTGTATTCCCCCTTGACTTACTTGTTACACGATAGCCTCAAACCGGGAATCGCGAACACAAGTTGATTTTCGAAAAAAAAAATGGGAAGGGTTTAAACCACTATTCTGCCGACATTCTAGCCGCCATAATTCCTCAGTGCTTGAAGTGACAATAAAGCCGAAAAGTGCGTTGAATTCAGCTCCTCAAACTCTATCTCTGGTGTAAAGGACAACTTTCTATCCCCGTGCGTTTGGACAGGAGAGACCGGCAAAATTTCAAAAATCGGGCATTTTGACCTTCCAAAAAAGAAATTTTTCTACACAAGGAGAACGAAGCGAACCAGGGGCCTGCCCTTTTAGCTGTAGCATCCAGGTATCCTCAGTAATAACCACCGTGAAAATCCAGCAAATCCGCCGCACTTTTTTCTACACTTTTTTTTCCGGTACCAATGGTATTTCGGTCTCTAATTCCGGGAATAATGACCCTACCGAGGAACGGGATACGGTCCTGTATTCCCCCTTGACTTACTTGTTACACGATAGCCTCAAACCGGGAATCGCGAACACAAGTTGATTTTCGAAAAAAAAAATGGGAAGGGTTTAAACCACTATTCTGCCGACATTCTAGCCGCCATAATTCCTCAGTGCTAGAAGTGACAATAAAGCCGAAGAGTGCGTTGAATTCAGCTCCTCAAACTCAATCTCTGGTGTAAAGGACAGCTTTCTATCCCCGTGCGTTTGGACAGGAGAGACCGGCAAAATTTCAAAAATCGGGCATTTTGACCTTCCAAAAAATAAATTTTTCTACACAAGGAGAACGAAGCGAACCAGGGGCCCGCCCTTTTAGCTGTAGCATCCAGGTATCCTCAGTAATAACCACCGTGAAAATCCAGCAAATCCGCCGCACTTTTTTCTACACTTTTTTTCCGGTACCAATGGTATTTCGGTCTCTAATTCCGGGAATAATGACTCTACCGAGGAACGGGATACGGTCCTGTATTCCCCCTTGACTTACTTGTTACACGATAGCCTCAAACCCGGAATCGCGAACACAAGTTGATTTTCGAAAAAAAAATGGGAAGGGTTTAAACCACTATTCTGCCGACATTCTAGCCGCCATAATTCCTCAGTGCTTGAAGTGACAATAAAGCCGAAGAGTGCGTTGAATTCAGCTCCTCAAACTCTATCTCTGGTGTAAAGGACAACTTTCTATCCCCGTGCGTTTCGACAGGAGAGACCGGCAAAATTTCAAAAATCGGGCATTTTGACCTTCCAAAAAAGAAATTTTTCTACACAAGGAGAACGAAGCGAACCAGGGGCCCGCCCTTTTAGCTGTAGCATCCAGGTATCCTCAGTAATAACCACCGTGAAAATCCAGCAAATCCGCCGCACTTTTTTCTACACTTTTTTTTCCGGTACCAATGGTATTTCGGTCTCTAATTCCGGGAATAATGACCCTACCAAGGAACGGGATACGGTCCTGTATTCCCCCTTGACTTACTTGTTACACGATAGCCTCAAACCGGGAATCGCGAACACAAGTTGATTTTCGAAAAAAAAATGGGAAGGGTTTAAACCACTATTCTGCCGACATTCTAACCGCCATAATTCCTCAGTGCTTGAAGTTACAATAAAGCCGAAGAGTGCGTTGAATTCAGCTCCTCAAACTCTATCTCTGGTGTAAAGGACAACTTTCTATCCCCTGCGTTTGGACAGGAGAGACCGGCAAAATTTCAAAAATCGGGCATTTTGACCTTCCAAAAAAGAAATTTTTCTACACAAGGAGAACGAAGCGAACCAGGGGCCCGCCCTTTTAGCTGTAGCATCCAGGTATCCTCAGTAATAACCACCGTGAAAATCCAGCAAATCCGCCGCACTTTTTTCTACACTTTTTTTCCGGTACCAATGGTATTTCGGTCTCTAATTCCGGGAATAATGACTCTACCGAGGAACGGGATACGGTCCTGTATTCCCCCTTGACTTACTTGTTACACGATAGCCTCAAACCCGGAATCGCGAACACAAGTTGATTTTCGAAAAAAAAATGGGAAGGGTTTAAACCACTATTCTGCCGACATTCTAGCCGCCATAATTCCTCAGTGCTTGAAGTGACAATAAAGCCGAAGAGTGCGTTGAATTCAGCTCCTCAAACTCTATCTCTGGTGTAAAGGACAACTTTCTATCCCCGTGCGTTTGGACAGGAGAGACCGGCAAAATTTCAAAAATCGGGCATTTAGACCTTCCAAAAAAAAAAATTTTTCTACACAAGGAGAACGAAGCGAACCAGGGGCCCGCCCTTTTAGCTGTAGCATCCAGGTATCCTCAGTAATAACCACCGTGAAAATCCAGCAAATCCGCCGCACTTTTTTCTACACTTTTTTTTCCGATACCAATGGTATTTCGGTCTCTAATTCCGGGAATAATGACCCTACCGAGGAACGGGATACGGTCCTGTATTCCCCCTTGACTTACTTGTTACACGATAGCCTCAAACCGGGAATCGCGAACACAAGTTGATTTTCGAAAAAAAAATGGGAAGGGTTTAAACCACTATTCTGCCGACATTCTAGCCGCCATAATTCCTCAGTGCTTGAAGTGACAATAAAGCCGAAGAGTGCGTTGAATTCAGCTCCTCAATCTCTATCTCCGGTGTAAAGGACAACTTTCTATCCCCGTGCGTTTGGACAGGAGAGACCGGCAAAATTTCAAAAATCGGGCATTTTGACCTTCCAAAAAAGAAATTTTTCTACACAAGGAGAACGAAGCGAACCAGGGGCCCGCCCTTTTAGCTGTAGCATCCAGGTATCCTCAGTAATAACCACCGTGAAAATCCAGCAAATCCGCAGCACTTTTTTCTACACTTTTTTTTCCGGTACCAGTGGTATTTCGGTCTCTAATTCCGGGAATAATGACCCTACCGAGGAACGGGATACGGTCCTGTATTCCCCCTTGACTTACTTGTTACACGATAGCCTCAAACCGGGAATCGCGAACACAAGTTGATTTTCGAAAAAAAAAAATGGGAAGGGTTTAAACCACTATTCTGCCGACATTCTAGCCGCCATAATTCCTCAGTGCTTGAAGTGACAATAAAGCCGAAGAGTGCGTTGAATTCAGCTCCTCAAACTCTATCTCTGGTGTAAAGGACAACTTTCTATCCCCGTGCGTTTGGACAGGAGAGACCGGCAAAATTTCAAAAATCGGGCATTTTGACCTTCCAAAAAAGAAATTTTTCTACACAAGGAGAACGAAGCGAACCAGGGGCCCGCCCTTTTAGCTGTAGCATCCAGGTATCCTCAGTAATAACCACCGTGAAAATCCAGCAAATCCGCCGCACTTTTTTCTACACTTTTTTTCCGGTACCAATGGTATTTCGGTCTCTAATTCCGGGAATAATGACCCTACCGAGGAACGGGATACGGTCCTGTATTCCCCCTTGACTTACTTGTTACACGATAGCCTCAAACCGGGAATCGCGAACACAAGTTGATTTTCGAAAAAAAAATGCCGACATTCTAGCCGCCATAATTCCTCAGTGCTTGAAGTGACAATAAAGCCGAAGAGTGCGTTGAATTCAGCTCCTCAAACTCTATCTCTGGTGTAAAGGACAACTTTCTATCCCCGTGCGTTTGGACAGGAGAGACCGGCAAAATTTCAAAAATCGGGCATTTTGACCTTCCAAAAAAGAAATTTTTCTACACAAGGAGAACGAAGCGAACCAGGGGCCTGCCCTTTTAGCTGTAGCATCCAGGTATCCTCAGTAATAACCACCGTGAAAATCCAGCAAATCCGCCGCACTTTTTTCTACACTTTTTTTTCCGGTACCAATGGTATTTCGGTCTCTAATTCCGGGAATAATGACCCTACCGAGGAACGGGATACGGTCCTGTATTCCCCCTTGACTTACTTGTTACACGATAGCCTCAAACCGGGAATCGCGAACACAAGTTGATTTTCGAAAAAAAAATGGGAAGGGTTTAAACCACTATTCTGCCGACATTCTAGCCGCCATAAGTCCTCAGTGCTAGAAGTGACAATAAAGCCGAAGAGTGTGTTGAATTCAGCTCCTCAAACTCTATCTCTGGTGTAAAGGACAACTTTCTATCCCCGTGCGTTTGGACAGGAGAGACCGGCAAAATTTCAAAAATCGGGTATTTTGACCTTCCAAAAAAGAAATTTTTCTACACAAGGAGAACGAAGCGAACCAGGGGCCCGCCCTTTTAGCTGTAGCATCCAGGTATCCTCAGTAATAACCACCGTGAATATCCAGCAAATCCGCCGCACTTTTTTCTACACTTTTTTTTCCGGTACCAATGGTATTTCGGTCTCTAATTCCGGGAATAATGGAACGGGATACGGTCCTGTATTCCCCCTTGACTTACTTGTTACACGATAGCCTCAAACCGGGAATCGCGAACACAAGTTGATTTTCGAAAAAAAAATGGGAAGGGTTTAAACCACTATTCTGCCGACATTCTAGCCGCCATAATTCCTCAGTGCTTGAAGTGACAATAAAGCCGAAGAGTGCGTTGAATTCAGCTCCTCAAACTCTATCTCTGGTGTAAAGGACAACTTTCTATCCCCGTGCGTTTGGACAGGAGAGACCGGCAAAATTTCAAAAATCGGGCATTTTGACCTTCCAAAAAAGAAATTTTTCTACACAAGGAGAACGAAGCGAACCAGGGGCCCGCCCTTTTAGCTGTAGCATCCAGGTATCCTCAGTAATAACCACCGTGAAAATCCAGCAAATCCGCCGCACTTTTTTCTACACTTTTTTTTCCGGTACCAATGGTATTTCGGTCTCTAATTCCGGGAATAATGGCCCTACCGAGGAACGGGATACGGTCCTGTATTCCCCCTTGACTTACTTGTTACACGATAGCCTCAAACCGGGAATCGCGAACACAAGTTGATTCTGCCGACATTCTAGCCGCCATAATTCCTCAGTGCTTGAAGTGACAATAAAGCCGAAGAGTGCGTTGAATTCAGCTCCTCAAACTCTATCTCTGGTGTAAAGGACAACTTTCTATCCCCGTGCGTTTGGACAGGAGAGACCGGCAAAATTTCAAAAATCGGGCATTTTGACCTTCCAAAAAAGAAATTTTTCTACACAAGGAGAACGAAGCGAACCAGGGGCCCGCCCTTTTAGCTGTAGCATCCAGGTATCCTCAGTAATAACCACCGTGAAAATCCAGCAAATCCGCCGCACTTTTTTCTACACTTTTTTTCCGGTACCAATGGTATTTCGGTCTCTAATTCCGGGAATAATGACCCTACCGAGGAACGGGATACGGTCCTGTATTCCCCCTTGACTTACTTGTTACACGATAGCCTCAAACCGGGGATCGCGAACACAAGTTGATTTTCTAAAAAAAATGCCGACATTCTAGCCGCCATAATTCCTCAGTGCTTGAAGTGACAATAAAGCCGAAGAGTGCGTTGAATTCAGCTCCTCAAACTCTATCTCTGGTGTAAAGGACAACTTTCTATCGCCGTGCGTTTGGACAGGAGAGACCGGCAAAATTTCAAAAATCGGGCATTTTGACCTTCCAAAAAAGAAATTTTTCTACACAAGGAGAACGAAGCGAACCAGGGGCCTGCCCTTTTAGCTGTAGCATCCAGGTATCCTCAGTAATAACCACCGTGAAAATCCAGCAAATCCGCCGCACTTTTTTCTACACTTTTTTTTCCGGTACCAATGGTATTTCGGTCTCTAATTCCGGGAATAATGACCCTACCGAGGAACGGGATACGGTCCTGTATTCCCCCTTGACTTACTTGTTACACGATAGCCTCAAACCGGGAATCGCGAACACAAGTTGATTTTCGAAAAAAAAATGGGAAGGGTTTAAACCACTATTCTGCCGACATTCTAGCCGCCATAATTCCTCAGTGCTAGAAGTGACAATAAAGCCGAAGAGTGTGTTGAATTCAGCTCCTCAAACTCTATCTCTGGTGTAAAGGACAACTTTCTATCCCCGTGCGTTTGGACAGGAGAGACCGGCAAAATTTCAAAAATCGGGCATTTTGACCTTCCAAAAAAGAAATTTTTCTACACAAGGAGAACGAAGCGAACCAGGGGCCCGCCCTTTTAGCTGTAGCATCCAGGTATCCTCAGTAATAACCACCGTGAATATCCAGCAAATCCGCCGCACTTTTTTCTACACTTTTTTTTCCGGTACCAATGGTATTTCGGTCTCTAATTCCGGGAATAATGGAACGGGATACGGTCCTGTATTCCCCCTTGACTTACTTGTTACACGATGTCCTCAAACCGGGAATCGCGAACACAAGTTGATTTTCGAAAAAAAAATGGGAAGGGTTTAAACCACTATTCTGCCGACATTCTAGCCGCCATAATTCCTCAGTGCTTGAAGTGACAATAAAGCCGAAGAGTGCGTTGAATTCAGCTCCTCAAACTCTATCTCTGGTGTAAAGGACAACTTTCTATCCCCGTGCGTTTGGACAGGAGAGACCGGAAAAATTTCAAAAATCGGGCATTTTGACCTTCCAAAAAAGAAATTTTTCTACACAAGGAGAACGAAGCGAACCAGGGGCCCGCCCTTTTAGCTGTAGCATCCAGGTATCCTCAGTAATAACCACCGTGAAAATCCAGCAAATCCGCCGCACTTTTTTCTACACTTTTTTTTCCGGTACCAATGGTATTTCGGTCTCTAATTCCGGGAATAATGACCCTACCGAGGAACGGGATACGGTCCTGTATTCCCCCTTGACTTACTTGTTACACGATAGCCTCAAACCGGGAATCGCGAACACAAGTTGATTCTGCCGACATTCTAGCCGCCATAATTCCTCAGTGCTTGAAGTGACAATAAAGCCGAAGAGTGCGTTGAATTCAGCTCCTCAAACTCTATCTCTGGTGTAAAGGACAACTTTCTATCCCCGTGCGTTTGGACAGGAGAGACCGGCAAAAATTCAAAAATCGGGCATTTTGACCTTCCAAAAAAGAAATTTTTCTACACAAGGAGAACGAAGCGAACCAGGGGCCCGCCCTTTTAGCTGTAGCATCCAGGTATCCTCAGTAATAACCACCGTGAAAATCCAGCAAATCCGCCGCACTTTTTTCTACACTTCTTTTTCCGGTACCAATGGTATTTCGGTCTCTAATTCCGGGAATAATGGCCCTACCGAGGAACGGGATACGGTCCTGTATTCCCCCTTGACTTACTTGTTACACGATAGCCTCAAACCGGGAATCGCGAACACAAGTTGATTTTCGAAAAAAAAATGGGAAGGGTTTAAACCACTATTCTGCCGACATTCTAGCCGCCATAATTCCTCAGTGCTAGAAGTGACAATAAAGCCGAAGAGTGCGTTGAATTCAGCTCCTCAAACTCTATCTCTGGTGTAAAGGACAGCTTTCTATCCCCGTGCGTTTGGACAGGAGAGACCGGCAAAATTTCAAAAATCGGGCATTTTGACCTTCCAAAAAAGAAATTTTTCTACACAAGGAGAACGAAGCGAACCAGGGGCCCGCCCTTTTAGCTGTAGCATCCAGGTATCCTCAGTAATAACCACCGTGAAAATCCAGCAAATCCGCCGCACTTTTTTCTACACTTTTTTTTCCGGTACCAATGGTATTTCGGTCTCTAATTCCGGGAATAATGACCCTACCGAGGAACGGGATACGGTCCTGTATTCCCCCTTGACTTACTTGTTACATGATAGCCTCAAACCGGGAATCGCGAACACAAGTTGATTTTCGAAAAAAAAAAATGGGAAGTGTTTAAACCACTATTCTGCCGACATTCTAGCCGCCATAATTCCTCAGTGCTTGAAGTGACAATAAAGCCGAAGAGTGCGTTGAATTCAGCTCCTCAAACTCTATCTCTGGTGTAAAGGACAACTTTCTATCCCCGTGCGTTTGGACAGGAGAGACCGGCAAAATTTCAAAAATCGGGCATTTTGACCTTCCAAAAAATAAATTTTTCTACACAAGGAGAACGAAGCGAACCAGGGGCCCGCCCTTTTAGCTGTAGCATCCAGGTATCCTCAGTAATAACCACCGTGAAAATCCAGCAAATCCGCCGCACTTTTTTCTACACTTTTTTTTCCGGTACCAATGGTATTTCGGTCTCTAATTCCGGGAATAATGACCCTACCGAGGAACGGGATACGGTCCTGTATTCCCCATTGACTTACTTGTTACACGATAGCCTCAAACCGGGAATCGCGAACACAAGTTGATTCTGCCGACATTCTAGCCGCCATAATTCCTCAGTGCTTGAAGTGACAATAAAGCCGAAGAGTGCGTTGAATTCAGCTCCTCAAACTCTATCTCTGGTGTAAAGGACAACTTTCTATCCCCGTGCGTTTGGACAGGAGAGACCGGCAAAATTTCAAAAATCGGGCATTTTGACCTTCCAAAAAAGAAATTTTTCTACACAAGGAGAACGAAGCGAACCAGGGGCCCGCCCTTTTAGCTGTAGCATCCAGGTATCCTCAGTAATAACCACCGTGAAAATCCAGCAAATCCGCCGCACTTTTTTCTACACTTTTTTTTCCGGTACCAATGGTATTTCGGTCTCTAATTCCGGGAATAATGGCCCTACCGAGGAACGGGATACGGTCCTGTATTCCCCCTTGACTTACTTGTTACACGATAGCCTCAAACCGGGAATCGCGAACACAAGTTGATTTTCGAAAAAAAAATGGGAAGGGTTTAAACCACTATTCTGCCGACATTCTAGCCGCCATAATTCCTCAGTGCTAGAAGTGACAATAAAGCCGAAGAGTGCGTTGAATTCAGCTCCTCAAACTCTATCTCTGGTGTAAAGGACAGCTTTCTATCCCCGTGCGTTTGGACAGGAGAGAGCGGCAAAATTTCAAAAATCGGGCATTTTGACCTTCCAAAAAAGAAATTTTTCTACACAAGGAGAACGAAGCGAACCAGGGGCCCGCCCTTTTAGCTGTAGCATCCAGGTATCCTCAGTAATAACCACCGTGAAAATCCAGCAAATCCGCCGCACTTTTTTCTACACTTTTTTTTCCGGTACCAATGGTATTTCGGTCTCTAATTCCGGGAATAATGACCCTACCGAGGAACGGGATACGGTCCTGTATTCCCCCTTGACTTACTTGTTACATGATAGCCTCAAACCGGGAATCGCGAACACAAGTTGATTTTCGAAAAAAAAAAATGGGAAGTGTTTAAACCACTATTCTGCCGACATTCTAGCCGCCATAATTCCTCAGTGCTTGAAGTGACAATAAAGCCGTAGAGTGCGTTGAATTCAGCTCCTCAAACTCTATCTCTGGTGTAAAGGACAACTTTCTATCCCCGTGCGTTTGGACAGGAGAGACCGGCAAAATTTCAAAAATCGGGCATTTTGACCTTCCAAAAAATAAATTTTTCTACACAAGGAGAACGAAGCGAACCAGGGGCCCGCCCTTTTAGCTGTAGCATCCAGGTATCCTCAGTAATAACCACCGTGAAAATCCAGCAAATCCGCCGCACTTTTTTCTACACTTTTTTTTCCGGTACCAATGGTATTTCGGTCTCTAATTCCGGGAATAATGACCCTACCGAGGAACGGGATACGGTCCTGTATTCCCCCTTGACTTACTTGTTACACGATAGCCTCAAACCGGGAATCGCGAACACAAGTTGATTCTGCCGACATTCTAGCCGCCATAATTCCTCTGTGCTTGAAGTGACAATAAAGCCGAAGAGTGCGTTGAATTCAGCTCCTCAAACTCTATCTCTGGCGTAAAGGACAACTTTCTATCCCCGTGCGTTTGGACAGGAGAGACCGGCAAAATTTCAAAAATCGGGCATTTTGACCTTCCAAAAAAGAAATTTTTCTACACAAGGAGAACGAAGCGAACCAGGGGCCCGCCCTTTTAGCTGTAGCATCCAGGTATCCTCAGTAATAACCACCGTGAAAATCCAGCAAATCCGCCGCACTTTTTTCTACACTTTTTTTCCGGTACCAATGGTATTTCGGTCTCTAATTCCGGGAATAATGACCCTACCGAGGAACGGGATACGGTCCTGTATTCCCCCTTGACTTACTTGTTACACGATAGCCTCAAACCGGGAATCGCGAACACAAGTTGATTTTCGAAAAAAAATGCCGACATTCTAGCCGCCATAATTCCTCAGTGCTTGAAGTGACAATAAAGCCGAAGAGTGCGTTGAATTCAGCTCCTCAAACTCTATCTCTGGTGTAAAGGACAACTTTCTATCGCCGTGCGTTTGGACAGGAGAGACCGGCAAAATTTCAAAAATCGGGCATTTTGACCTTCCAAAAAAGAAATTTTTCTACACAAGGAGAACGAAGCGAACCAGGGGCCTGCCCTTTTAGCTGTAGCATCCAGGTATCCTCAGTAATAACCACCGTGAAAATCCAGCAAATCCGCCGCACTTTTTTCTACACTTTTTTTTCCGGTACCAATGGTATTTCGGTCTCTAATTCCGGGAATAATGACCCTACCGAGGAACGGGATACGGTCCTGTATTCCCCCTTGACTTACTTGTTACACGATAGCCTCAAACCGGGAATCGCGAACACAAGTTGATTTTCGAAAAAAAAATGGGAAGGGTTTAAACCACTATTCTGCCGACATTCTAGCCGCCATAATTCCTCAGTGCTAGAAGTGACAATAAAGCCGAAGAGTGTGTTGAATTCAGCTCCTCAAACTCTATCTCTGGTGTAAAGGACAACTTTCTATCCCCGTGCGTTTGGACAGGAGAGACCGGCAAAATTTCAAAAATCGGGCATTTTGACCTTCCAAAAAAGAAATTTTTCTACACAAGGAGAACGAAGCGAACCAGGGGCCCGCCCTTTTAGCTGTAGCATCCAGGTATCCTCAGTAATAACCACCGTGAAAATCCAGCAAATCCGCCGCACTTTTTTCTACACTTTTTTTTCCGGTACCAATGGTATTTCGGTCTCTAATTCCGGGAATAATGACCCTACCGAGGAACGGGATACGGTCCTGTATTCCCCCTTGACTTACTTGTTACATGATAGCCTCAAACCGGGAATCGCGAACACAAGTTGATTTTCGAAAAAAAAAAATGGGAAGTGTTTAAACCACTATTCTGCCGACATTCTAGCCGCCATAATTCCTCAGTGCTTGAAGTGACAATAAAGCCGTAGAGTGCGTTGAATTCAGCTCCTCAAACTCTATCTCTGGTGTAAAGGACAACTTTCTATCCCCGTGCGTTTGGACAGGAGAGACCGGCAAAATTTCAAAAATCGGGCATTTTGACCTTCCAAAAAATAAATTTTTCTACACAAGGAGAACGAAGCGAACCAGGGGCCCGCCCTTTTAGCTGTAGCATCCAGGTATCCTCAGTAATAACCACCGTGAAAATCCAGCAAATCCGCCGCACTTTTTTCTACACTTTTTTTTCCGGTACCAATGGTATTTCGGTCTCTAATTCCGGGAATAATGACCCTACCGAGGAACGGGATACGGTCCTGTATTCCCCCTTGACTTACTTGTTACACGATAGCCTCAAACCGGGAATCGCGAACACAAGTTGATTCTGCCGACATTCTAGCCGCCATAATTCCTCAGTGCTTGAAGTGACAATAAAGCCGAAGAGTGCGTTGAATTCAGCTCCTCAAACTCTATCTCTGGTGTAAAGGACAACTTTCTATCCCCGTGCGTTTGGACAGGAGAGACCGGCAAAATTTCAAAAATCGGGCATTTTGACCTTCCAAAAAAGAAATTTTTCTACACAAGGAGAACGAAGCGAACCAGGGGCCCGCCCTTTTAGCTGTAGCATCCAGGTATCCTCAGTAATAACCACCGTGAAAATCCAGCAAATCCGCCGCACTTTTTTCTACACTTTTTTTCCGGTACCAATGGTATTTCGGTCTCTAATTCCGGGAATAATGACCCTACCGAGGAACGGGATACGGTCCTGTATTCCCCCTTGACTTACTTGTTACACGATAGCCTCAAACCGGGAATCGCGAACACAAGTTGATTTTCGAAAAAAAAATGGGAAGGGTTTAAACCACTATTCTGCCGACATTCTAGCCGCCATAATTCCTCAGTGCTAGAAGTGACAATAAAGCCGAAGAGTGTGTTGAATTCAGCTCCTCAAACTCTATCTCTGGTGTAAAGGACAACTTTCTATCCCCGTGCGTTTGGACAGGAGAGACCGGCAAAATTTCAAAAATCGGGCATTTTGACCTTCCAAAAAAGAAATTTTTCTACACAAGGAGAACGAAGCGAACCAGGGGCCCGCCCTTTTAGCTGTAGCATCCAGGTATCCTCAGTAATAACCACCGTGAATATCCAGCAAATCCGCCGCACTTTTTTCTACACTTTTTTTTCCGGTACCAATGGTATTTCGGTCTCTAATTCCGGGAATAATGGAACGGGATACGGTCCTGTATTCCCCCTTGACTTACTTGTTACACGATAGCCTCAAACCGGGAATCGCGAACACAAGTTGATTTTCGAAAAAAAAATGGGAAGGGTTTAAACCACTATTCTGCCGACATTCTAGCCGCCATAATTCCTCAGTGCTTGAAGTGACAATAAAGCCGAAGAGTGCGTTGAATTCAGCTCCTCAAACTCTATCTCTGGTGTAAAGGACAACTTTCTATCCCGGTGCGTTTGGACAGGAGAGACCGGAAAAATTTCAAAAATCGGGCATTTTGACCTTCCAAAAAAGAAATTTTTCTACACAAGGAGAACGAAGCGAACCAGGGGCCCGCCCTTTTAGCTGTAGCATCCAGGTATCCTCAGTAATAACCACCGTGAAAATCCAGCAAATCCGCCGCACTTTTTTCTACACTTTTTTTTCCGGTACCAATGGTATTTCGGTCTCTAATTCCGGGAATAATGACCCTACCGAGGAACGGGATACGGTCCTGTATTCCCCCTTGACTTACTTGTTACACGATAGCCTCAAACCGGGAATCGCGAACACAAGTTGATTCTGCCGACATTCTAGCCGCCATAATTCCTCAGTGCTTGAAGTGACAATAAAGCCGAAGAGTGCGTTGAATTCAGCTCCTCAAACTCTATCTCTGGTGTAAAGGACAACTTTCTATCCCCGTGCGTTTGGACAGGAGAGACCGGCAAAAATTCAAAAATCGGGCATTTTGACCTTCCAAAAAAGAAATTTTTCTACACAAGGAGAAGGAAGCGAACCAGGGGCCCGCCCTTTTAGCTGTAGCATCCAGGTATCCTCAGTAATAACCACCGTGAAAATCCAGCAAATCCGCCGCACTTTTTTCTACACTTTTTTTTCCGGTACCAATGGTATTTCGGTCTCTAATTCCGGGAATAATGGCCCTACCGAGGAACGGGATACGGTCCTGTATTCCCCCTTGACTTACTTGTTACACGATAGCCTCAAACCGGGAATCGCGAACACAAGTTGATTTTCGAAAAAAAAATGGGAAGGGTTTAAACCACTATTCTGCCGACATTCTAGCCGCCATAATTCCTCAGTGCTAGAAGTGACAATAAAGCCGAAGAGTGCGTTGAATTCAGCTCCTCAAACTCTATCTCTGGTGTAAAGGACAGCTTTCTATCCCCGTGCGTTTGGACAGGAGAGACCGGCAAAATTTCAAAAATCGGGCATTTTGACCTTCCAAAAAAGAAATTTTTCTACACAAGGAGAACGAAGCGAACCAGGGGCCCGCCCTTTTAGCTGTAGCATCCAGGTATCCTCAGTAATAACCACCGTGAAAATCCAGCAAATCCGCCGCACTTTTTTCTACACTTTTTTTTCCGGTACCAATGGTATTTCGGTCTCTAATTCCGGGAATAATGACCCTACCGAGGAACGGGATACGGTCCTGTATTCCCCCTTGACTTACTTGTTACATGATAGCCTCAAACCGGGAATCGCGAACACAAGTTGATTTTCGAAAAAAAAAAATGGGAAGTGTTTAAACCACTATTCTGCCGACATTCTAGCGGCCATAATTCCTCAGTGCTTGAAGTGACAATAAAGCCGAAGAGTGCGTTGAATTCAGCTCCTCAAACTCTATCTCTGGTGTAAAGGACAACTTTCTATCCCCGTGCGTTTGGACAGGAGAGACCGGCAAAATTTCAAAAATCGGGCATTTTGACCTTCCAAAAAATAAATTTTTCTACACAAGGAGAACGAAGCGAACCAGGGGCCCGCCCTTTTAGCTGTAGCATCCAGGTATCCTCAGTAATAACCACCGTGAAAATCCAGCAAATCCGCCGCACTTTTTTCTACACTTTTTTTTCCGGTACCAATGGTATTTCGGTCTCTAATTCCGGGAATAATGACCCTACCGAGGAACGGGATACGGTCCTGTATTCCCCCTTGACTTACTTGTTACACGATAGCCTCAAACCGGGAATCGCGAACACAAGTTGATTCTGCCGACATTCTAGCCGCCATAATTCCTCAGTGCTTGAAGTGACAATAAAGCCGAAGAGTGCGTTGAATTCAGCTCCTCAAACTCTATCTCTGGTGTAAAGGACAACTTTCTATCCCCGTGCGTTTGGACAGGAGAGACCGGCAAAATTTCAAAAATCGGGCATTTTGACCTTCCAAAAAAAAATTTTTCTACACAAGGAGAACGAAGCGAACCAGGGGCCCGCCCTTTTAGCTGTAGCATCCAGGTATCCTCAGTAATAACCACCGTGAAAATCCAGCAAATCCGCCGCACTTTTTTCTACACTTTTTTTTCCGGTACCAATGGTATTTCGGTCTCTAATTCCGGGAATAATGGCCCTACCGAGGAACGGGATACGGTCCTGTATTCCCCCTTGACTTACTTGTTACACGATAGCCTCAAACCGGGAATCGCGAACACAAGTTGATTTTCGAAAAAAAAATGGGAAGGGTTTAAACCACTATTCTGCCGACATTCTAGCCGCCATAATTCCTCAGTGCTAGAAGTGACAATAAAGCCGAAGAGTGCGTTGAATTCAGCTCCTCAAACTCTATCTCTGGTGTAAAGGACAGCTTTCTATCCCCGTGCGTTTGGACAGGAGAGACCGGCAAAATTTCAAAAATCGGGCATTTTGACCTTCCAAAAAAGAAATTTTTCTACACAAGGAGAACGAAGCGAACCAGGGGCCCGCCCTTTTAGCTGTAGCATCCAGGTATCCTCAGTAATAACCACCGTGAAAATCCAGCAAATCCGCCGCACTTTTTTCTACACTTTTTCTTCCGGTACCAATGGTATTTCGGTCTCTAATTCCGGGAATAATGACCCTACCGAGGAACGGGATACGGTCCTGTATTCCCCCTTGACTTACTTGTTACATGATAGCCTCAAACCGGGAATCGCGAACACAAGTTGATTTTCGAAAAAAAAAAATGGGAAGTGTTTAAACCACTATTCTGCCGACATTCTAGCCGCCATAATTCCTCAGTGCTTGAAGTGACAATAAAGCCGTAGAGTGCGTTGAATTCAGCTCCTCAAACTCTATCTCTGGTGTAAAGGACAACTTTCTATCCCCGTGCGTTTGGACAGGAGAGACCGGCAAAATTTCAAAAATCGGGCATTTTGACCTTCCAAAAAAGAAATTTTTCTACACAAGGAGAACGAAGCGAACCAGGGGCCCGCCCTTTTAGCTGTAGCATCCAGGTATCCTCAGTAATAACCACCGTGAAAATCCAGCAAATCCGCCGCACTTTTTTCTACACTTTTTTTTCCGGTACCAATGGTATTTCGGTCTCTAATTCCGGGAATAATGACCCTACCGAGGAACGGGATACGGTCCTGTATTCCCCCTTGACTTACTTGTTACAAGATAGCCTCAAACCGGGAATCGCGAACACAAGTTGATTCTGCCGACATTCTAGCCGCCATAATTCCTCAGTGCTTGAAGTGACAATAAAGCCGAAGAGTGCGTTGAATTCAGCTCCTCAAACTCTATCTCTGGTGTAAAGGACAACTTTCTATCCCCGTGCGTTTGGACAGGAGAGACCGGCAAAATTTCAAAAATCGGGCATTTTGACCTTCCAAAAAAGAAATTTTTCTACACAAGGAGAACGAAGCGAACCAGGGGCCCGCCCTTTTAGCTGTAGCATCCAGGTATCCTCAGTAATAACCACCGTGAAAATCCAGCAAATCCGCCGCACTTTTTTCTACACTCTTTTCCGGTACCAATGGTATTTCGGTCTCTAATTCCGGGAATAATGACCCTACCGAGGAACGGGATACGGTCCTGTATTCCCCCTTGACTTACTTGTTACACGATAGCCTCAAACCGGGAATCGCAAACACAAGTTGATTTTCGAAAAAAAATGCCGACATTCTAGCCGCCATAATTCCTCAGTGCTTGAAGTGACAATAAAGCCGAAGAGTGCGTTGAATTCAGCTCCTCAAACTCTATCTCTGGTGTAAAGGACAACTTTCTATCCCCGTGCGTTTGGACAGGAGAGACCGGCAAAATTTCAAAAATCGGGCATTTTGACCTTCCAAAAAAGAAATTTTTCTACACAAGGAGAACGAAGCGAACCAGGGGCCCGCCCTTTTAGCTGTAGCATCCAGGTATCCTCAGTAATAACCACCGTGAAAATCCAGCAAATCCGCCGCACTTTTTTCTACACTTTTTTTTCCGGTACCAATGGTATTTCGGTCTCTAATTCCGGGAATAATGACCCTACCGAGGAACGGGATACGGTCCTGTATTCCCCCTTGACTTACTTGTTACACGATAGCCTCAAACCGGGAATCGCGAACACAAGTTGATTCTGCCGACATTCTAGCCGCCATAATTCCTCAGTGCTTGAAGTGACAATAAAGCCGAAGAGTGCGTTGAATTCAGCTCCTCAAACTCTATCTCTGGTGTAAAGGACAACTTTCTATCCCCGTGCGTTTGGACAGGAGAGACCGGCAAAATTTCAAAAATCGGGCATTTTGACCTTCCAAAAAAGAAATTTTTCTACACAAGGAGAACGAAGCGAACCAGGGGCCCGCCCTTTTAGCTGTAGCATCCAGGTATCCTCAGTAATAACCACCGTGAAAATCCAGCAAATCCGCCGCACTTTTTTCTACACTTTTTTTCCGGTACCAATGGTATTTCGGTCTCTAATTCCGGGAATAATGACCCTACCGAGGAACGGGATACGGTCCTGTATTCCCCCTTGACTTACTTGTTACACGATAGCCTCAAACCGGGAATCGCGAACACAAGTTGATTTTCGAAAAAAAAATGGGAAGGGTTTAAACCACTATTCTGCCGACATTCTAGCCGCCATAATTCCTCAGTGCTAGAAGTGACAATAAAGCCGAAGAGTGTGTTGAATTCAGCTCCTCAAACTCTATCTCTGGTGTAAAGGACAACTTTCTATCCCCGTGCGTTTGGACAGGAGAGACCGGCAAAATTTCAAAAATCGGGCATTTTGACCTTCCAAAAAAGAAATTTTTCTACACAAGGAGAACGAAGCGAACCAGGGGCCCGCCCTTTTAGCTGTAGCATCCAGGTATCCTCAGTAATAACCACCGTGAATATCCAGCAAATCCGCCGCACTTTTTTCTACACTTTTTTTTCCGGTACCAATGGTATTTCGGTCTCTAATTCCGGGAATAATGGAACGGGATACGGTCCTGTATTCCCCCTTGACTTACTTGTTACACGATAGCCTCAAACCGGGAATCGCGAACACAAGTTGATTTTCGAAAAAAAAATGGGAAGGGTTTAAACCACTATTCTGCCGACATTCTAGCCGCCATAATTCCTCAGTGCTTGAAGTGACAATAAAGCCGAAGAGTGCGTTGAATTCAGCTCCTCAAACTCTATCTCTGGTGTAAAGGACAACTTTCTATCCCGGTGCGTTTGGACAGGAGAGACCGGAAAAATTTCAAAAATCGGGCATTTTGACCTTCCAAAAAAGAAATTTTTCTACACAAGGAGAACGAAGCGAACCAGGGGCCCGCCCTTTTAGCTGTAGCATCCAGGTATCCTCAGTAATAACCACCGTGAAAATCCAGCAAATCCGCCGCACTTTTTTCTACACTTTTTTTTCCGGTACCAATGGTATTTCGGTCTCTAATTCCGGGAATAATGACCCTACCGAGGAACGGGATACGGTCCTGTATTCCCCCTTGACTTACTTGTTACACGATAGCCTCAAACCGGGAATCGCGAACACAAGTTGATTCTGCCGACATTCTAGCCGCCATAATTCCTCAGTGCTTGAAGTGACAATAAAGCCGAAGAGTGCGTTGAATTCAGCTCCTCAAACTCTATCTCTGGTGTAAAGGACAACTTTCTATCCCCGTGCGTTTGGACAGGAGAGACCGGCAAAAATTCAAAAATCGGGCATTTTGACCTTCCAAAAAAGAAATTTTTCTACACAAGGAGAAGGAAGCGAACCAGGGGCCCGCCCTTTTAGCTGTAGCATCCAGGTATCCTCAGTAATAACCACCGTGAAAATCCAGCAAATCCGCCGCACTTTTTTCTACACTTTTTTTTCCGGTACCAATGGTATTTCGGTCTCTAATTCCGGGAATAATGGCCCTACCGAGGAACGGGATACGGTCCTGTATTCCCCCTTGACTTACTTGTTACACGATAGCCTCAAACCGGGAATCGCGAACACAAGTTGATTTTCGAAAAAAAAATGGGAAGGGTTTAAACCACTATTCTGCCGACATTCTAGCCGCCATAATTCCTCAGTGCTAGAAGTGACAATAAAGCCGAAGAGTGCGTTGAATTCAGCTCCTCAAACTCTATCTCTGGTGTAAAGGACAGCTTTCTATCCCCGTGCGTTTGGACAGGAGAGACCGGCAAAATTTCAAAAATCGGGCATTTTGACCTTCCAAAAAAGAAATTTTTCTACACAAGGAGAACGAAGCGAACCAGGGGCCCGCCCTTTTAGCTGTAGCATCCAGGTATCCTCAGTAATAACCACCGTGAAAATCCAGCAAATCCGCCGCACTTTTTTCTACACTTTTTTTTCCGGTACCAATGGTATTTCGGTCTCTAATTCCGGGAATAATGACCCTACCGAGGAACGGGATACGGTCCTGTATTCCCCCTTGACTTACTTGTTACATGATAGCCTCAAACCGGGAATCGCGAACACAAGTTGATTTTCGAAAAAAAAAAATGGGAAGTGTTTAAACCACTATTCTGCCGACATTCTAGCGGCCATAATTCCTCAGTGCTTGAAGTGACAATAAAGCCGAAGAGTGCGTTGAATTCAGCTCCTCAAACTCTATCTCTGGTGTAAAGGACAACTTTCTATCCCCGTGCGTTTGGACAGGAGAGACCGGCAAAATTTCAAAAATCGGGCATTTTGACCTTCCAAAAAATAAATTTTTCTACACAAGGAGAACGAAGCGAACCAGGGGCCCGCCCTTTTAGCTGTAGCATCCAGGTATCCTCAGTAATAACCACCGTGAAAATCCAGCAAATCCGCCGCACTTTTTTCTACACTTTTTTTTCCGGTACCAATGGTATTTCGGTCTCTAATTCCGGGAATAATGACCCTACCGAGGAACGGGATACGGTCCTGTATTCCCCCTTGACTTACTTGTTACACGATAGCCTCAAACCGGGAATCGCGAACACAAGTTGATTCTGCCGACATTCTAGCCGCCATAATTCCTCAGTGCTTGAAGTGACAATAAAGCCGAAGAGTGCGTTGAATTCAGCTCCTCAAACTCTATCTCTGGTGTAAAGGACAACTTTCTATCCCCGTGCGTTTGGACAGGAGAGACCGGCAAAATTTCAAAAATCGGGCATTTTGACCTTCCAAAAAAAAATTTTTCTACACAAGGAGAACGAAGCGAACCAGGGGCCCGCCCTTTTAGCTGTAGCATCCAGGTATCCTCAGTAATAACCACCGTGAAAATCCAGCAAATCCGCCGCACTTTTTTCTACACTTTTTTTTCCGGTACCAATGGTATTTCGGTCTCTAATTCCGGGAATAATGGCCCTACCGAGGAACGGGATACGGTCCTGTATTCCCCCTTGACTTACTTGTTACACGATAGCCTCAAACCGGGAATCGCGAACACAAGTTGATTTTCGAAAAAAAAATGGGAAGGGTTTAAACCACTATTCTGCCGACATTCTAGCCGCCATAATTCCTCAGTGCTAGAAGTGACAATAAAGCCGAAGAGTGCGTTGAATTCAGCTCCTCAAACTCTATCTCTGGTGTAAAGGACAGCTTTCTATCCCCGTGCGTTTGGACAGGAGAGACCGGCAAAATTTCAAAAATCGGGCATTTTGACCTTCCAAAAAAGAAATTTTTCTACACAAGGAGAACGAAGCGAACCAGGGGCCCGCCCTTTTAGCTGTAGCATCCAGGTATCCTCAGTAATAACCACCGTGAAAATCCAGCAAATCCGCCGCACTTTTTTCTACACTTTTTTTTCCGGTACCAATGGTATTTCGGTCTCTAATTCCGGGAATAATGACCCTACCGAGGAACGGGATACGGTCCTGTATTCCCCCTTGACTTACTTGTTACATGATAGCCTCAAACCGGGAATCGCGAACACAAGTTGATTTTCGAAAAAAAAAAATGGGAAGTGTTTAAACCACTATTCTGCCGACATTCTAGCCGCCATAATTCCTCAGTGCTTGAAGTGACAATAAAGCCGTAGAGTGCGTTGAATTCAGCTCCTCAAACTCTATCTCTGGTGTAAAGGACAACTTTCTATCCCCGTGCGTTTGGACAGGAGAGACCGGCAAAATTTCAAAAATCGGGCATTTTGACCTTCCAAAAAAGAAATTTTTCTACACAAGGAGAACGAAGCGAACCAGGGGCCCGCCCTTTTAGCTGTAGCATCCAGGTATCCTCAGTAATAACCACCGTGAAAATCCAGCAAATCCGCCGCACTTTTTTCTACACTTTTTTTTCCGGTACCAATGGTATTTCGGTCTCTAATTCCGGGAATAATGACCCTACCGAGGAACGGGATACGGTCCTGTATTCCCCCTTGACTTACTTGTTACAAGATAGCCTCAAACCGGGAATCGCGAACACAAGTTGATTCTGCCGACATTCTAGCCGCCATAATTCCTCAGTGCTTGAAGTGACAATAAAGCCGAAGAGTGCGTTGAATTCAGCTCCTCAAACTCTATCTCTGGTGTAAAGGACAACTTTCTATCCCCGTGCGTTTGGACAGGAGAGACCGGCAAAATTTCAAAAATCGGGCATTTTGACCTTCCAAAAAAGAAATTTTTCTACACAAGGAGAACGAAGCGAACCAGGGGCCCGCCCTTTTAGCTGTAGCATCCAGGTATCCTCAGTAATAACCACCGTGAAAATCCAGCAAATCCGCCGCACTTTTTTCTACACTCTTTTCCGGTACCAATGGTATTTCGGTCTCTAATTCCGGGAATAATGACCCTACCGAGGAACGGGATACGGTCCTGTATTCCCCCTTGACTTACTTGTTACACGATAGCCTCAAACCGGGAATCGCGAACACAAGTTGATTTTCGAAAAAAAATGCCGACATTCTAGCCGCCATAATTCCTCAGTGCTTGAAGTGACAATAAAGCCGAAGAGTGCGTTGAATTCAGCTCCTCAAACTCTATCTCTGGTGTAAAGGACAACTTTCTATCCCCGTGCGTTTGGACAGGAGAGACCGGAAAAATTTCAAAAATCGGGCATTTTGACCTTCCAAAAAAGAAATTTTTCTACACAAGGAGAACGAAGCGAACCAGGGGCCCGCCCTTTTAGCTGTAGCATCCAGGTATCCTCAGTAATAACCACCGTGAAAATCCAGCAAATCCGCCGCACTTTTTTCTACACTTTTTTTTCCGGTACCAATGGTATTTCGGTCTCTAATTCCGGGAATAATGACCCTACCGAGGAACGGGATACGGTCCTGTATTCCCCCTTGACTTACTTGTTACACGATAGCCTCAAACCGGGAATCGCGAACACAAGTTGATTCTGCCGACATTCTAGCCGCCATAATTCCTCAGTGCTTGAAGTGACAATAAAGCCGAAGAGTGCGTTGAATTCAGCTCAAACTCTATCTCTGGTGTAAAGGACAACTTTCTATCCCCGTGCGTTTGGACAGGAGAGACCGGCAAAAATTCAAAAATCGGGCATTTTGACCTTCCAAAAAAGAAATTTTTCTACACAAGGAGAACGAAGCGAACCAGGGGCCCGCCCTTTTAGCTGTAGCATCCAGGTATCCTCAGTAATAACCACCGTGAAAATCCAGCAAATCCGCCGCACTTTTTGCTACACTTTTTTTTTTCGGTACCAATGGTATTTCGGTCTCTAATTCCGGGAATAATGACCCTACCGAGGAACGGGATACGGTCCTGTATTCCCCCTTGACTTACTTGTTACACGATAGCCTCAAACCGGGAATCGCGAACACAAGTTGATTTTCGAAAAAAAAATGCCGACATTCTAGCCGCCATAATTCCTCAGTGCTTGAAGTGACAATAAAGCCGAAGAGTGTGTTGAATTCAGCTCCTCAAACTCTATCTCTGGTGTAAAGGACAACTTTCTATCCCCGTGCGTTTGGACAGGAGAGACCGGCAAAATTTCAAAAATCGGGCATTTTGACCTTCCAAAAAAGAAATTTTTCTACACAAGGAGAACGAAGCGAACCAGGGGCCCGCCCTTTTAGCTGTAGCATCCAGGTATCCTCAGTAATAACCACCGTGAATATCCAGCAAATCCGCCGCACTTTTTTCTACACTTTTTTTTCCGGTACCAATGGTATTTCGGTCTCTAATTCCGGGAATAATGGAACGGGATACGGTCCTGTATTCCCCCTTGACTTACTTGTTACACGATAGCCTCAAACCGGGAATCGCGAACACAAGTTGATTTTCGAAAAAAAAATGGGAAGGGTTTAAACCACTATTCTGCCGACATTCTAGCCGCCATAATTCCTCAGTGCTTGAAGTGACAATAAAGCCGAAGAGTGCGTTGAATTCAGCTCCTCAAACTCTATCTCTGGTGTAAAGGACAACTTTCTATCCCCGTGCGTTTGGACAGGAGAGACCGGCAAAATTTCAAAAATCGGGCATTTTGACCTTCCAAAAAAGAAATTTTTCTACACAAGGAGAACGAAGCGAACCAGGGGCCCGCCCTTTTAGCTGTAGCATCCAGGTATCCTCAGTAATAACCACCGTGAAAATCCAGCAAATCCGCCGCACTTTTTTCTACACTTTTTTTTCCGGTACCAATGGTATTTCGGTCTCTAATTCCGGGAATAATGGCCCTACCGAGGAACGGGATACGGTCCTGTATTCCCCCTTGACTTACTTGTTACACGATAGCCTCAAACCGGGAATCGCGAACACAAGTTGATTTTCGAAAAAAAAATGGGAAGGGTTTAAACCACTATTCTGCCGACATTCTAGCCGCCATAATTCCTCAGTGCTAGAAGTGACAATAAAGCCGAAGAGTGCGTTGAATTCAGCTCCTCAAACTCTATCTCTGGTGTAAAGGACAGCTTTCTATCCCCGTGCGTTTGGACAGGAGAGACCGGCAAAATTTCAAAAATCGGGCATTTTGACCTTCCAAAAAAGAAATTTTTCTACACAAGGAGAACGAAGCGAACCAGGGGCCCGCCCTTTTAGCTGTAGCATCCAGGTATCCTCAGTAATAACCACCGTGAAAATCCAGCAAATCCGCCGCACTTTTTTCTACACTTTTTTTTCCGGTACCAATGGTATTTCGGTCTCTAATTCCGGGAATAATGACCCTACCGAGGAACGGGATACGGTCCTGTATTCCCCCTTGACTTACTTGTTACATGATAGCCTCAAACTGGGAATCGCGAACACAAGTTGATTTTCGAAAAAAAAAAATGGGAAGTGTTTAAACCACTATTCTGCCGACATTCTAGCCGCCATAATTCCTCAGTGCTTGAAGTGACAATAAAGCCGAAGAGTGCGTTGAATTCAGCTCCTCAAACTCTATCTCTGGTGTAAAGGACAACTTTCTATCCCCGTGCGTTTGGACAGGAGAGACCGGCAAAATTTCAAAAATCGGGCATTTTGACCTTCCAAAAAATAAATTTTTCTACACAAGGAGAACGAAGCGAACCAGGGGCCCGCCCTTTTAGCTGTAGCATCCAGGTATCCTCAGTAATAACCACCGTGAAAATCCAGCAAATCCGCCGCACTTTTTTCTACACTTTTTTTTCCGGTACCAATGGTATTTCGGTCTCTAATTCCGGGAATAATGACCCTACCGAGGAACGGGATACGGTCCTGTATTCCCCCTTGACTTACTTGTTACACGATAGCCTCAAACCGGGAATCGCGAACACAAGTTGATTCTGCCGACATTCTAGCCGCCATAATTCCTCAGTGCTTGAAGTGACAATAAAGCCGAAGAGTGCGTTGAATTCAGTTCCTCAAACTCTATCTCTGGTGTAAAGGAGAACTTTCTATCCCCGTGCGTTTGGACAGGAGAGACCGGCAAAATTTCAAAAATCGGGCATTTTGACCTTCCAAAAAAGAAAATTTCTACACAAGGAGAACGAAGCGAACCAGGGGCCCGCCCTTTTAGCTGTAGCATCCAGGTATCCTCAGTAATAACCACCGTGAAAATCCAGCAAATCCGCCGCACTTTTTTCTACACTTTTTTTCCGGTACCAATGGTATTTCGGTCTCTAATTCCGGGAATAATGACCCCACCGAGGAACGGGATACGGTCCTGTATTCCCCCTTGACTTACTTGTTACACGATAGCCTCACACCGGGAATCGCGAACACAAGTTGATTTTCGAAAAAAAATGCCGACATTCTAGCCGCCATAATTCCTCAGTGCTTGAAGTGACAATAAAGCCGAAGAGTGCGTTGAATTCAGCTCCTCAAACTCTATCTCTGGTGTAAAGGACAACTTTCTATCCCCGTGCGTTTGGACAGGAGAGACCGGCAAAATTTCAAAAATCGGGCATTTTGACCTTCCAAAAAAGAAATTTTTCTACACAAGGAGAACGAAGCGAACCAGGGGCCCGCCCTTTTAGCTGTAGCATCCAGGTATCCTCAGTAATAACCACCGTGAAAATCCAGCAAATCCGCCGCACTTTTTTCTACACTTTTTTTTCCGGTACCAATGGTATTTCGGTCTCTAATTCCGGGAATAATGACCCTACCGAGGAACGGGATACGGTCCTGTATTCCCCCTTGACTTACTTGTTACAAGATAGCCTCAAACCGGGAATCGCGAACACAAGTTGATTCTGCCGACATTCTAGCCGCCATAATTCCTCAGTGCTTGAAGTGACAATAAAGCCGAAGAGTGCGTTGAATTCAGCTCCTCAAACTCTATCTCTGGTGTAAAGGACAACTTTCTATCCCCGTGCGTTTGGACAGGAGAGACCGGCAAAATTTCAAAAATCGGGCATTTTGACCTTCCAAAAAAGAAATTTTTCAACACAAGGAGAACGAAGCGAACCAGGGGCCCGCCCTTTTAGCTGTAGCATCCAGGTATCCTCAGTAATAACCACCGTGAAAATCCAGCAAATCCGCCGCACTTTTTTCTACACTCTTTTCCGGTACCAATGGTATTTCGGTCTCTAATTCCGGGAATAATGACCCTACCGAGGAACGGGATACGGTCCTGTATTCCCCCTTGACTTACTTGTTACACGATAGCCTCAAACCGGGAATCGCGAACACAAGTTGATTTTCGAAAAAAAATGCCGACATTCTAGCCGCCATAATTCCTCAGTGCTTGAAGTGACAATAAAGCCGAAGAGTGCGTTGAATTCAGCTCCTCAAACTCTATCTCTGGTGTAAAGGACAACTTTCTATCCCCGTGCGTTTGGACAGGAGAGACCGGCAAAATTTCAAAAATCGGGCATTTTGACCTTCCAAAAAAGAAATTTTTCTACACAAGGAGAACGAAGCGAACCAGGGGCCTGCCCTTTTAGCTGTAGCATCCAGGTATCCTCAGTAATAACCACCGTGAAAATCCAGCAAATCCGCCGCACTTTTTTCTACACTTTTTTTTCCGGTACCAATGGTATTTCGGTCTCTAATTCCGGGAATAATGACCCTACCGAGGAACGGGATACGGTCCTGTATTCCCCCTTGACTTACTTGTTACACGATAGCCTCAAACCGGGAATCGCGAACACAAGTTGATTTTCGAAAAAAAAATGGGAAGGGTTTAAACCACTATTCTGCCGACATTCTAGCCGCCATAATTCCTCAGTGCTAGAAGTGACAATAAAGCCGAAGAGTGTGTTGAATTCAGCTCCTCAAACTCTATCTCTGGTGTAAAGGACAACTTTCTATCCCCGTGCGTTTGGACAGGAGAGACCGGCAAAATTTCAAAAATCGGGCATTTTGACCTTCCAAAAAAGAAATTTTTCTACACAAGGAGAACGAAGCGAACCAGGGGCCCGCCCTTTTAGCTGTAGCATCCAGGTATCCTCAGTAATAACCACCGTGAATATCCAGCAAATCCGCCGCACTTTTTTCTACACTTTTTTTTCCGGTACCAATGGTATTTCGGTCTCTAATTCCGGGAATAATGGAACGGGATACGGTCCTGTATTCCCCCTTGACTTACTTGTTACACGATAGCCTCAAACCGGGAATCGCGAACACAAGTTGATTTTCGAAAAAAAAATGGGAAGGGTTTAAACCACTATTCTGCCGACATTCTAGCCGCCATAATTCCTCAGTGCTTGAAGTGACAATAAAGCCGAAGAGTGCGTTGAATTCAGCTCCTCAAACTCTATCTCTGGTGTAAAGGACAACTTTCTATCCCCGTGCGTTTGGACAGGAGAGACCGGAAAAATTTCAAAAATCGGGCATTTTGACCTTCCAAAAAAGAAATTTTTCTACACAAGGAGAACGAAGCGAACCAGGGGCCCGCCCTTTTAGCTGTAGCATCCAGGTATCCTCAGTAATAACCACCGTGAAAATCCAGCAAATCCGCCGCACTTTTTTCTACACTTTTTTTTCCGGTACCAATGGTATTTCGGTCTCTAATTCCGGGAATAATGACCCTACCGAGGAACGGGATACGGTCCTGTATTCCCCCTTGACTTACTTGTTACACGATAGCCTCAAACCGGGAATCGCGAACACAAGTTGATTCTGCCGACATTCTAGCCGCCATAATTCCTCAGTGCTTGAAGTGACAATAAAGCCGAAGAGTGCGGTGAATTCAGCTCAAACTCTATCTCTGGTGTAAAGGACAACTTTCTATCCCCGTGCGTTTGGACAGGAGAGACCGGCAAAAATTCAAAAATCGGGCATTTTGACCTTCCAAAAAAGAAATTTTTCTACACAAGGAGAACGAAGCGAACCAGGGGCCCGCCCTTTTAGCTGTAGCATCCAGGTATCCTCAGTAATAACCACCGTGAAAATCCAGCAAATCCGCCGCACTTTTTGCTACACTTTTTTTTTTCGGTACCAATGGTATTTCGGTCTCTAATTCCGGGAATAATGACCCTACCGAGGAACGGGATACGGTCCTGTATTCCCCCTTGACTTACTTGTTACACGATAGCCTCAAACCGGGAATCGCGAACACAAGTTGATTTTCGAAAAAAAAATGGGAAGGGTTTAAACCACTATTCTGCCGACATTCTAGCCGCCATAATTCCTCAGTGCTAGAAGTGACAATAAAGCCGAAGAGTGTGTTGAATTCAGCTCCTCAAACTCTATCTCTGGTGTAAAGGACAACTTTCTATCCCCGTGCGTTTGGACAGGAGAGACCGGCAAAATTTCAAAAATCGGGCATTTTGACCTTCCAAAAAAGAAATTTTTCTACACAAGGAGAACGAAGCGAACCAGGGGCCCGCCCTTTTAGCTGTAGCATCCAGGTATCCTCAGTAATAACCACCGTGAATATCCAGCAAATCCGCCGCACTTTTTTCTACACTTTTTTTTCCGGTACCAATGGTATTTCGGTCTCTAATTCCGGGAATAATGGAACGGGATACGGTCCTGTATTCCCCCTTGACTTACTTGTTACACGATAGCCTCAAACCGGGAATCGCGAACACAAGTTGATTTTCGAAAAAAAAATGGGAAGGGTTTAAACCACTATTCTGCCGACATTCTAGCCGCCATAATTCCTCAGTGCTTGAAGTGACAATAAAGCCGAAGAGTGCGTTGAATTCAGCTCCTCAAACTCTATCTCTGGTGTAAAGGACAACTTTCTATCCCCGTGCGTTTGGACAGGAGAGACCGGCAAAATTTCAAAAATCGGGCATTTTGACCTTCCAAAAAAGAAATTTTTCTACACAAGGAGAACGAAGCGAACCAGGGGCCCGCCCTTTTAGCTGTAGCATCCAGGTATCCTCAGTAATAACCACCGTGAAAATCCAGCAAATCCGCCGCACTTTTTTCTACACTTTTTTTTCCGGTACCAATGGTATTTCGGTCTCTAATTCCGGGAATAATGGCCCTACCGAGGAACGGGATACGGTCCTGTATTCCCCCTTGACTTACTTGTTACACGATAGCCTCAAACCGGGAATCGCGAACACAAGTTGATTTTCGAAAAAAAAATGGGAAGGGTTTAAACCACTATTCTGCCGACATTCTAGCCGCCATAATTCCTCAGTGCTAGAAGTGACAATAAAGCCGAAGAGTGCGTTGAATTCAGCTCCTCAAACTCTATCTCTGGTGTAAAGGACAGCTTTCTATCCCCGTGCGTTTGGACAGGAGAGACCGGCAAAATTTCAAAAATCGGGCATTTTGACCTTCCAAAAAAGAAATTTTTCTACACAAGGAGAACGAAGCGAACCAGGGGCCCGCCCTTTTAGCTGTAGCATCCAGGTATCCTCAGTAATAACCACCGTGAAAATCCAGCAAATCCGCCGCACTTTTTTCTACACTTTTTTTTCCGGTACCAATGGTATTTCGGTCTCTAATTCCGGGAATAATGACCCTACCGAGGAACGGGATACGGTCCTGTATTCCCCCTTGACTTACTTGTTACATGATAGCCTCAAACCGGGAATCGCGAACACAAGTTGATTTTCGAAAAAAAAAAATGGGAAGTGTTTAAACCACTATTCTGCCGACATTCTAGCCGCCATAATTCCTCAGTGCTTGAAGTGACAATAAAGCCGAAGAGTGCGTTGAATTCAGCTCCTCAAACTCTATCTCTGGTGTAAAGGACAACTTTCTATCCCCGTGCGTTTGGACAGGAGAGACCGGCAAAATTTCAAAAATCGGGCATTTTGACCTTCCAAAAAATAAATTTTTCTACACAAGGAGAACGAAGCGAACCAGGGGCCCGCCCTTTTAGCTGTAGCATCCAGGTATCCTCAGTAATAACCACCGTGAAAATCCAGCAAATCCGCCGCACTTTTTTCTACACTTTTTTTTCCGGTACCAATGGTATTTCGGTCTCTAATTCCGGGAATAATGACCCTACCGAGGAACGGGATACGGTCCTGTATTCCCCCTTGACTTACTTGTTACACGATAGCCTCAAACCGGGAATCGCGAACACAAGTTGATTCTGCCGACATTCTAGCCGCCATAATTCCTCAGTGCTTGAAGTGACAATAAAGCCGAAGAGTGCGTTGAATTCAGTTCCTCAAACTCTATCTCTGGTGTAAAGGACAACTTTCTATCCCCGTGCGTTTGGACAGGAGAGACCGGCAAAATTTCAAAAATCGGGCATTTTGACCTTCCAAAAAAGAAATTTTTCTACACAAGGAGAACGAAGCGAACCAGGGGCCCGCCCTTTTAGCTGTAGCATCCAGGTATCCTCAGTAATAACCACCGTGAAAATCCAGCACATCCGCCGCACTTTTTTCTACACTTTTTTTCCGGTACCAATGGTATTTCGGTCTCTAATTCCGGGAATAATGACCCTACCGAGGAACGGGATACGGTCCTGTATTCCCCCTTGACTTACTTGTTACACGATAGCCTCACACCGGGAATCGCGAACACAAGTTGATTTTCGAAAAAAAATGCCGACATTCTAGCCGCCATAATTCCTCAGTGTTTGAAGTGACAATAAAGCCGAAGAGTGCGTTGAATTCAGCTCCTCAAACTCTATCTCTGGTGTAAAGGACAACTTTCTATCCCCGTGCGTTTGGACAGGAGAGACCGGCAAAATTTCAAAAATCGGGCATTTTGACCTTCCAAAAAAGAAATTTTTCTACACAAGGAGAACGAAGCGAACCAGGGGCCCGCCCTTTTAGCTGTAGCATCCAGGTATCCTCAGTAATAACCACCGTGAATATCCAGCAAATCCGCCGCACTTTTTTCTACACTTTTTTTTCCGGTACCAATGGTATTTCGGTCTCTAATTCCGGGAATAATGGAACGCGATACGGTCCTGTATTCCCCCTTGACTTACTTGTTACACGATAGCCTCAAACCGGGAATCGCGAACACAAGTTGATTTTCGAAAAAAAAATGGGAAGGGTTTAAACCACTATTCTGCCGACATTCTAGCCGCCATAATTCCTCAGTGCTTGAAGTGACAATAAAGCCGAAGAGTGCGTTGAATTCAGCTCCTCAAACTCTATCTCTGGTGTAAAGGACAACTTTCTATCCCCGTGCGTTTGGACAGGAGAGACCGGAAAAATTTCAAAAATCGGGCATTTTGACCTTCCAAAAAAGAAATTTTTCTACACAAGGAGAACGAAGCGAACCAGGGGCCCGCCCTTTTAGCTGTAGCATCCAGATATCCTCAGTAATAACCACCGTGAAAATCCAGCAAACCCGCCGCACTTTTTTCTACACTTTTTTTTCCGGTACCAATGGTATTTCGGTCTCTAATTCCGGGAATAATGACCCTACCGAGGAACGGGATACGGTCCTGTATTCCCCCTTGACTTACTTGTTACACGATAGCCTCAAACCGGGAATCGCGAACACAAGTTGATTCTGCCGACATTCTAGCCGCCATAATTCCTCAGTGCTTGAAGTGACAATAAAGCCGAAGAGTGCGTTGAATTCAGCTCCTCAAACTCTATCTCTGGTGTAAAGGACAACTTTCTATCCCCGTGCGTTTGGACAGGAGAGACCGGCAAAAATTCAAAAATCGGGCATTTTGACCTTCCAAAAAAGAAATTTTTCTACACAAGGAGAACGAAGCGAACCAGGGGCCCGCCCTTTTAGCTGTAGCATCCAGGTATCCTCAGTAATAACCACCGTGAAAATCCAGCAAATCCGCCGCACTTTTTTCTACACTTTTTTTCCGGTACCAATGGTATTTCGGTCTCTAATTCCGGGAATAATGACCCTACCGAGGAACGGGATACGGTCCTGTATTCCCCCTTGACTTACTTGTTACACGATAGCCTCAAACCGGGAATCGCGAACACAAGTTGATTTTCGAAAAAAAATGCCGACATTCTAGCCGCCATAATTCCTCAGTGCTTGAAGTGACAATAAAGCCGAAGAGTGTGTTGAATTCAGCTCCTCAAACTCTATCTCTGGTGTAAAGGACAACTTTCTATCCCCGTGCGTTTGGACAGGAGAGACCGGCAAAATTTCAAAAATCGGGCATTTTGACCTTCCAAAAAAGAAATTTTTCTACACAAGGAGAACGAAGCGAACCAGGGGCCCGCCCTTTTAGCTGTAGCATCCAGGTATCCTCAGTAATAACCACCGTGAATATCCAGCAAATCCGCCGCACTTTTTTCTACACTTTTTTTTCCGGTACCAATGGTATTTCGGTCTCTAATTCCGGGAATAATGGAACGGAATACGGTCCTGTATTCCCCCTTGACTTACTTGTTACACGATAGCCTCAAACCGGGAATCGCGAACACAAGTTGATTTTCGAAAAAAAAATGGGAAGGGTTTAAACCACTATTCTGCCGACATTCTAGCCGCCATAATTCCTCAGTGCTTGAAGTGACAATAAAGCCGAAGAGTGCGTTGAATTCAGCTCCTCAAACTCTATCTCTGGTGTAAAGGACAACTATCTATCCCCGTGCGTTTGGACAGGAGAGACCGGCAAAATTTCAAAAATCGGGCATTTTGACCTTCCAAAAAAAAATTTTTCTACACAAGGAGAACGAAGCGAACCAGGGGCCCGCCCTTTTAGCTGTAGCATCCAGGTATCCTCAGTAATAACCACCGTGAAAATCCAGGAAATCCGCCGCACTTTTTTCTACACTTTTTTTTCCGGTACCAATGGTATTTCGGTCTCTAATTCCGGGAATAATGACCCTACCGAGGAACGGGATACGGTCCTGTATTCCCCCTTGACTTACTTGTTACACGATAGCCTCAAACCGGGAATCGCGAACACAAGTTGATTTTCGAAAAAAAAATGCCGACATTCTAGCCGCCATAATTCCTCAGTGCTTGAAGTGACAATAAAGCCGAAGAGTGCGTTGAATTCAGCTCCTCAAACTCTATCTCTGGTGTAAAGGACAACTTTCTATCCCCGTGCGTTTGGACAGGAGAGACCGGCAAAATTTCAAAAATCGGGCATTTTGACCTTCCAAAAAAGAAATTTTTCTACACAAGGAGAACGAAGCGAACCAGGGGCCTGCCCTTTTAGCTGTAGCATCCAGGTATCCTCAGTAATAACCACCGTTAAAATCCAGCAAATCCGCCGCACTTTTTTCTACACTTTTTTTTCCTGTACCAATGGTATTTCGGTCTCTAATTCCGGGAATAATGACTCTACCGAGGAACGGGATACGGTCCTGTATTCCCCCTTGACTTACTTGTTACACGATAGCCTCAAACCGGGAATCGCGAACACAAGTTGATTTTCGAAAAAAATTGGGAAGGGTTTAAACCACTATTCTGCCGACATTCTAGCCGCCATAATTCCTCAGTGCTAGAAGTGACAATAAAGCCGAAGAGTGTGTTGAATTCAGCTCCTCAAACTCTATCTCTGGTGTAAAGGACAACTTTCTATCCCCGTGCGTTTGGACAGGAGAGACCGGCAAAATTTCAAAAATCGGGCATTTTGACCTTCCAAAAAAGAAATTTTTCTACACAAGGAGAACGAAGCGAACCAGGGGCCCGCCCTTTTAGCTGTAGCATCCAGGTATCCTCAGTAATAACCACCGTGAATATCCAGCAAATCCGCCGCACTTTTTTCTACACTTTTTTTTCCGGTACCAATGGTATTTCGGTCTCTAATTCCGGGAATAATGGAACGGGATACGGTCCTGTATTCCCCCTTGACTTACTTGTTACACGATAGCCTCAAACCGGGAATCGCGAACACAAGTTGATTTTCGAAAAAAAAATGGGAAGGGTTTAAACCACTATTCTGCCGACATTCTAGCCGCCATAATTCCTCAGTGCTTGAAGTGACAATAAAGCCGAAGAGTGCGTTGAATTCAGCTCCTCAAACTCTATCTCTGGTGTAAAGGACAACTATCTATCCCCGTGCGTTTGGACAGGAGAGACCGGCAAAATTTCAAAAATCGGGCATTTTGACCTTCCAAAAAAGAAATTTTTCTACACAAGGAGAACGAAGCGAACCAGGGGCCCGCCCTTTTAGCTGTAGCATCCAGGTATCCTCAGTAATAACCACCGTGAAAATCCAGGAAATCCGCCGCACTTTTTTCTACACTTTTTTTTCCGGTACCAATGGTATTTCGGTCTCTAATTCCGGGAATAATGACCCTACCGAGGAACGGGATACGGTCCTGTATTCCCCCTTGACTTACTTGTTACACGATAGCCTCAAACCGGGAATCGCGAACACAAGTTGATTTTCGAAAAAAAAAATGGGAAGGGTTTAAACCACTATTCTGCCGACATTCTAGCCGCCATAATTCCTCAGTGCTTGAAGTGACAATAAAGCCGAAGAGTGCGTTGAATTCAGCTCCTCAAACTCTATCTCTGGTGTAAAGGACAACTTTCTATCCCCGTGCGTTTGGACAGGAGAGACCGGCAAAATTTCAAAAATCGGGCATTTTGACCTTCCAAAAAAGAAATTTTTCTACACAAGGAGAACGAAGCGAACCAGGGGCCCGCCCTTTTAGCTGTAGCATCCAGGTATCCTCAGTAATAACCACCGTGAAAATCCAGCAAATCCGCCGCACTTTTTTCTACACTTTTTTTTCCGGTACCAATGGTATTTCGGTCTCTAATTCCGGGAATAATGACCCTACCGAGGAACGGGATACGGTCCTGTATTCCCCCTTGACTTACTTGTTACACGATAGCCTCAAACCGGGAATCGCGAACACAAGTTGATTCTGCCGACATTCTAGCCGCCATAATTCCTCAGTGCTTGAAGTGACAATAAAGCCGAAGAGTGCGTTGAATTCAGCTCCTCAAACTCTATCTCTGGTGTAAAGGACAACTTTCTATCCCCGTGCGTTTGGACAGGAGAGACCGGCAAAAATTCAAAAATCGGGCATTTTGACCTTACAAAAAAGAAATTTTTCTACACAAGGAGAACGAAGCGAACCAGGGGCCCGCCCTTTTAGCTGTAGCATCCAGGTATCCTCAGTAATAACCACCGTGAAAATCCAGCAAATCCGCCGCACTTTTTTCTACACTTTTTTTCCGGTACCAATGGTATTTCGGTCTCTAATTCCGGGAATAATGACCCTACCGAGGAACGGGATACGGTCCTGTATTCCCCCTTGACTTACTTGTTACACGATAGCCTCAAACTGGGAATCGCGAACACAAGTTGATTTTCGAAAAAAAAAAATGGGAAGGGTTTAAACCACTATTCTGCCGACATTCTAGCCGCCATAATTCCTCAGTGCTAGAAGTGACAATAAAGCCGAAGAGTGTGTTGAATTCAGCTCCTCAAACTCTATCTCTGGTGTAAAGGACAACTTTCTATCCCCGTGCGTTTGGACAGGAGAGACCGGCAAAATTTCAAAAATCGGGCATTTTGACCTTCCAAAAAAGAAATTTTTCTACACAAGGAGAACGAAGCGAACCAGGGGCCCGCCCTTTTAGCTGTAGCATCCAGGTATCCTCAGTAATAACCACCGTGAAAATCCAGCAAATCCGCCGCACTTTTTTCTACACTTTTTTTTCCGGTACCAATGGTATTTCGGTCTCTAATTCCGGGAATAATGGAACGGGATACGGTCCTGTATTCCCCCTTGACTTACTTGTTACACGATAGTCTCAAACCGGGAATCGCGAACACAAGTTGATTTTCGAAAAAAAAATGGGAAGGGTTTAAACCACTATTCTGCCGACATTCTAGCCGCCATAATTCCTCAGTGCTTGAAGTGACAATAAAGCCGAAGAGTGCGTTGAATTCAGCTCCTCAAACTCTATCTCTGGTGTAAAGGACAACTTTCTATCCCCGTGCGTTTGGACAGGAGAGACCGGCAAAATTTCAAAAATCGGGCATTTTGACCTTCCAAAAAAGAAATTTTTCTACACAAGGAGAACGAAGCGAACCAGGGGCCCGCCCTTTTAGCTGTAGCATCCAGGTATCCTCAGTAATAACCACCGTGAAAATCCAGCAAATCCGCCGCACTTTTTTCTACACTTTTTTTTCCGGTACCAATGGTATTTCGGTCTCTAATTCCGGGAATAATGACCCTACCGAGGAACGGGATACGGTCCTGTATTCCCCCTTGACTTACTTGTTACACGATAGCCTCAAACCGGGAATCGCGAACACAAGTTGATTTTCGAAAAAAAAATGGGAAGGGTTTAAACCAGTATTCTGCCGACATTCTAGCCGCCATAATTCCTCAGTGCTTGAAGTGACAATAAAGCCGAAGAGTGCGTTGAATTCAGCTCCTCAAACTCTATCTCTGGTGTAAAGGACAACTTTCTATCCCCGTGCGTTTGGACAGGAGAGACCGGCAAAATTTCAAAAATCGGGCATTTTGACCTTCCAAAAAAGAAATTTTTCTACACAAGGAGAACGAAGCGAACCAGGGGCCCGCCCTTTTAGCTGTAGCATCCAGGTATCCTCAGTAATAACCACCGTGAAAATCCAGCAAATCCGCCGCACTTTTTTCTACACTTTTTTTTCCGGTACCAATGGTATTTCGGTCTCTAATTCCGGGAATAATGGAACGGGATACGGTCCTGTATTCCCCCTTGACTTACTTGTTACACGATAGCCTCAAACCGGGAATCGCGAACACAAGTTGATTTTCGAAAAAAAAATGGGAAGGGTTTAAACCACTATTCTGCCATAATTCCTCAGTGCTTGAAGTGACAATAAAGCCGAAGAGTGCGTTGAATTCAGCTCCTCAAACTCTATCTCTGGTGTAAAGGACAACTTTCTATCCCCGTGCGTTTGGACAGGAGAGACCGGCAAAATTTCAAAAATCGGGCATTTTGACCTTCCAAAAAAGAAATTTTTCTACACAAGGAGAACGAAGCGAACCAGGGGCCTGCCCTTTTAGCTGTAGCATCCAGGTATCCTCAGTAATAACCACCGTGAAAATCCAGCAAATCCGCCGCACTTTTTTCTACACTTTTTTTTCCGGTACCAATGGTATTTCGGTCTCTAATTCCGGGAATAATGACCCAACCGAGGAACGGGATACGGTCCTGTATTCCCCCTTTGCTTACTTGTTACACGATAGCCTCAAACCGGGAATCGCGAACACAAGTTGATTTTCGAAAAAAAAAATGGGAAGGGTTTAAACCACTATTCTGCCGACATTCTAGCCGCCATAATTCCTCAGTGCTAGAAGTGACAATAAAGCCGAAGAGTGTGTTGAATTCAGCTCCTCAAACTCTATCTCTGGTGTAAAGGACAACTTTCTATCCCCGTGCGTTTGGACAGGAGAGACCGGCAAAATTTCAAAAATCGGGCATTTTGACCTTCCAAAAAAGAAATTTTTCTACACAAGGAGAACGAAGCGAACCAGGGGCCCGGCCTTTTAGCTGTAGCATCCAGGTATCCTCAGTAATAACCACCGTGAATATCCAGCAAATCCGCCGCACTTTTTTCTACACTTTTTTTTCCGGTACCAATGGTATTTCGGTCTCTAATTCCGGGAATAATGGAACGGGATACGGTCCTGTATTCCCCCTTGACTTACTTGTTACACGATAGCCTCAAACCGGGAATCGCGAACACAAGTTGATTTTCGAAAAAAAAATGGGAAGGGTTTAAACCACTATTCTGCCGACATTCTAGCCGCCATAATTCCTCAGTGCTTGAAGTGACAATAAAGCCGAAGAGTGCGTTGAATTCAGCTCCTCAAACTCTATCTCTGGTGTAAAGGACAACTTTCTATCCCCGTGCGTTTGGACAGGAGAGACCGGCAAAATTTCAAAAATCGGGCATTTTGACCTTCCAAAAAAGAAATTTTTCTACACAAGGAGAACGAAGCGAACCAGGGGCCCGCCCTTTTAGCTGTAGCATCCAGGTATCCTCAGTAATAACCACCGTGAAAATCCAATGGTATTTCGGTCTCTAATTCCGGGAATAATGACCCTACCGAGGAACGGGATACGGTCCTGTATTCCCCTTGACTTACTTGTTACACGATAGCCTCAAACCGGGAATCGCGAACACAAGTTGATTTTCGAAAAAAAAATGGGAAGGGTTTAAACCACTATTCTGCCATAATTCCTCAGTGCTTGAAGTGACAATAAAGCCGAAGAGTGCGTTGATTTCAGCTCCTCAAACTCTATCTCTGGTGTAAAGGACAACTTTCTATCCCCGTGCGTTTGGACAGGAGAGACCGGCAAAATTTCAAAAATCGGGCATTTTGACCTTCCAAAAAAGAAATTTTTCTACACAAGGAGAACGAAGCGAACCAGGGGCCTGCCCTTTTAGCTGTAGCATCCAGGTATCCTCAGTAATAACCACCGTGAAAATCCAGCAAATCCGCCGCACTTTTTTCTACACTTTTTTTTCCGGTACCAATGGTATTTCGGTCTCTAATTCCGGGAATAATGACCCTACCGAGGAACGGGATACGGTCCTGTATTCCCCCTTTGCTTACTTGTTACACGATAGCCTCAAACCGGGAATCGCGAACACAAGTTGATTTTCGAAAAAAAAATGGGAAGGGTTTAAACCACTATTCTGCCGACATTCTAGCCGCCATAATTCCTCAGTGCTAGAAGTGACAATAAAGCCGAAGAGTGCGTTGAATTCAGCTCCTCAAACTCTATCTCTGGTGTAAAGGACAACTTTCTATCCCCGTGCGTTTGGACAGGAGAGACCGGCAAAATTTCAAAAATCGGGCATTTTGACCTTCCAAAAAAGAAATTTTTCTACACAAGGAGAACGAAGCGAACCAGGGGCCCGCCCTTTTAGCTGTAGCATCCAGGTATCCTCAGTAATAACCACCGTGAAAATCCAGCAAATCCGCCGCACTTTTTTCTACACTTTTTTTTCCGGTACCAATGGTATTTCGGTCTTTAATTCCGGGAATAATGACCCTACCGAGGAACGGGATACGGTCCTGTATTCCCCCTTGACTTACTTGTTACACGATAGCCTCAAACCGGGAATCGCGAACACAAGTTGATTTTCGAAAAAAAAATGGGAAGGGTTTAAACCACTATTCTGCCGACATTCTAGCCGCCATAATTCCTCAGTGCTTGAAGTGACAATAAAGCCGAAGAGTGCGTTGAATTCAGCTCCTCAAACTCTATCTCTGGTGTAAAGGACAACTTTCTATCCCCGTGCGTTTGGACAGGAGAGACCGGCAAAATTTCAAAAATCGGGCATTTTGACCTTCCAAAAAAGAAATTTTTCTACACAAGGAGAACGAAGCGAACCAGGGGCCCGCCCTTTTAGCTGTAGCATCCAGGTATCCTCAGTAATAACCACCGTGAAAATCCAGCAAATCCGCCGCACTTTTTTCTACACTTTTTTTTCCGGTACCAATGGTATTTCGGTCTCTAATTCCGGGAATAATGACCCTACCGAGGAACGGGATACGGTCCTGTATTCCCCCTTGACTTACTTGTTACACGATAGCCTCAAACCGGGAATCGCGAACACAAGTTGATTTTCGAAAAAAAAATGGGAAGGGTTTAAACCACTATTCTGCCGACATTCTAGCCGCCATAATTCCTCAGTGCTTGAAGTGACAATAAAGCCGAAGAGTGCGTTGAATTCAGCTCCTCAAACTCTATCTCTGGTGTAAAGGACAACTTTCTATCCCCGTGCGTTTGGACAGGAGAGACCGGCAAAATTTCAAAAATCGGGCATTTTGACCTTCCAAAAAAGAAATTTTTCTACACAAGGAGAACGAAGCGAACCAGGGGCCCGCCCTTTTAGCTGTAGCATCCAGGTATCCTCAGTAATAACCACCGTGAAAATCCAGCAAATCCGCCGCACTTTTTTCTACACTTTTTTTTCCGGTACCAATGGTATTTCGGTCTCTAATTCCGGGAATAATGACCCTACCGAGGAACGGGATACGGTCCTGTATTCCCCCTTGACTTACTTGTTACACGATAGCCTCAAACCGGGAATCGCGAACACAAGTTGATTTTCGAAAAAAAAATGGGAAGGGTTTAAACCACTATTCTGCCGACATTCTAGCCGCCATAATTCCTCAGTGCTTGAAGTGACAATAAAGCCGAAGAGTGCGTTGAATTCAGCTCCTCAAACTCTATCTCTGGTGTAAAGGACAACATTCTATCCCCGTGCGTTTGGACAGGAGAGACCGGCAAAATTTCAAAAATCGGGCATTTTGACCTTCCAAAAAAGAAATTTTTCTACACAAGGAGAACGAAGCGAACCAGGGGCCCGCCCTTTTAGCTGTAGCATCCAGGTATCCTCAGTAATAACCACCGTGAAAATCCAGCAAATCCGCCGCACTTTTTTCTACACTTTTTTTTCCGGAACCAATGGTATTTCGCTCTCTAATTCCGGGAATAATGACCCTACCGAGGAACGGGATACGGTCCTGTATTACCCCTTGACTTACTTGTTACACGATAGCCTCAAACCGGGAATCGCGAACACAAGTTGATTTTCGAAAAAAAAATGGGAAGGGTTTAAACCACTATTCTGCCGACATTCTAGCCGCCATAATTCCTCAGTGCTTGAAGTGACAATAAAGCCGAAGAGTGCGTTGAATTCAGCTCCTCAAACTCTATCTCTGGTGTAAAGGACAACATTCTATCCCCGTGCGTTTGGACAGGAGAGACCGGCAAAATTTCAAAAATCGGGCATTTTGACCTTCCAAAAAAGAAATTTTTCTACACAAGGAGAACGAAGCGAACCAGGGGCCCGCCCTTTTAGCTGTAGCATCCAGGTATCCTCAGTAATAACCACCGTGAAAATCCAGCAAATCCGCCGCACTTTTTTCTACACTTTTTTTTCCGGTACCAATGGTATTTCGGTCTCTAATTCCGGGAATAATGACCCTACCGAGGAACGGGATACGGTCCTGTATTCCCCCTTGACTTACTTGTTACACGATAGCCTCAAACCGGGAATCGCGAACACAAGTTGATTTTCGAAAAAAAAATGGGAAGGGTTTAAACCACTATTCTGCCATAATTCCTCAGTGCTTGAAGTGACAATAAAGCCGAAGAGTGCGTTGAATTCAGCTCCTCAAACTCTATCTCTGGTGTAAAGGACAACTTTCTATCCCCGTGCGTTTGGACAGGAGAGACCGGCAAAATTTCAAAAATCGGGCATTTTGACCTTCCAAAAAAGAAATTTTTCTACACAAGGAGAACGAAGCGAACCAGGGGCCTGCCCTTTTAGCTGTAGCATCCAGGTATCCTCAGTAATAACCACCGTGAAAATCCAGCAAATCCGCCGCACTTTTTTCTACACTTTTTTTTCCGGTACCAATGGTATTTCGGTCTCTAATTCCGGGAATAATGACCCAACCGAGGAACGGGATACGGTCCTGTATTCCCCCTTTGCTTACTTGTTACACGATAGCCTCAAACCGGGAATCGCGAACACAAGTTGATTTTCGAAAAAAAAAAATGGGAAGGGTTTAAACCACTATTCTGCCGACATTCTAGCCGCCATAATTCCTCAGTGCTAGAAGTGACAATAAAGCCGAAGAGTGTGTTGAATTCAGCTCCTCAAACTCTATCTCTGGTGTAAAGGACAACTTTCTATCCCCGTGCGTTTGGACAGGAGAGACCGGCAAAATTTCAAAAATCGGGCATTTTGACCTTCCAAAAAAGAAATTTTTCTACACAAGGAGAACGAAGCGAACCAGGGGCCCGCCCTTTTAGCTGTAGCATCCAGGTATCCTCAGTAATAACCACAGTGAAAATCCAATGGTATTTCGGTCTCTAATTCCGGGAATAATGACCCTACCGAGGAACGGGATACGGTCCTGTATTCCCCTTGACTTACTTGTTACACGATAGCCTCAAACCGGGAATCGCGAACACAAGTTGATTTTCGAAAAAAAAATGGGAAGGGTTTAAACCACTATTCTGCCATAATTCCTCAGTGCTTGAAGTGACAATAAAGCCGAAGAGTGCGTTGATTTCAGCTCCTCAAACTCTATCTCTGGTGTAAAGGACAACTTTCTATCCCCGTGCGTTTGGACAGGAGAGACCGGCAAAATTTCAAAAATCGGGCATTTTGACCTTCCAAAAAAGAAATTTTTCTACACAAGGAGAACGAAGCGAACCAGGGGCTGCCCTTTTAGCTGTAGCATCCAGGTATCCTCAGTAATAACCACCGTGAAAATCCAGCAAATCCGCCGCACTTTTTTCTACACTTTTTTTTGCGGTACCAAAGGTATTTCGGTCTCTAATTCCGGGAATAATGACCCTACCGAGGAACGGGATACGGTCCTGTATTCCCCCTTTGCTTACTTGTTACACGATAGCCTCAAACCGGGAATCGCGAACACAAGTTGATTTTCGAAAAAAAAATGGGAAGGGTTTAAACCAGTATTCTGCCGACATTCTAGCCGCCATAATTCCTCAGTGCTAGAAGTGACAATAAAGCCGAAGAGTGCGTTGAATTCAGCTCCTCAAACTCTATCTCTGGTGTAAAGGACAACTTTCTATCCCCGTGCGTTTGGACAGGAGAGACCGGCAAAATTTAAAAAATCGGGCATTTTGACCTTCCAAAAAAGAAATTTTTCTACACAAGGAGAACGAAGCGAACCAGGGGCCCGCACTTTTAGCTGTAGCATCCAGGTATCCTCAGTAATAACCACCGTGAAAATCCAGCAAATCCGCCGCACTTTTTTCTACACTTTTTTTTCCGGTACCAATGGTATTTCGGTCTTTAATTCCGGGAATAATGACCCTACCGAGGAACGGGATACGGTCCTGTATTCCCCCTTGACTTACTTGTTACACGATAGCCTCAAACCGGGAATCGCGAACACAAGTTGATTTTCGAAAAAAAAATGGGAAGGGTTTAAACCACTATTCTGCCGACATTCTAGCCGCCATAATTCCTCAGTGCTTGAAGTGACAATAAAGCCGAAGAGTGCGTTGAATTCAGCTCCTCAAACTCTATCTCTGGTGTAAAGGACAACTTTCTATCCCCGTGCGTTTGGACAGGAGAGACCGGCAAAATTTCAAAAATCGGGCATTTTGACCTTCCAAAAAAGAAATTTTTCTACACAAGGAGAACGAAGCGAACCAGGGGCCCGCCCTTTTAGCTGTAGCATCCAGGTATCCTCAGTAATAACCACCGTGAAAATCCAGCAAATCCGCCGAACTTTTTCTACACTTTTTTTTCCGGTACCAATGGTATTTCGGTCTCTAATTCCGGGAATAATGACCCTACCGAGGAACGGGATACGGTCCTGTATTCCCCCTTGACTTACTTGTTACACGATAGCCTCAAACCGGGAATCGCGAACACAAGTTGATTTTCGAAAAAAAAATGGGAAGGGTTTAAACAACTATTCTGCCGACATTCTAGCCGCCATAATTCCTCAGTGCTTGTAGTGACAATAAAGCCGAAGAGTGCGTTGAATTCAGCTCCTCAAACTCTATCTCTGGTGTAAAGGACAACATTCTATCCCCGTGCGTTTGGACAGGAGAGACCGGCAAAATTTCAAAAATCGGGCATTTTGACCTTCCAAAAAAGAAATTTTTCTACACAAGGAGAACGAAGCGAACCAGGGGCCCGCCCTTTTAGCTGTAGCATCCAGGTAGCCTCAGTAATAACCACCGTGAAAATCCAGCAAATCCGCCGCACTTTTTTCTACACTTTTTTTTCCGGTACCAATGGTATTTCGGTCTCTAATTCCGGGAATAATGACCCTACCGAGGAACGGGATACGGTCCTGTATTCCCCCTTGACTTACTTGTTACACGATAGCCTCAAACCGGGAATCGCGAACACAAGTTGATTTTCGAAAAAAAAATGTGACATTCTAGCCGCCATAATTCCTCAGTGCTTGAAGTGACAATAAAGCCGAAGAGTGCGTTGAATTCAGCTCCTCAAACTCTATCTCTGGTGTAAAGGACAACTTTCTATCCCCGTGCGTTTGGACAGGAGAGACCGGCAAAATTTCAAAAATCGGGCATTTTGACCTTCCAAAAAAGAAATTTTTCTACACAAGGAGAACGAAGCGAACCAGGGGCCCGCCATTTTAGCTGTAGCATCCAGGTATCCTCAGTAATAACCACCGTGAATATCCAGCAAATCCGCCGCACTTTTTTCTACACTTTTTTTTCCGGTACCAATGGTATTTCGGTCTCTTTTTCCGGGAATAATGGAACGGGATACGGTCCTGTATTCCCCCTTGACTTACTTGTTACACGATAGCCTCAAACCGGGAATCGCGAACACAAGTTGATTTTCGAAAAAAAAATGGGAAGGGTTTATACCACTATTCTGCCGACATTCTAGCCGCCATAATTCCTCAGTGCTTGAAGTGACAATAAAGCCGAAGAGTGCGTTGAATTCAGCTCCTCAAACTCTATCTCTGGTGTAAAGGACAACTTTCTATCCCCGTGCGTTTGGACAGGAGAGACCGGCAAATTTTCAAAAATCGGGCATTTTAACCTTCCAAAAAAGAAATTTTTCTACACAAGGAGAACGAAGCGAACCAGGGGCCCGCCCTTTTAGCTGTAGCATCCAGGTATCCTCAGTAATAACCACCGTGAAAATCCAGCAAATCCGCCGCACTTTTTTCTACACTTTTTTTTCCGGTACCAATGGTATTTCGGTCTTTAATTCCGGGAATAATGACCCTACCGAGGAACGGGATACGGTCCTGTATTCCCCCTTGACTTACTTGTTACACGATAGCCTCAAACCGGGAATCGCGAACACAAGTTGATTTTCTGCCGACATTCTAGGGCATTTTGACCTTCCAAAAAAGAAATTTTTCTACACAAGGAGAACGAAGCGAACCAGGGGCCCGCCCTTTTAGCTGTAGCATCCAGGTATCCTCAGTAATAACCACCGTGAAAATCCAGCAAATCCGCCGCACTTTTTTCTACACTTTTTTTTCTGGTACCAATGGTATTTCGGTCTCTAATTCCGGGAATAATGGAACGGGATACGGTCCTGTATTCCCCCTTGACTTACTTGTTACACGATAGCCTCAAACCGGGAATCGCGAACACAAGTTGATTTTCGAAAAAAAAATGGGAAGGGTTTAAACCACTATTCTGCCGACATTCTAGCCGCCATAATTCCTCAGTGCTTGAAGTGACAATAAAGCCGAAGAGTGCGTTGAATTCAGCTCCTCAAACTCTATCTCTGGTGTAAAGGACAACATTCTATCCCCGTGCGTTTGGACAGGAGAGACCGGCAAAATTTCAAAAATCGGGCATTTTGACCTTCCAAAAAAGAAATTTTTCTACACAAGGAGAACGGAGCGAACCAGGGGCCCGCCCTTTTAGCTGTAGCATCCAGGTATCCTCAGTAATAACCACCGTGAAAATCCAGCAAATCCGCCGCACTTTTTTCTACACTTTTTTTTCCGGTACCAATGGTATTTCGGTCTCTAATTCCGGGAATAATGGAACGGGATACGGTCCTGTATTCCCCCTTGACTTACTTGTTACACGATAGCCTCAAACCGGGAATCGCGAACACAAGTTGATTTTCGAAAAAAAAATGGGAAGGGTTTAAACCACTATTCTGCCGACATTCTAGCCGCCATAATTCCTCAGTGCTTGAAGTGACAATAAAGCCGAAGAGTGCGTTGAATTCAGCTCCTCAAACTCTATCTCTGGTGTAAAGGACAACTTTCTATCCCCGTGCGTTTCGACAGGAGAGACCGGCAAAATTTCAAAAATCGGGCATTTTGACCTTCCAAAAAAGAAATTTTTCTACACAAGGAGAACGAAGCGAACCAGGGGCCCGCCCTTTTAGCTGTAGCATCCAGGTATCCTCAGTAATAACCACCTTGAAAATCCAATGGTATTTCGGTCTCTAATTCCGGGAATAATGACCCTACCGAGGAACGGGATACGGTCCTGTATTCCCCCTTGACTTACTTGTTACACGATAGCCTCAAACCGGGAATCGCGAACACAAGTTGATTTTCGAAAAAAAAATGGGAAGGGTTTAAACCACTATTCTGCCATAATTCCTCAGTGCTTGAAGTGACAATAAAGCCGAAAGAGTGCGTTGAATTCAGCTCCTCAAACTCTATCTCTGGTGTAAAGGACAACTTTCTATCCCCGTGCGTTTGGACAGGAGAGACCGGCAAAATTTCAAAAATCGGGCATTTTGACCTTCCAAAAAAGAAATTTTTCTACACAAGGAGATCGAAGCGAACCAGGGGCCTGCCCGTTTAGCTGTAGCATCCAGGTATCCTCAGTAATAACCACCGTGAAAATCCAGCAAATCCGCCGCACTTTTTTCTACACTTTTTTTTGCGGTACCAAAGGTATTTCGGTCTCTAATTCCGGGAATAATGACCCTACCGAGGAACGGGATACGGTCCTGTATTCCCCCTTTGCTTACTTGTTACACGATAGCCTCAAACCGGGAATCGCGAACACAAGTTGATTTTCGAAAAAAAAAATGGGAAGGGTTTAAACCACTGTTCTGCCGACATTCTAGCCGCCATAATTCCTCAGTGCTAGAAGTGACAATAAAGCCGAAGAGTGTGTTGAATTCAGCTCCTCAAACTCTATCTCTGGTGTAAAGGACAACTTTCTATCCCCGTGCGTTTGGACAGGAGAGACCGGCAAAATTTCAAAAATCGGGCATTTTGAACTTCCAAAAAAAAAATTTTTCTACACAAGGAGAACGAAGCGAACCAGGGGCCCGCCATTTTAGCTGTAGCATCCAGGTATCCTCAGTAATAACCACCGTGAATATCCAGCAAATCCGCCGCACTTTTTTCTACACTTTTTTTTCCGGTACCAATGGTATTTCGGTCTCTATTTCCGGGAATAATGGAACGGGATACGGTCCTGTATTCCCCCTTGACTTACTTGTTACACGATAGCCTCAAACCGGGAATCGCGAACACAAGTTGATTTTCGAAAAAAAAATGGGAAGGGTTTATACCACTATTCTGCCGACATTCTAGCCGCCATAATTCCTCAGTGCTTGAAGTGACAATAAAGCCGAAGAGTGCGTTGAATTCAGCTCCTCAAACTCTATCTCTGGTGTAAAGGACAACTTTCTATCCCCGTGCGTTTGGACAGGAGAGACCGGCAAATTTTCAAAAATCGGGCATTTTGACCTTCCAAAAAAGAAATTTTTCTACACAAGGAGAACGAAGCAAACCAGGGGCCCGCCCTTTTAGCTGTAGCATCCAGGTATCCTCAGTAATAACCACCGTGAAAATCCAGCAAATCCGCCGCACTTTTTTCTACACTTTTTTTTCCGGTACCAATGGTATTTCGGTCTTTAATTCCGGGAATAATGACCCTACCGAGGAACGGGATACGGTCCTGTATTCCCCTTTGACTTACTTGTTACACGATAGCCTCAAACCGGGAATCGCGAACACAAGTTGATTTTCTGCCGACATTCTAGGGCATTTTGACCTTCCAAAAAAGAAATTTTTCTACACAAGGAGAACGAAGCGAACCAGGGGCCCGCCCTTTTAGCTGTAGCATCCAGGTATCCTCAGTAATAACCACCGTGAAAATCCAGCAAATCCGCCGCACTTTTTTCTACACTTTTTTTTCCGGTACCAATGGTATTTCGGTCTCTAATTCCGGGAATAATGGAACGGGATACGGTCCTGTATTCCCCCTTGACTTACTTGTTACACGATAGCCTCAAACCGGGAATCGCGAACACAAGTTGATTTTCGAAAAAAAAATGGGAAGGGTTTAAACCACTATTCTGCCGACATTCTAGCCGCCATAATTCCTCAGTGCTTGAAGTGACAATAAAGCCGAAGAGTGCGTTGAATTCAGCTCCTCAAACTCTATCTCTGGTGTAAAGGACAACTTTCTATCCCCGTGCGTTTCGACAGGAGAGACCGGCAAAATTTCAAAAATCGGGCATTTTGACCTTCCAAAAAAGAAATTTTTCTACACAAGGAGAACGAAGCGAACCAGGGGCCCGCCCTTTTAGCTGTAGCATCCAGGTATCCTCAGTAATAACCACCTTGAAAATCCAATGGTATTTCGGTCTCTAATTCCGGGAATAATGACCCTACCGAGGAACGGGATACGGTCCTGTATTCCCCCTTGACTTACTTGTTACACGATAGCCTCAAACCGGGAATCGCGAACACAAGTTGATTTTCGAAAAAAAAATGGGAAGGGTTTAAACCACTATTCTGCCATAATTCCTCAGTGCTTGAAGTGACAATAAAGCCGAAAGAGTGCGTTGAATTCAGCTCCTCAAACTCTATCTCTGGTGTAAAGGACAACTTTCTATCCCCGTGCGTTTGGACAGGAGAGACCGGCAAAATTTCAAAAATCGGGCATTTTGACCTTCCAAAAAAGAAATTTTTCTACACAAGGAGATCGAAGCGAACCAGGGGCCTGCCCGTTTAGCTGTAGCATCCAGGTATCCTCAGTAATAACCACCGTGAAAATCCAGCAAATCCGCCGCACTTTTTTCTACACTTTTTTTTGCGGTACCAAAGGTATTTCGGTCTCTAATTCCGGGAATAATGACCCTACCGAGGAACGGGATACGGTCCTGTATTCCCCCTTTGCTTACTTGTTACACGATAGCCTCAAACCGGGAATCGCGAACACAAGTTGATTTTCGAAAAAAAAAATGGGAAGGGTTTAAACCACTGTTCTGCCGACATTCTAGCCGCCATAATTCCTCAGTGCTAGAAGTGACAATAAAGCCGAAGAGTGTGTTGAATTCAGCTCCTCAAACTCTATCTCTGGTGTAAAGGACAACTTTCTATCCCCGTGCGTTTGGACAGGAGAGACCGGCAAAATTTCAAAAATCGGGCATTTTGACCTTCCAAAAAAAAAATTTTTCTACACAAGGAGAACGAAGCGAACCAGGGGCCCGCCATTTTAGCTGTAGCATCCAGGTATCCTCAGTAATAACCACCGTGAATATCCAGCAAATCCGCCGCACTTTTTTCTACACTTTTTTTTCCGGTACCAATGGTATTTCGGTCTCTATTTCCGGGAATAATGGAACGGGATACGGTCCTGTATTCCCCCTTGACTTACTTGTTACACGATAGCCTCAAACCGGGAATCGCGAACACAAGTTGATTTTCGAAAAAAAAATGGGAAGGGTTTATACCACTATTCTGCCGACATTCTAGCCGCCATAATTCCTCAGTGCTTGAAGTGACAATAAAGCCGAAGAGTGCGTTGAATTCAGCTCCTCAAACTCTATCTCTGGTGTAAAGGACAACTTTCTATCCCCGTGCGTTTGGACAGGAGAGACCGGCAAATTTTCAAAAATCGGGCATTTTGACCTTCCAAAAAAGAAATTTTTCTACACAAGGAGAACGAAGCGAACCAGGGGCCCGCCCTTTTAGCTGTAGCATCCAGGTATCCTCAGTAATAACCACCGTGAAAATCCAGCAAATCCGCAGCACTTTTTTCTACACTTTTTTTTCCGGTACCAATGGTATTTCGGTCTTTAATTCCGGGAATAATGACCCTACCGAGGAACGGGATACGGTCCTGTATTCCCCCTTGACTTACTTGTTACACGATAGCCTCAAACCGGGAATCGCGAACACAAGTTGATTTTCTGCCGACATTCTAGGGCATTTTGACCTTCCAAAAAAGAAATTTTTCTACACAAGGAGAACGAAGCGAACCAGGGGCCCGCCCTTTTAGCTGTAGCATCCAGGTATCCTCAGTAATAACCACCGTGAAAATCCAGCAAATCCGCCGCACTTTTTTCTACACTTTTTTTTCCGGTACCAATGGTATTTCGGTCTCTAATTCCGGGAATAATGGAACGGGATACGGTCCTGTATTCCCCCTTGACTTACTTGTTACACGATAGCCTCAAACCGGGAATCGCGAACACAAGTTGATTTTCGAAAAAAAAATGGGAAGGGTTTAAACCACTATTCTGCCGACATTCTAGCCGCCATAATTCCTCAGTGCTTGAAGTGACAATAAAGCCGAAGAGTGCGTTGAATTCAGCTCCTCAAACTCTATCTCTGGTGTAAAGGACAACTTTCTATCCCCGTGCGTTTCGACAGGAGAGACCGGCAAAATTTCAAAAATCGGGCATTTTGACCTTCCAAAAAAGAAATTTTTCTACACAAGGAGAACGAAGCGAACCAGGGGCCCGCCCTTTTAGCTGTAGCATCCAGGTATCCTCAGTAATAACCACCTTGAAAATCCAATGGTATTTCGGTCTCTAATTCCGGGAATAATGACCCTACCGAGGAACGGGATACGGTCCTGTATTCCCCCTTGACTTACTTGTTACACGATAGCCTCAAACCGGGAATCGCGAACACAAGTTGATTTTCGAAAAAAAAATGGGAAGGGTTTAAACCACTATTCTGCCATAATTCCTCAGTGCTTGAAGTGACAATAAAGCCGAAAGAGTGCGTTGAATTCAGCTCCTCAAACTCTATCTCTGGTGTAAAGGACAACTTTCTATCCCCGTGCGTTTGGACAGGAGAGACCGGCAAAATTTCAAAAATCGGGCATTTTGACCTTCCAAAAAAGAAATTTTTCTACACAAGGAGATCGAAGCGAACCAGGGGCCTGCCCGTTTAGCTGTAGCATCCAGGTATCCTCAGTAATAACCACCGTGAAAATCCAGCAAATCCGCCGCACTTTTTTCTACACTTTTTTTTGCGGTACCAAAGGTATTTCGGTCTCTAATTCCGGGAATAATGACCCTACCGAGGAACGGGATACGGTCCTGTATTCCCCCTTTGCTTACTTGTTACACGATAGCCTCAAACCGGGAATCGCGAACACAAGTTGATTTTCGAAAAAAAAAATGGGAAGGGTTTAAACCACTGTTCTGCCGACATTCTAGCCGCCATAATTCCTCAGTGCTAGAAGTGACAATAAAGCCGAAGAGTGTGTTGAATTCAGCTCCTCAAACTCTATCTCTGGTGTAAAGGACAACTTTCTATCCCCGTGCGTTTGGACAGGAGAGACCGGCAAAATTTCAAAAATCGGGCATTTTGACCTTCCAAAAAAAAAATTTTTCTACACAAGGAGAACGAAGCGAACCAGGGGCCCGCCATTTTAGCTGTAGCATCCAGGTATCCTCAGTAATAACCACCGTGAATATCCAGCAAATCCGCCGCACTTTTTTCTACACTTTTTTTTCCGGTACCAATGGTATTTCGGTCTCTATTTCCGGGAATAATGGAACGGGATACGGTCCTGTATTCCCCCTTGACTTACTTGTTACACGATAGCCTCAAACCGGGAATCGCGAACACAAGTTGATTTTCGAAAAAAAAATGGGAAGGGTTTATACCACTATTCTGCCGACATTCTAGCCGCCATAATTCCTCAGTGCTTGAAGTGACAATAAAGCCGAAGAGTGCGTTGAATTCAGCTCCTCAAACTCTATCTCTGGTGTAAAGGACAACGTTCTATCCCCGTGCGTTTGGACAGGAGAGACCGGCAAATTTTCAAAAATCGGGCATTTTGACCTTCCAAAAAAGAAATTTTTCTACACAAGGAGAACGAAGCGAACCAGGGGCCCGCCCTTTTAGCTGTAGCATCCAGGTATCCTCAGTAATAACCACCGTGAAAATCCAGCAAATCCGCCGCACTTTTTTCTACACTTTTTTTTCCGGTACCAATGGTATTTCGGTCTTTAATTCCGGGAATAATGACCCTACCGAGGAACGGGATACGGTCCTGTATTCCCCCTTGACTTACTTGTTACACGATAGCCTCAAACCGGGAATCGCGAACACAAGTTGATTTTCTGCCGACATTCTAGGGCATTTTGACCTTCCAAAAAAGAAATTTTTCTACACAAGGAGAACGAAGCGAACCAGGGGCCCGCCCTTTTAGCTGTAGCATCCAGGTATCCTCAGTAATAACCACCGTGAAAATCCAGCAAATCCGCCGCACTTTTTTCTACACTTTTTTTTCCGGTACCAATGGTATTTCGGTCTCTAATTCCGGGAATAATGGAACGGGATACGTTCCTGTATTCCCCCTTGACTTACTTGTTACACGATAGCCTCAAACCGGGAATCGCGAACACAAGTTGATTTTCGAAAAAAAAAAATGGGAAGGGTTTAAACCACTATTCTGCCGACATTCTAGCCGCCATAATTCCTCAGTGCTTGAAGTGACAATAAAGCCGAAGAGTGCGTTGAATTCAGCTCCTCAAACTCTATCTCTGGTGTAAAGGACAACTTTCTATCCCCGTGCGTTTCGACAGGAGAGACCGGCAAAATTTCAAAAATCGGGCATTTTGACCTTCCAAAAAAGAAATTTTTCTACACAAGGAGAACGAAGCGAACCAGGGGCCCGCCCTTTTAGCTGTAGCATCCAGGTATCCTCAGTAATAACCACCGTGAAAATCCAGCAAATCCGCCGCACTTTTTTCTACACTTTTTTTTCCGGTACCAATGGTATTTCGGTCTTTAATTCCGGGAATAATGATCCTACCGAGGAACGGGATACGGTCCTGTATTCCCCCTTTGCTTACTTGTTACACGATAGCCTCAAACCGGGAATCGCGAACACAAGTTGATTTTCGAAAAAAAAAATGGGAAGGGTTTAAACCACTGTTCTGCCGACATTCTAGCCGCCATAATTCCTCAGTGCTAGAAGTGACAATAAAGCCGAAGAGTGTGTTGAATTCAGCTCCTCAAACTCTATCTCTGGTGTAAAGGACAACTTTCTATCCCCGTGCGTTTGGACAGGAGAGACCGGCAAAATTTCAAAAATCGGGCATTTTGACCTTCCAAAAAAAAAATTTTTCTACACAAGGAGAACGAAGCGAACCAGGGGCCCGCCATTTTAGCTGTAGCATCCAGGTATCCTCAGTAATAACCACCGTGAATATCCAGCAAATCCGCCGCACTTTTTTCTACACTTTTTTTTCCGGTACCAATGGTATTTCGGTCTCTATTTCCGGGAATAATGGAACGGGATACGGTCCTGTATTCCCCCTTGACTTACTTGTTACACGATAGCCTCAAACCGGGAATCGCGAACACAAGTTGATTTTCGAAAAAAAAATGGGAAGGGTTTATACCACTATTCTGCCGACATTCTAGCCGCCATAATTCCTCAGTGCTTGAAGTGACAATAAAGCCGAAGAGTGCGTTGAATTCAGCTCCTCAAACTCTATCTCTGGTGTAAAGGACAACTTTCTATCCCCGTGCGTTTGGACAGGAGAGACCGGCAAATTTTCAAAAATCGGGCATTTTGACCTTCCAAAAAAGAAATTTTTCTACACAAGGAGAACGAAGCGAACCAGGGGCCCGCCCTTTTAGCTGTAGCATCCAGGTATCCTCAGTAATAACCACCGTGAAAATCCAGCAAATCCGCCGCACTTTTTTCTACACTTTTTTTTCCGGTACCAATGGTATTTCGGTCTTTAATTCCGGGAATAATGACCCTACCGAGGAACGGGATACGGTCCTGTATTCCCCCTTGACTTACTTGTTACACGATAGCCTCAAACCGGGAATCGCGAACACAAGTTGATTTTCTGCCGACATTCTAGGGCATTTTGACCTTCCAAAAAAGAAATTTTTCTACACAAGGAGAACGAAGCGAACCAGGGGCCCGCCCTTTTAGCTGTAGCATCCAGGTATCCTCAGTAATAACCACCGTGAAAATCCAGCAAATCCGCCGCACTTTTTTCTACACTTTTTTTTCCGGTACCAATGGTATTTCGGTCTCTAATTCCGGGAATAATGGAACGGGATACGTTCCTGTATTCCCCCTTGACTTACTTGTTACACGATAGCCTCAAACCGGGAATCGCGAACACAAGTTGATTTTCGAAAAAAAAAAATGGGAAGGGTTTAAACCACTATTCTGCCGACATTCTAGCCGCCATAATTCCTCAGTGCTTGAAGTGACAATAAAGCCGAAGAGTGCGTTGAATTCAGCTCCTCAAACTCTATCTCTGGTGTAAAGGACAACTTTCTAACCCCGTGCGTTTCGACAGGAGAGACCGGCAAAATTTCAAAAATCGGGCATTTTGACCTTCCAAAAAAGAAATTTTTCTACACAAGGAGAACGAAGCGAACCAGGGGCCCGCCCTTTTAGCTGTAGCATCCAGGTATCCTCAGTAATAACCACCGTGAAAATCCAGCAAATCCGCCGCACTTTTTTCTACACTTTTTTTTCCGGTACCAATGGTATTTCGGTCTTTAATTCCGGGAATAATGATCCTACCGAGGAACGGGATACGGTCCTGTATTCCCCCTTGTCTTACTTGTTACACGATAGCCTCAAACCGGGAATCGCGAACACAAGTTGATTTTCGAAAAAAAAATGGGAAGGGTTTAAACCACTATTCTGCCGACATTCTAGCCGCCATAATTCCTCAGTGCTTGAAGTGACAATAAAGCCGAAGAGTGCGTTGAATTCAGCTCCTCAAACTCTATCTCTGGTGTAAAGGACAACTTTCTATCCCCGTGCGTTTCGACAGGAGAGACCGGCAAAATTTCAAAAATCGGGCATTTTGACCTTCCAAAAAAGAAATTTTTCTACACAAGGAGAACGAAGCGAACCAGGGGCCCGCCCTTTTAGCTGTAGCATCCAGGTATCCTCAGTAATAACCACCTTGAAAATCCAATGGTATTTCGGTCTCTAATTCCGGGAATAATGACCCTACCGAGGAACGGGATACGGTCCTGTATTCCCCCTTGACTTACTTGTTACACGATAGCCTCAAACCGGGAATCGCGAACACAAGTTGATTTTCGAAAAAAAAATGGGAAGGGTTTAAACCACTATTCTGCCATAATTCCTCAGTGCTTGAAGTGACAATAAAGCCGAAAGAGTGCGTTGAATTCAGCTCCTCAAACTCTATCTCTGGTGTAAAGGACAACTTTCTATCCCCGTGCGTTTGGACAGGAGAGACCGGCAAAATTTCAAAAATCGGGCATTTTGACCTTCCAAAAAAGAAATTTTTCTACACAAGGAGATCGAAGCGAACCAGGGGCCTGCCCGTTTAGCTGTAGCATCCAGGTATCCTCAGTAATAACCACCGTGAAAATCCAGCAAATCCGCCGCACTTTTTTCTACACTTTTTTTTGCGGTACCAAAGGTATTTCGGTCTCTAATTCCGGGAATAATGACCCTACCGAGGAACGGGATACGGTCCTGTATTCCCCCTTTGCTTACTTGTTACACGATAGCCTCAAACCGGGAATCGCGAACACAAGTTGATTTTCGAAAAAAAAAATGGGAAGGGTTTAAACCACTGTTCTGCCGACATTCTAGCCGCCATAATTCCTCAGTGCTAGAAGTGACAATAAAGCCGAAGAGTGTGTTGAATTCAGCTCCTCAAACTCTATCTCTGGTGTAAAGGACAACTTTCTATCCCCGTGCGTTTGGACAGGAGAGACCGGCAAAATTTCAAAAATCGGGCATTTTGACCTTCCAAAAAAAAAATTTTTCTACACAAGGAGAACGAAGCGAACCAGGGGCCCGCCATTTTAGCTGTAGCATCCAGGTATCCTCAGTAATAACCACCGTGAATATCCAGCAAATCCGCCGCACTTTTTTCTACACTTTTTTTTCCGGTACCAATGGTATTTCGGTCTCTATTTCCGGGAATAATGGAACGGGATACGGTCCTGTATTCCCCCTTGACTTACTTGTTACACGATAGCCTCAAACCGGGAATCGCGAACACAAGTTGATTTTCGAAAAAAAAATGGGAAGGGTTTATACCACTATTCTGCCGACATTCTAGCCGCCATAATTCCTCAGTGCTTGAAGTGACAATAAAGCCGAAGAGTGCGTTGAATTCAGCTCCTCAAACTCTATCTCTGGTGTAAAGGACAACTTTCTATCCCCGTGCGTTTGGACAGGAGAGACCGGCAAATTTTCAAAAATCGGGCATTTTGACCTTCCAAAAAAGAAATTTTTCTACACAAGGAGAACGAAGCGAACCAGGGGCCCGCCCTTTTAGCTGTAGCATCCAGGTATCCTCAGTAATAACCACCGTGAAAATCCAGCAAATCCGCCGCACTTTTTTCTACACTTTTTTTTCCGGTACCAATGGTATTTCGGTCTTTAATTCCGGGAATAATGACCCTACCGAGGAACGGGATACGGTCCTGTATTCCCCCTTGACTTACTTGTTACACGATAGCCTCAAACCGGGAATCGCGAACACAAGTTGATTTTCTGCCGACATTCTAGGGCATTTTGACCTTCCAAAAAAGAAATTTTTCTACACAAGGAGAACGAAGCGAACCAGGGGCCCGCCCTTTTAGCTGTAGCATCCAGGTATCCTCAGTAATAACCACCGTGAAAATCCAGCAAATCCGCCGCACTTTTTTCTACACTTTTTTTTCCGGTACCAATGGTATTTCGGTCTCTAATTCCGGGAATAATGGAACGGGATACGTTCCTGTATTCCCCCTTGACTTACTTGTTACACGATAGCCTCAAACCGGGAATCGCGAACACAAGTTGATTTTCGAAAAAAAAAAATGGGAAGGGTTTAAACCACTATTCTGCCGACATTCTAGCCGCCATAATTCCTCAGTGCTTGAAGTGACAATAAAGCCGAAGAGTGCGTTGAATTCAGCTCCTCAAACTCTATCTCTGGTGTAAAGGACAACTTTCTATCCCCGTGCGTTTCGACAGGAGAGACCGGCAAAATTTCAAAAATCGGGCATTTTGACCTTCCAAAAAAGAAATTTTTCTACACAAGGAGAACGAAGCGAACCAGGGGCCCGCCCTTTTAGCTGTAGCATCCAGGTATCCTCAGTAATAACCACCGTGAAAATCCAGCAAATCCGCCGCACTTTTTTCTACACTTTTTTTTCCGGTACCAATGGTATTTCGGTCTTTAATTCCGGGAATAATGATCCTACCGAGGAACGGGATACGGTCCTGTATTCCCCCTTTGCTTACTTGTTACACGATAGCCTCAAACCGGGAATCGCGAACACAAGTTGATTTTCGAAAAAAAAAATGGGAAGGGTTTAAACCACTGTTCTGCCGACATTCTAGCCGCCATAATTCCTCAGTGCTAGAAGTGACAATAAAGCCGAAGAGTGTGTTGAATTCAGCTCCTCAAACTCTATCTCTGGTGTAAAGGACAACTTTCTATCCCCGTGCGTTTGGACAGGAGAGACCGGCAAAATTTCAAAAATCGGGCATTTTGACCTTCCAAAAAAAAAATTTTTCTACACAAGGAGAACGAAGCGAACCAGGGGCCCGCCATTTTAGCTGTAGCATCCAGGTATCCTCAGTAATAACCACCGTGAATATCCAGCAAATCCGCCGCACTTTTTTCTACACTTTTTTTTCCGGTACCAATGGTATTTCGGTCTCTATTTCCGGGAATAATGGAACGGGATACGGTCCTGTATTCCCCCTTGACTTACTTGTTACACGATAGCCTCAAACCGGGAATCGCGAACACAAGTTGATTTTCGAAAAAAAAATGGGAAGGGTTTATACCACTATTCTGCCGACATTCTAGCCGCCATAATTCCTCAGTGCTTGAAGTGACAATAAAGCCGAAGAGTGCGTTGAATTCAGCTCCTCAAACTCTATCTCTGGTGTAAAGGACAACTTTCTATCCCCGTGCGTTTGGACAGGAGAGACCGGCAAATTTTCAAAAATCGGGCATTTTGACCTTCCAAAAAAGAAATTTTTCTACACAAGGAGAACGAAGCGAACCAGGGGCCCGCCCTTTTAGCTGTAGCATCCAGGTATCCTCAGTAATAACCACCGTGAAAATCCAGCAAATCCGCCGCACTTTTTTCTACACTTTTTTTTCCGGTACCAATGGTATTTCGGTCTTTAATTCCGGGAATAATGACCCTACCGAGGAACGGGATACGGTCCTGTATTCCCCCTTGACTTACTTGTTACACGATAGCCTCAAACCGGGAATCGCGAACACAAGTTGATTTTCTGCCGACATTCTAGGGCATTTTGACCTTCCAAAAAAGAAATTTTTCTACACAAGGAGAACGAAGCGAACCAGGGGCCCGCCCTTTTAGCTGTAGCATCCAGGTATCCTCAGTAATAACCACCGTGAAAATCCAGCAAATCCGCCGCACTTTTTTCTACACTTTTTTTTCCGGTACCAATGGTATTTCGGTCTCTAATTCCGGGAATAATGGAACGGGATACGTTCCTGTATTCCCCCTTGACTTACTTGTTACACGATAGCCTCAAACCGGGAATCGCGAACACAAGTTGATTTTCGAAAAAAAAAAATGGGAAGGGTTTAAACCACTATTCTGCCGACATTCTAGCCGCCATAATTCCTCAGTGCTTGAAGTGACAATAAAGCCGAAGAGTGCGTTGAATTCAGCTCCTCAAACTCTATCTCTGGTGTAAAGGACAACTTTCTAACCCCGTGCGTTTCGACAGGAGAGACCGGCAAAATTTCAAAAATCGGGCATTTTGACCTTCCAAAAAAGAAATTTTTCTACACAAGGAGAACGAAGCGAACCAGGGGCCCGCCCTTTTAGCTGTAGCATCCAGGTATCCTCAGTAATAACCACCGTGAAAATCCAGCAAATCCGCCGCACTTTTTTCTACACTTTTTTTTCCGGTACCAATGGTATTTCGGTCTTTAATTCCGGGAATAATGATCCTACCGAGGAACGGGATACGGTCCTGTATTCCCCCTTGTCTTACTTGTTACACGATAGCCTCAAACCGGGAATCGCGAACACAAGTTGATTTTCGAAAAAAAAATGGGAAGGGTTTAAACCACTATTCTGCCGACATTCTAGCCGCCATAATTCCTCAGTGCTTGAAGTGACAATAAAGCCGAAGAGTGCGTTGAATTCAGCTCCTCAAACTCTATCTCTGGTGTAAAGGACAACTTTCTATCCCCGTGCGTTTGGACAGGAGAGACCGGCAAAATTTCAAAAATCGGGCATTTTGACCTTCCAAAAAAGAAATTTTTCTACACAAGGAGAACGAAGCGAACCAGGGGCCCGCCCTTTTAGCTGTAGCATCCAGGTATCCTCAGTAATAACCACCGTGAAAATCCAGCAAATCCGCCGCACTTTTTTCTACACTTTTTTTTCCGGTACCAATGGTATTTCGGTCTCTAATTCCGGGAATAATGACCCTACCGAGGAACGGGATACGGTCCTGTATTCCCCCTTGACTTACTTGTTACACGATAGCCTCAAACCGGGAATCGCGAACACAAGTTGATTTTCGAAAAAAAAATGGGAAGGGTTTAAACCACTATTCTGCCGACATTCTAGCCGCCATAATTCCTCAGTGCTAGAAGTGACAATAAAGCCGAAGAGTGCGTTGAATTCAGCTCCTCAAACTCTATCTCTGGTGTAAAGGACAACTTTCTATCCCTGTGCGTTTGGACAGGAGAGACCGGCAAAATTTCAAAAATCGGGCATTTTGACCTTCCAAAAAAGAAATTTTTCTACACAAGGAGAACGAAGCGAACCAGGGGCCCGCCCTTTTAGCTGTAGCATCCAGGTATCCTCAGTAATAACCACCGTGAAAATCCAGCAAATCCGCCGCACTTTTTTCTACACTTTTTTTTCCGGTACCAATGGTATTTCTGTCTCTAATTCCGGGAATAATGACTCTACCGAGGAACGGGATACGGTCCTGTATTCCCCCTTGACTTACTTGTTACACGATAGCCTCAAACCGGGAATCGCGAACACACGTTGATTTTCGAAAAAAAAATGGGAAGGGTTTAAACCACTATTCTGCCGACATTCTAGCCGCCATAATTCCTCAGTGCTAGAAGTGACAATAAAGCCGAAGAGTGCGTTGAATTCAGCTCCTCAAACTCTATCTCTGGTGTAAAGGACAACTTTCTATCCCCGTGCGTTTGGACAGGAGAGACCGGCAAAATTTAAAAAATCGGGCATTTTGACCTCCCTCCCAAAAAAGAAATTTTTCTACACAAGGAGAACGAAGCGAACCAGGGGCCCGCCCTTTTAGCTGTAGCATCCAGGTATCCTCAGTAATAACCACCGTGAAAATCCAGCAAATCCGCCGCACTTTTTTCTACACTTTTTTTTCCGGTACCAAAGGTATTTCGGTCTCTAATTCCGGGAATAATGACCCTACCGAGGAACGGGATACGGTCCTGTATTCCCCCTTGACTTACTAGCCGCCATAATTCCTCAGTGCTTGAAGTGACAATAAAGCCGAAGAGTGCGTTGAATTCAGCTCCTCAAACTCTATCTCTGGTGTAAAGGACAACTTTCTATCCCCGTGCGTTTGGACAGGAGAGACCGGCAAAATTTCAAAAATCGGGCATTTTGACCTTCCAAAAAAGAAATTTTTCTACACAAGGAGAACGAAGCGAACCAGGGGCCCGCCCTTTTAGCTGTAGCATCCAGGTATCCTCAGTAATAACCACCGTGAAAATCCAGCAAATCCGCCGCACTTTTTTCTACACTTTTTTTTCCGGTACCAATGGTATTTCGGTCTCTAATTCCGGGAATAATGACCATACCGAGGAACGGGATACGGTCCTGTATTCCCCCTTGACTTACTTGTTACACGATAGCCTCAAACCGGGAATCGCGAACACAAGTTGATTTTCGAAAAAAAAATGGGAAGGGTTTAAACCACTATTCTGCCGACATTCTAGCCGCCATAATTCCTCAGTGCTAGAAGTGACAATAAAGCCGAAGAGTGCGTTGAATTCAGCTCCTCAAACTCTATCTCTGGTGTAAAGGACAACTTTCTATCCCTGTGCGTTTGGACAGGAGAGACCGGCAAAATTTCAAAAATCGGGCATTTTGACCTTCCAAAAAAGAAATTTTTCTACACAAGGAGAACGAAGCGAACCAGGGGCCCGCCCTTTTAGCTGTAGCATCCAGGTATCCTCAGTAATAACCACCGTGAAAATCCAGCAAATCCGCCGCACTTTTTTCTACACTTTTTTTTCCGGTACCAATGGTATTTCTGTCTCTAATTCCGGGAATAATGACTCTACCGAGGAACGGGATACGGTCCTGTATTCCCCCTTGACTTACTTGTTACACGATAGCCTCAAACCGGGAATCGCGAACACACGTTGATTTTCGAAAAAAAAATGGGAAGGGTTTAAACCACTATTCTGCCGACATTCTAGCCGCCATAATTCCTCAGTGCTAGAAGTGACAATAAAGCCGAAGAGTGCGTTGAATTCAGCTCCTCATCTCTATCTCTGGTGTAAAGGACAACTTTCTATCCCCGTGCGTTTGGACAGGAGAGACCGGCAAAATTTCAAAAATCGGGCATTTTGACCTCCCTCCCAAAAAAGAAATTTTTCTACACAAGGAGAACGAAGCGAACCAGGGGCCCGCCCTTTTAGCTGTAGCATCCAGGTATCCTCAGTAATAACCACCGTGAAAATCCAGCAAATCCGCCGCACTTTTTTCTACACTTTTTTTTCCGGTACCAATGGTATTTCGGTCTCTAATTCCGGGAATAATGACTCTACCGAGGAACGGGATACGGTCCTGTATTCCCCCTTGACTTACTTGTTACACGATAGCCTCAAACCGGGAATCGCGAACACACGTTGATTTTCGAAAAAAAAATGGGAAGGGTTAAAACCACTATTCTGCCGACATTCTAGCCGCCATAATTCCTCAGTGCTAGAAGTGACAATAAAGCCGAAGAGTGCGTTGAATTCAGCTCCTCATCTCTATCTCTGGTGTAAAGGACAACTTTCTATCCCCGTGCGTTTGGACAGGAGAGACCGGCAAAATTTAAAAAATCGGGCATTTTGACCTTCCAAAAAAGAAATTTTTCTACACAAGGAGAACGAAGCGAACCAGGGGCCCGCCCTTTTAGCTGTAGCATCCAGGTATCCTCAGTAATAACCACTGTGAAAATCCAGCAAATCCGCCGCACTTTTTTCTACACTTTTTTTTCCGGTACCAATGGTATTTCGGTCTCTAATTCCGGGAATAATGACCCTACCGAGGAACGGGATACGGTCCTGTATTCCCCCTTGACTTACTTGTTACACGATAGCCTCAAACCGGGAATCGCGAACACAAGTTGATTTCCGAAAAAAAAATGGGAAGGGTTTAAACCACTATTCTGCTGACATTCTAGCCGCCATAATTCCTCAGTGCTTGAAGTGACAATAAAGCCGAAGAGTGCGTTGAATTCAGCTCCTCAAACTCTATCTCTGGTGTAAAGGACAACTTTCTATCCCCGTGCGTTTGGACAGGAGAGACCGGCAAAATTTAAAAAATCGGGCATTTTGACCTCCCTCCCGAAAAAGCAATTTTTCTACACAAGGAGAACGAAGCGAAACAGGGGCCCGCCCTTTTAGCTGTAGCATCCAGGTATCCTCAGTAATAACCACCGTGAAAATCCAGCAAATCCGCCGCACTTTTTTCTACACTTTTTTTTCCGGTACCAAAGGTATTTCGGTCTCTAATTCCGGGAATAATGACCCTACCGAGGAACGGGATACGGTCCTGTATTCCCCCTTGACTTACTAGCCGCCATAATTCCTCAGTGCTTGAAGTGACAATAAAGCCGAAGATTGCGTTGAATTCAGCTCCTCAAACTCTATCTCTGGTGTAAAGGACAACTTTCTATCCCCGTGCGTTTGGACAGGAGAGACCGGCAAAATTTCAAAAATCGGGCATTTTGACCTTCCAAAAAAGAAATTTTTCTACACAAGGAGAACGAAGCGAACCAGGGGCCCGCCCTTTTAGCTGTAGCATCCAGGTATCCTCAGTAATAACCACCGTGAAAATCCAGCAAATCCGCCGCACTTTTTTCTACACTTTTTTTTCCGGTACCAATGGTATTTCGGTCTCTAATTCCGGGAATAATGACCCTACCGAGGAACGGGATACGGTCCTGTATTCCCCCTTGACTTACTTGTTACACGATAGCCTCAAACCGGGAATCGCGAACACAAGTTGATTTTCGAAAAAAAAATGGGAAGGGTTTAAACCACTATTCTGCCGACATTCTAGCCGCCATAATTCCTCAGTGCTAGAAGTGACAATAAAGCCGAAGAGTGCGTTGAATTCAGCTCCTCAAACTCTATCTCTGGTGTAAAGGACAACTTTCTATCCCTGTGCGTTTGGACAGGAGAGACCGGCAAAATTTCAAAAATCGGGCATTTTGACCTTACAAAAAAGAAATTTTTCTACACAAGGAGAACGAAGCGAACCAGGGGCCCGCCCTTTTAGCTGTAGCATCCAGGTATCCTCAGTAATAACCACCGTGAAAATCCAGCAAATCCGCCGCACTTTTTTCTACACTTTTTTTTCCGGTACCAATGGTATTTCTGTCTCTAATTCCGGGAATAATGACTCTAACGAGGAACGGGATACGGTCCTGTATTCCCCCTTGACTTACTAGTTACACGATAGCCTCAAACCGGGAATCGCGAACACACGTTGATTTTCGAAAAAAAAAATGGGAAGGGTTTAAACCACTATTCTGCCGACATTCTAGCCGCCATAATTCCTCAGTGCTAGAAGTGACAATAAAGCCGAAGAGTGCGTTGAATTCAGCTCCTCATCTCTATCTCTGGTGTAAAGGACAACTTTCTATCCCCGTGCGTTTGGACAGGAGATACCGGCAAAATTTCAAGAATCGGGCATTTTGACCTTCCAAAAAAGAAATTTTTCTACACAAGGAGAACGAAGCGAACCAGGGGCCCGCCCTTTTAGCTGTAGCATCCAGGTATCCTCAGTAATAACCACTGTGAAAATCCAGCAAATCCGCCGCACTTTTTTCTACACTTTTTTTTCCGGTACCAATGGTATTTCGGTCTCTAATTCCGGGAATAATGACCCTACCGAGGAACGGGATACGGTCCTGTATTCCCCCTTGACTTACTTGTTACACGATAGCCTCAAACCGGGAATCGCGAACACAAGTTGATTTTCGAAAAAAAAATGCGAAGGGTTTAAACCACTATTCTGCTGACATTCTAGCCGCCATAATTGCTCAGTGCTTGAAGTGACAATAAAGCCGAAGAGTGCGTTGAATTCAGCTCCTCAAACTCTATCTCTGGTGTAAAGGACAACTTTCTATCCCCGTGCGTTTGGACAGGAGAGACCGGCAAAATTTAAAAAATCGGGCATTTTGACCTCCCTCCCAAAAAAGAAATTTTTCTACACAAGGAGAACGAAGCGAACCAGGGGCCCGCCCTTTTAGCTGTAGCATCCAGGTATCCTCAGTAATAACCACCGTGAAAATCCAGCAAATCCGCCGCACTTTTTTCTACACTTTTTTTTCCGGTACCAAAGGTATTTCGGTCTCTAATTCCGGGAATAATGACCCTACCGAGGAACGGGATACGGTCCTGTATTCCCCCTTGACTTACTAGCCGCCATAATTCCTCAGTGCTTGAAGTGACAATAAAGCCGAAGAGTGCGTTGAATTCAGCTCCTCAAACTCTATCTCTGGTGTAAAGGACAACTTTCTATCCCCGTGCGTTTGGACAGGAGAGACCGGCAAAATTTCAAAAATCGGGCATTTTGACCTTCCAAAAAAGAAATTTTTCTACACAAGGAGAACGAAGCGAACCAGGGGCCCGCCCTTTTAGCTGTAGCATCCAGGTATCCTCAGTAATAACCACCGTGAAAATCCAGCAAATCCGCCGCACTTTTTTCTACACTTTTTTTTCCGGTACCAATGGTATTTCGGTCTCTAATTCCGGGAATAATGACCCTACCGAGGAACGGGATACGGTCCTGTATTCCCCCTTGACTTACTTGTTACACGATAGCCTCAAACCGGGAATCGCGAACACAAGTTGATTTTCGAAAAAAAAATGGGAAGGGTTTAAACCACTATTCTGCTGACATTCTAGCCGCCATAATTCCTCAGTGCTTGAAGTGACAATAAAGCCGAAGAGTGCGTTGAATTCAGCTCCTCAAACTCTATCTCTGGTGTAAAGGACAACTTTCTATCCCCGTGCGTTTGGACAGGAGAGACCGGCAAAATTTAAAAAATCGGGCATTTTGACCTCCCTCCCAAAAAAGAAATTTTTCTACACAAGGAGAACGAAGCGAACCAGGGGCCCGCCCTTTTAGCTGTAGCATCCAGGTATCCTCAGTAATAACCACCGTGAAAATCCAGCAAATCCGCCGCACTTTTTTCTACACGTTTTTTTCCGGTACCAATGGTATTTCGGTCTCTAATTCCGGGAATAATGACCCTACCGAGGAACGGGATACGGTCCTGTATTCCCCCTTGACTTACTAGCCGCCATAATTCCTCAGTGCTTGAAGTGACAATAAAGCCGAAGAGTGCGTTGAATTCAGCTCCTCAAACTCTATCTCTGGTGTAAAGGACAACTTTCTATCCCCGTGCGTTTGGACAGGAGAGACCGGCAAAATTTCAAAAATCGGGCATTTTGACCTTCCAAAAAAGAAATTTTTCTACACAAGGAGAACGAAGCGAACCAGGGGCCCGCCCTTTTAGCTGTAGCATCCAGGTATCCTCAGTAATAACCACCGTGAAAATCCAGCAAATCCGCCGCACTTTTTTCTACACTTTTTTTTTCCGGTACCGATGGTATTTCGGTCTCTAATTCCGGGAATAATGACCCTACCGAGGAACGGGATACGGTCCTGTATTCCCCCTTGACTTACTTGTTACACGATAGCCTCAAACCGGGAATCGCGAACACAAGTTGATTTTCGAAAAAAAAAATGGGAAGGGTTTAAACCACTATTCTGCCGACATTTTGCCGCCATAATTCCTCAGTGCTTGAAGTGACAATAAAGCCGAAGAGTGCGTTGAATTCAGCTCCTCAAACTCTATCTCTGGTGTAAAGGACAACTTTCTATCCCCGTGCGTTTGGACAGGAGAGACCGGCAAAATTTCAAAAATCGGGCATTTTGACCTTCCAAAAAGAAATTTTTCTACACAAAGAGAACGAAGCGAACCAGGGGCCCGCCCTTTTATCTGTAGCATCCAGGTATCCTCAGTAATAACCACCGTGAAAATCCAGCAAATCCGCCGCACTTTTTTCTACACTTTTTTTTCCGGTACCAATGGTATTTCGGTCTCTAATTCCGGGAATAATGACCCTACCGAGGAACGGGATACGGTCCTGTATTCCCCCTTGACTTACTTGTTACACGATAGCCTCAAACCGGGAATCGCGAACACAAGTTGATTTTCGAAAAAAAAATGGGAAGGGTTTAAACCACTATTCTGCCGACATTCTAGCCGCCATAATTCCTCAGTGCTTGAAGTGATAATAAAGCCGAAGAGTGCGTTGAATTCAGCTCCTCAAACTCTATCTCTGGTGTAAAGGACAACTTTCTATCCCCGTGCGTTTGGACAGGAGAGACCGGCAAAATTTCAAAAATCGGGCATTTTGACCTTCCAAAAAAGAAATTTTTCTACACAAGGAGAACGAAGCGAACCAGGGGCCCGCCCTTTTAGCTGTAGCATCCAGGTATCCTCAGTAATAACCACCGTGAAAATCCAGCAAATCCGCCGCACTTTTTTCTACACTTTTTTTTCCGGTACCAATGGTATTTCGGTCTCTAATTCCGGGAATAATGGAACGGGATACGGTCCTGTATTCCCCCTTGACTTACTTGTTACACGATAGCCTCAAACCGGGAATCGCGAACACAAGTTGATTTTCGAAAAAAAAATGGGAAGGGTTTAAACCACTATTCTGCCGACATTCTAGCCGCCATAATTCCTCAGTGCTTGAAGTGACAATAAAGCCGAAGATTGCGTTGAATTCAGCTCCTCAAACTCTATCTCTGGTGTAAAGGATAACTTTCTATCCCCGTGCGTTTGGACAGGAGAGACCGGCAAAATTTCAAAAATCGGGCATTTTGATCTTCCAAAAAAGAAATTTTTCTACACAAGGAGAACGAAGCGAACCAGGGGCCCGCCCTTTTAGCTGTAGCATCCAGGTATCCTCAGTAATAACCACCGTGAAAATCCAGCAAATCCGCCGCACTTTTTTCTACACTTTTTTTTCCGGTACCAATGGTATTTCGGTCTCTAATTCCGGGAATAATGACCCTACCGAGGAACGGGATACGGTCCTGTATTCCCCCTTGACTTACTTGTTACACGATAGCCTCAAACCGGGAATCGCGAACACAAGTTGATTTCCGAAAAAAAAATGGGACCACTATTCTGCCGACATTCTAGCCGCCATAATTCCTCAGTGCTTGAAGTGACAATAAAGACGAAGAGTGCGTTGAATTCAGCTCCTCAAACTCTATCTCTGGTGTAAAGGACAACTTTCTATCCCCGTGCGTTTGGACAGGAGAGACCGGCAAAATTTCAAAATTCGGGCATTTTGACCTTCCAAAAAAGAAATTTTTCTACACAAGGAGAACGAAGCGAACCAGGGGCCCGCCCTTTTAGCTGTAGCATCCAGGTATCCTCAGTAATAACCACCGTGAAAATCCAGCAAATTCGCCGCACTTTTTTCTACACTTTTTTTTCCGGTACCAATGGTATTTCGGTCTCTAATTCCGGGAATAATGACCCTACCGAGGAACGGGATACGGTCCTGTATTCCCCCTTGACTTACTTGTTACACGATAGCCTCAAACCGGGAATCGCGAACACAAGTTGATTTTCGAAAAAAAAATAGGAAGGGTTTAAACCACTATTCTGCCGACATTCTAGCCGCCATAATTCCTCAGTGCTTGAAGTGACAATAAAGCCGAAGAGTGCGTTGAATTCAGCTCCTCAAACTCTATCTCTGGTGTAAAGGACAACTTTCTATCCCCGTGCGTTTGGACAGGAGAGACCGGCAAAATTTCAAAAATCGGGCATTTTGACCTTCCAAAAAAGAAATTTTTCTACACAAGGAGAACGAAGCGAACCAGGGGCCCGCCCTTTTAGCTGTAGCATCCAGGTATCCTCAGTAATAACCACCGTGAAAATCCAGCAAATCCGCCGCACTTTTTTCTACACTTTTTTTTCCGGTACCAATGGTATTTCGGTCTCTAATTCCGGGAATAATGACCCTACCGAGGAACGGGATACGGTCCTGTATTCCCCCTTGACTTACTTGTTACACGATAGCCTCAAACCGGGAATCGCGAACACAAGTTGATTTTCGAAAAAAAAATGGGAAGGGTTTAAACCACTATTCTGCCGACATTCTAGCCGCCATAATTCCTCAGTGCTTGAAGTGACAATAAAGCCGAAGATTGCGTTGAATTCAGCTCCTCAAACTCTATCTCTGGTGTAAAGGACAACTTTCTATCCCCGTGCGTTTGGACAGGAGAGACCGGCAAAATTTCAAAAATCGGGCATTTTGACCTTCCAAAAAAGAAATTTTTCTACACAAGGAGAACGAAGCGAACCAGGGGCCCGCCCTTTTAGCTGTAGCATCCAGGTATCCTCAGTAATAACCACCGTGAAAATCCAGAAAATCCGCCGCACTTTTTTCTACACTTTTTTTTCCGGTACTAATGGTATTTCGGTCTCTAATTCCGGGAATAATGACCCTACCGAGGAACGGGATACGGTCCTGTATTCCCCCTTGACTTACTTGTTACACGATAGCCTCAAACCGGGAATCGCGAACACAAGTTGATTTTCGAAAAAAAAAATAGGAAGGGTTTAAACCACTATTCTGCCGACATTCTAGCCGCCATAATTCCTCAGTGCTTGAAGTGACAATAAAGCCGAAGAGTGCGTTGAATTCAGCTCCTCAAACTCTATCTCTGGTGTAAAGGACAACTTTCTATCCCCGTGCGTTTGGACAGGAGAGACCGGCAAAATTTAAAAAATCGGGCATTTTGACCTCCCTCCCAAAAAAGAAATTTTTCTACACAAGGAGAACGAAGCGAACCAGGGGCCCGCCCTTTTAGCTGTAGCATCCAGGTATCCTCAGTAATAACCACCGTGAAAATCCAGCAAACCCGCCGCACTTTTTTCTACACTTTTTTTTCCGGTACCAATGGTATTTCGGTCTCTAATTCCGGGAATAATGACCCTACCGAGGAACGGGATACGGTCCTGTATTCCCCCTTGACTTACTAGCCGCCATAATTCCTCAGTGCTTGAAGTGAGAATAAAGCCGAAGAGTGCGTTGAATTCAGCTCCTCAAACTCTATCTCTGGTGTAAAGGACAACTTTCTATCCCCGTGCGTTTGGACAGGAGAGACTGGCAAAATTTCAAAAATCGGGCATTTTGACCTTCCAAAAAAGAAATTTTTCTACACAAGGAGAACGAAGCGAACCAGGGGCCCGCCCTTTTAGCTGTAGCATCCAGGTATCCTCAGTAATAACCACCGTGAAAATCCAGCAAATCCGCCGCACTTTTTTCTACACTTTTTTTTCCGGTACCAATGGTATTTCGGTCTCTAATTCCGGGAATAATGACCCTACCGAGGAACGGGATACGGTCCTGTATTCCCCCTTGACTTACTTGTTACACGATAGCCTCAAACCGGGAATCGCGAACACAAGTTGATTTTCGAAAAAAAAATGGGAAGGGTTTAAACCACTATTCTGCCGACATTCTAGCCGCCATAATTCCTCTGTGCTTGAAGTGACAATAAAGCCGAAGAGTGCGTTGAATTCAGCTCCTCAAACTCTATCTCTGGTGTAAAGGACAACTTTCTATCCCCGTGCGTTTGGACAGGAGAGACCGGCAAAATTTCAAAAATCGGGCATTTTGACCTTCCAAAAAAGAAATTTTTCTACACAAGGAGAACGAAGCGAACCAGGGGCCCGCCCTTTTAGCTGTAGCATCCAGGTATCCTCAGTAATAACCACCGTGAAAATCCAGCAAATCCGCCGCACTTTTTTCTACACTTTTTTTTCCGGTACCAATGATATTTCGGTCTCTAATTCCGGGAATAATGACCCTACCGAGGAACGGGATACGGTCCTGTATTCCCCCTTGACTTACTTGTTACACGATAGCCTCAAACCGGGAATCGCGAACACAAGTTGATTTTCGAAAAAAAAATGGGAAGGGTTTAAACCACTATTCTGCCGACATTCTAGCCGCCATAATTCCTCAGTGCTTGAAGTGATAATAAAGCCGAAGAGTGCGTTCAATTCAGCTCCTCAAACTCTATCTCTGGTGTAAAGGACTGCTTTCTATCCCCGTGCGTTTGGACAGGAGAGACAGGCAAAATTTCAAAAATCGGGCATTTTGACCTTCCAAAAAAGAAATTTTTCTACACAAGGAGAACGAAGCGAACCAGGGGCCCGCCCTTTTAGCTGTAGCATCCAGGTATCCTCAGTAATAACCACCGTGAAAATCCAGCAAATCCGCCGCACTTTTTTCTACACTTTTTTTTCCGGTACCAATGGTATTTCGGTCTCTAATTCCGGGAATAATGGAACGGCATACGGTCCTGTATTCCCCCTTGACTTACTTGTTACACGATAGCCTCAAACCGGGAATCGCGAACACAAGTTGATTTTCGAAAAAAAAATGCCGACATTCTAGCCGCCATAATTCCTCAGTGCTTGAAGTGACAATAAAGCCGAAGAGTGCGTTGAATTCAGCTCCTCAAACTCTATCTCTGGTGTAAAGGACAACTTTCTATCCCCGTGCGTTTGGACAGGAGAGACCGGCAAAATTTCAAAAATCGGGCATTTTGACCTTCCAAATAAGAAATTTTTCTACACAAGGAGAACGAAGCGAACCAGGGGCCCGCCCTTTTAGCTGTAGCATCCAGGTATCCTCAGTAATAACCACCGTGAAAATCCAGCAAATCCGCCGCACTTTTTTCTACACTTTTTTTTCCGGTACCAATGGTATTTCGGTCTCTAACTCCGGGAATAATGACCCTACCGAGGAACGGGATACGGTCCTGTATTCCCCCTTGACTTACTTGTTACACGATAGCCTCAAACCGGGAATCGCGAACACAAGTTGATTTTCGAAAAAAAAATACTGCCGACATTCTAGCCGCCATAATTCCTCAGTGCTTGAAGTGACAATAAAGCCGAAGAGTGCGTTGAATTCAGCTCCTCAAACTCTATCTCTGGTGTAAAGGACAACTTTCTATCCCCGTGCGTTTGGACAGGAGAGACCGGCAAAATTTCAAAAATCGGGCATTTTGACCTTCCAAAAAAAAATTTTTCTACACAAGGAGAACGAAGCGAACCAGGGGCCCGCCCTTTTAGCTGTAGCATCCAGGTATCCTCAGTAATAACCACCGTGAAAATCCAGCAAATCCGCCGCACTTTTTTCTACACTTTTTTTTCCGGTACCAATGGTATTTCGGTCTCTAATTCCGGGAATAATGACCCTACCGAGGAACGGGATACGGTCCTGTATTCCCCCTTGACTTACTTGTTACACGATAGCCTCAAACCGGGAATCGCGAACACAAGTTGATTTTCGAAAAAAAAAGTGAAGGGTTTAAACCACTATTCTGCTGACATTCTAGCCGCCATAATTCCTCAGTGCTTGAAGTGACAATAAAGCCGAAGAGTGCGTTGAATTCAGCTCCTCAAACTCTATCTCTGGTGTAAAGGACAACTTTCTATCCCCGTGCGTTTGGACAGGAGAGACCGGCAAAATTTAAAAAATCGGGCATTTTGACCTCCCTCCCAAAAAAGAAATTTTTCTACACAAGGAGAACGAAGCGAACCAGGGGCCCGCCGTTTTAGCTGTAGCATCCAGGTATCCTCAGTAATAACCACCGTGAAAATCTAGCAAATCCGCCGCACTTTTTTCTACACTTTTTTTTCCGGTACCAATGGTATTTCGGTCTCTAATTCCGGGAATAATGACCCTACCGAGGAACGGGATACGGTCCTGTATTCCCCCTTGACTTACTAGCCGCCATAATTCCTCAGTGCTTGAAGTGACAATAAAGCCGAAGAGTGCGTTGAATTCAGCTCCTCAAACTCTATCTCTGGTGTAAAGGACAACTTTCTATCCCCGTGCGTTTGGACAGGAGAGACCGGCAAAATTTCAAAAATCGGGCATTTTGACCTTCCAAAAAAGAAATTTTTCTACACAAGGAGAACGAAGCGAACCAGGGGCCCGCCGTTTTAGCTGTAGCATCCAGGTATCCTCAGTAATAACCACCGTGAAAATCTAGCAAATCCGCCGCACTTTTTTCTACACTTTTTTTTCCGGTACCAATGGTATTTCGGTCTCTAATTCCGGGAATAATGACCCTACCGAGGAACGGGATACGGTCCTGTATTCCCCCTTGACTTACTTGTTACACGATAGCCTCAAACCGGGAATCGCGAACACAAGTTGATTTTCGAAAAAAAAATGGGAAGGGTTTAAACCACTATTCTGCCGACATTCTAGCCGCCATAATTCCTCAGTGCTTGAAGTGACAATAAAGCCGAAGATTGCGTTGAATTCAGCTCCTCAAACTCTATCTCTGGTGTAAAGGACAACTTTCTATCCCCGTGCGTTTGGACAGGAGAGACCGGCAAAATTTCAAAAATCGGGCATTTTGACCTTCCAAAAAAGAAATTTTTCTACACAAGGAGAACGAAGCGAACCAGGGGCCCGCCCTTTTAGCTGTAGCATCCAGGTATCCTCAGTAATAACCACCGTGAAAATCCAGCAAATCCGCCGCACTTTTTTCTACACTTTTTTTTCCGGTACCAATGGTATTTCGGTCTCTAATTCCGGGAATAATGACCCTACCGAGGAACGGGATACGGTCCTGTATTCCCCCTTGACTTACTTGTTACACGATAGCCTCAAACCGGGAATCGCGAACACAAGTTGATTTTCGACATTCTAGCCGCCATAATTCCTCAGTGCTAGAAGTGACAATAAAGCCGAAGAGTGCGTTGAATTCAGCTCCTCAAACTGTATCTCTGGTGTAAAGGACAACTTTCTATCCCCGTGCGTTTGGACAGGAGAGACCGGCAAAATTTCAAAAATCGGGCATTTTGACCTTCCAAAAAAGAAATTTTTCTACACAAGGAGAACGAAGCGAACCAGGGGCCCGCCCTTTTAGCTGTAGCATCCAGGTATCCTCAGTAATAACCACCGTGAAAATCCAACAAATCCGCCGCACTTTTTTCTACACTTTTTTTTCCGGTACCAATGGTATTTCGGTCTCTAATTCCGGGAATAATGACCCTACCGAGGAACGGGATACGGTCCTGTATTCCCCCTTGACTTACTTGTTACACGGTAGCCTCAAACCGGGAATCGCGAACACAAGTTGATTTTCGAAAAAAAAATGGGAAGGGTTTAAACCACTATTCTGCCGACATTCTAGCCGCCATAATTCCTCAGTGCTTGAAGTGACAATAAAGCCGAAGAGTGCGTTGAATTCAGCTCCTCAAACTCTATCTCTGGTGTAAAGGACAACATTCTATCCCCGTGCGTTTGGACAGGAGAGACCGGCAAATCTTCAAAAATCGGGCATTTTGACCTTCCAAAAAAGAAATTTTTCTACACAAGGAGAACGAAGCGAACCAGGGGTCCGCCCTTTTAGCTGTAGCATCCAGGTATCCTCAGTAATAACCACCGTGAAAATAAAGCAAATCCGCCGCACTTTTTTCTACACTTTTTTTTCCGGTACCAATGGTATTTCGGTCTCTAATTCCGGGAATAATGACCCTACCGAGGAACGGGATACGGTCCTGTATTCCCCCTTGACTTACTTGTTACACGATAGCCTCAAACCGGGAATCGCGAACACAAGTTCATTTTCGACATTCTAGCCGCCATAATTCCTCAGTGCTAGAAGTGACAATAAAGCCGAAGAGTGCGTTGAATTCAGCTCCTCAAACTGTATCTCTGGTGTAAAGGACAACTTTCTATCCCCGTGCGTTTGGACAGGAGAGACCGGCAAAATTTCAAAAATCGGGCATTTTGACCTTCCAAAAAAGAAATTTTTCTACACAAGGAGAACGAAGCGAACCAGGGGCCCGCCCTTTTAGCTGTAGCATCCAGGTATCCTCAGTAATAACCACCGTGAAAATCCAGCAAATCCGCCGCACTTTTTTCTACACTTTTTTTTCCGGTACCAATGGTATTTCGGTCTCTAATTCCGGGAATAATGACCCTACCGAGGAACGGGATACGGTCCTGTATTCCCCCTTGACTTACTTGTTACACGATAGCCTCAAACCGGGAATCGCGAACACAAGTTGATTTTCGAAAAAAAAATGGGAAGGGTTTAAACCACTATTCTGCCGACATTCTAGCCGCCATAATTCCTCAGTGCTTGAAGTGACAATAAAGCCGAAGAGTGCGTTGAATTCAGCTCCTCAAACTCTATCTCTGGTGTAAAGGACAACTTTCTATCCCCGTGCGTATGGACAGGAGAGACCGGCAAAATTTCAAAAATCGGGCATTTTGACCTTCCAAAAAAGAAATTTTTCTACACAAGGAGAACGAAGCGAACTAGGGGCCCGCCCTTTTAGCTGTAGCATCCAGGTATCCTCAGTAATAACCACCGTGAAAATCCAGCAAATTCGCCGCACTTTTTTCTACACTTTTTTTTCCGGTACCAATGGTATTTCGGTCTCTAATTCCGGGAATAATGACCCTACCGAGGAACGGGATACGGTCCTGTATTCCCCCTTGACTTACTTGTTACACGATAGCCTCAAACCGGGAATCGCGAACACAAGTTGATTTTCGAAAAAAAAATGGGAAGGGTTTAAACCACTATTCTGCCGACATTCTAGCCGCCATAATTCCTCAGTGCTTGAAGTGACAATAAAGCCGAAGAGTGCGTTGAATTCAGCTCCTCAAACTCTATCTCTGGTGTAAAGGACAACATTCTATCCCCGTGCGTTTGGACAGGAGAGACCGGCAAAACTTCAAAAATCGGGCATTTTGACCTTCCAAAAAAGAAATTTTTCTACACAAGGAGAACGAAGCGAACCAGGGGCCCGCCCTTTTAGCTGTAGCATCCAGGTATCCTCAGTAATAACCACCGTGAAAATCCAGCAAATCCGCCGCACTTTTTTCTACACTTTTTTTTCCGGTACCAATGGTATTTCGGTCTCTAATTCCGGGAATAATGACCCTACCGAGGAACGGGATACGGTCCTGTATTCCCCCTTGACTTACTTGTTACACGATAGCCTCAAACCGGGAATCGCGAACACAAGTTGATTTTCGAAAAAAAAATGGGAAGGGATTAAACCACTATTCTGCCGACATTCTAGCCGCCATAATTCCTCAGTGCTTGAAGTGACAATAAAGCCGAAGAGTGCGTTGAATTCAGCTCCTCAAACTCTATCTCTGGTGTAAAGGACAACTTTCTATCCCCGTGCGTTTGGACAGGAGAGACCGGCAAAATTTCAAAATTCGGGCATTTTGACCTTCCAAAAAAGAAATTTTTCTACACAAGGAGAACGAAGCGAACCAGGGGCCCGCCCTTTTAGCTGTAGCATCCAGGTATCCTCAGTAATAACCACCGTGAAAATCCAGCAAATTCGCCGCACTTTTTTCTACACTTTTTTTTCCGGTACCAATGGTATTTCGGTCTCTAATTCCGGGAATAATGACCCTACCGAGGAACGGGATACGGTCCTGTATTCCCCCTTGACTTACTTGTTACACGATAGCCTCAAACCGGGAATCGCGAACACAAGTTGATTTTCGAAAAAAAAATGGGAAGGGTTTAAACCACTATTCTGCCGACATTCTAGCCGCCATAATTCCTCAGTGCTTGAAGTGACAATAAAGCCGAAGAGTGCGTTGAATTCAGCTCCTCAAACTCTATCTCTGGTGTAAAGGACAACATTCTATCCCCGTGCGTTTGGACAGGAGAGACCGGCAAAACTTCAAAAATCGGGCATTTTGACCTTCCAAAAAAGAAATTTTTCTACACAAGGAGAACGAAGCGAACCAGGGGCCCGCCCTTTTAGCTGTAGCATCCAGGTATCCTCAGTAATAACCACCGTGAAAATCCAGCAAATCCGCCGCACTTTTTTCTACACTTTTTTTTCCGGTACCAATGGTATTTCGGTCTCTAATTCCGGGAATAATGACCCTACCGAGGAACGGGATACGGTCCTGTATTCCCCCTTGACTTACTTGTTACACGATAGCCTCAAACCGGGAATCGCGAACACAAGTTGATTTTCGACATTCTAGCCGCCATAATTCCTCAGTGCTAGAAGTGACAATAAAGCCGAAGAGTGCGTTGAATTCAGCTCCTCAAACTGTATCTCTGGTGTAAAGGACAACTTTCTATCCCCGTGCGTTTGGACAGGAGAGACCGGCAAAATTTCAAAAATCGGGCATTTTGACCTTCCAAAAAAGAAATTTTTCTACACAAGGAGAACGAAGCGAACCAGGGGCCCGCCCTTTTAGCTGTAGCATCCAGGTATCCTCAGTAATAACCACCGTGAAAATCCAGCAAATCCGCCGCACTTTTTTCTACACTTTTTTTTCCGGTACCAATGGTATTTCGGTCTCTAATTCCGGGAATAATGACCCTACCGAGGAACGGGATACGGTCCTGTATTCCCCCTTGACTTACTTGTTACACGATAGCCTCAAACCGGGAATCGCGAACACAAGTTGATTTTCGAAAAAAAAATGGGAAGGGTTTAAACCACTATTCTGCCGACATTCTAGCCGCCATAATTCCTCAGTGCTTGAAGTGACAATAAAGCCGAAGAGTGCGTTGAATTCAGCTCCTCAAACTCTATCTCTGGTGTAAAGGACAACATTCTATCCCCGTGCGTTTGGACAGGAGAGACCGGCAAATCTTCAAAAATCGGGCATTTTGACCTTCCAAAAAAGAAATTTTTCTACACAAGGAGAACGAAGCGAACCAGGGGCCCGCCCTTTTAGCTGTAGCATCCAGGTATCCTCAGTAATAACCACCGTGAAAATTCGGCAAATCCGCCGCACTTTTTTCTACACTTTTTTTTCCGGTACCAATGGTATTTCGGTCTCTAATTCCGGGAATAATGACCCTACCGAGGAACGGGATACGGTCCTGTATTCCCCCTTGACTTACTTGTTACACGATAGCCTCAAACCGGGAATCGCGAACACAAGTTCATTTTCGACATTCTAGCCGCCATAATTCCTCAGTGCTAGAAGTGACAATAAAGCCGAAGAGTGCGTTGAATTCAGCTCCTCAAACTGTATCTCTGGTGTAAAGGACAACTTTCTATCCCCGTGCGTTTGGACAGGAGAGACCGGCAAAATTTCAAAAATCGGGCATTTTGACCTTCCAAAAAAGAAATTTTTCTACACAAGGAGAACGAAGCGAACCAGGGGCCCGCCCTTTTAGCTGTAGCATCCAGGTATCCTCAGTAATAACCACCGTGAAAATCCAGCAAATCCGCCGCACTTTTTTCTACACTTTTTTTTCCGGTACCAATGGTATTTCGGTCTCTAATTCCGGGAATAATGACCCTACCGAGGAACGGGATACGGTCCTGTATTCCCCCTTGACTTACTTGTTACACGATAGCCTCAAACCGGGAATCGCGAACACAAGTTGATTTTCGAAAAAAAAATGGGAAGGGTTTAAACCACTATTCTGCCGACATTCTAGCCGCCATAATTCCTCAGTGCTTGAAGTGACAATAAAGCCGAAGAGTGCGTTGAATTCAGCTCCTCAAACTCTATCTCTGGTGTAAAGGACAACTTTCTATCCCCGTGCGTTTGGACAGGAGAGACCGGCAAAACTTCAAAAATCGGGCATTTGGCCTTCCAAAAAAGAAATTTTTCTACACAAGGAGAACGAAGCGAACCAGGGGCCCGCCCTTTTAGCTGTAGCATCCAGGTATCCTCAGTAATAACCACCGTGAAAATCCAGCAAATCCGCCGCACTTTTTTCTACACTTTTTTTTCCGGTACCAATGGTATTTCGGTCTCTAATTCCGGGAATAATAACCCTACCGAGGAACGGGATACGGTCCTGTATTCCCCCTTGACTTACTTGTTACACGATAGCCTCAAACCGGGAATCGCGAACACAAGTTGATTTTCGAAAAAAAAATGGGAAGGGTTTAAACCACTATTCTGCCGACATTCTAGCCGCCATATTTCCTAAGTGCTTGAAGTGACAATAAAGCCGAAGAGTGCGTTGAATTCAGCTCCTCAAACTCTATCTCTGGTGTAAAGGACAACTTTCTATCCCCGTGCGTTTGGACAGGAGAGACCGGCAAAACTTCAAAAATCGGGCATTTTGACCTTCCAAAAAAGAAATTTTTCTACACAAGGAGAACGAAGCGAACCAGGGGCCCGCCCTTTTAGCTGTAGCATCCAGGTATCCTCAGTAATAACCACCGTGAAAATCCAGCAAATCCGCCGCACTTTTTTCTACACTTTTTTTTCCGGTACCAATGGTATTTCGGTCTCTAATTCCGGGAATAATGACCCTACCGAGGAACGCGATACGGTCCTGTATTCCCCCTTGACTTACTTGTTACACGATAGCCTCAAACCGGGAATCGCGAACACAAGTTGATTTTCGAAAAAAAAAAATGGGAAGGGTTTAAACCACTATTCTGCCGACATTCTAGCCGCCATAATTCCTCAGTGCTTGAAGTGACAATAAAGCCGATGAGTGCGTTGAATTCAGCTCCTCAAACTCTATCTCTGGTGTAAAGGACAACTTTCTATCCCCGTGCGTTTGGACAGGAGAGACCGGCAAAATTTCAAAAATCGGGCATTTTGACCTTCCAGAAAAGAAATTTTTCTACACAAGGAGAACGAAGCGAACCAGGGGCCCGCCCTTTTAGCTGTAGCATCCAGGTATCCTCAGTAATAACCACCGTGAAAATCCAGCAAATCCGCCGCACTTTTTTCTACACTTTTTTTTCCGGTACCAATGGTATTTCGGTCTCTAATTCCGGGAATAATGACCCTACCCAGGAACGGGATACGGTCCTGTATTCCCCCTTGACTTACTTGTTACACGATAGCCTCAAACCGGGAATCGCGAACACAAGTTGATTTTCGAAAAAAAAAATGGGAAGGGTTTAAACCACTATTCTGCCGACATTCTAGCCGCCATAATTCCTCAGTGCTTGAAGTGACAATAAAGCCGAAGAGTGCGTTGAATTCAGCTCCTCAAACTCTATCTCTGGTGTAAAGGACAACTTTCTATCCCCGTGCGTTTGGACAGGAGAGACCGGCAAAATTTCAAAATTCGGGCATTTTGACCTTCCAAAAAAGAAATTTTTCTACACAAGGAGAACGAAGCGAACCAGGGGCCCGCCCTTTTAGCTGTAGCATCCAGGTATCCTCAGTAATAACCACCGTGAAAATCCAGCAAATTCGCCGCACTTTTTTCTACACTTTTTTTTCCGGTACCAATGGTATTTTGGTCTCTAATTCCGGGAATAATGACCCTACCGAGGAACGGGATACGGTCCTGTATTCCCCCTTGACTTACTTGTTACACGATAGCCTCAAACCGGGAATCGCGAACACAAGTTGATTTTCGAAAAAAAAATGGGAAGGGTTTAAACCACTATTCTGCCGACATTCTAGCCGCCATAATTCCTCAGTGCTTGAAGTGACAATAAAGCCGAAGAGTGCGTTGAATTCAGCTCCTCAAACTCTATCTCTGGTGTAAAGGACAACATTCTATCCCCGTGCGTTTGGACAGGAGAGACCGGCAAAACTTCAAAAATCGGGCATTTTGACCTTCCAAAAAAGAAATTTTTCTACACAAGGAGAACGAAGCGAACCAGGGGCCCGCCCTTTTAGCTGTAGCATCCAGGTATCCTCAGTAATAACCACCGTGAAAATCCAGCAAATCCGCCGCACTTTTTTCTACACTTTTTTTTCCGGTACCAATGGTATTTCGGTCTCTAATTCCGGGAATAATGACCCTACCGAGGAACGGGATACGGTCCTGTATTCCCCCTTGACTTACTTGTTACACGATAGCCTCAAACCGGGAATCGCGAACACAAGTTGATTTTCGAAAAAAAAATGGGAAGGGTTTAAACCACTATTCTGCCGACATTCTAGCCGCCATAATTCCTCAGTGCTTGAAGTGACAATAAAGCCGAAGAGTGCGTTGAATTCAGCTCCTCAAACTCTATCTCTGGTGTAAAGGACAACTTTCTATCCCCGTGCGTTTGGACAGGAGAGACCGGCAAAATTTCAAAATTCGGGCATTTTGACCTTCCAAAAAAGAAATTTTTCTACACAAGGAGAACGAAGCGAACCAGGGGCCCGCCCTTTTAGCTGTAGCATCCAGGTATCCTCAGTAATAACCACCGTGAAAATCCAGCAAATTCGCCGCACTTTTTTCTACACTTTTTTTTCCGGTACCAATGGTATTTCGGTCTCTAATTCCGGGAATAATGACCCTACCGAGGAACGGGATACGGTCCTGTATTCCCCCTTGACTTACTTGTTACACGATAGCCTCAAACCGGGAATCGCGAACACAAGTTGATTTTCGAAAAAAAAATGGGAAGGGTTTAAACCACTATTCTGCCGACATTCTAGCCGCCATAATTCCTCAGTGCTTGAAGTGACAATAAAGCCGAAGAGTGCGTTGATTTCAGCTCCTCAAACTCTATCTCTGGTGTAAAGGACAACATTCTATCCCCGTGCGTTTGGACAGGAGAGACCGGCAAAACTTCAAAAATCGGGCATTTTGACCTTCCAAAAAAGAAATTTTTCTACACAAGGAGAACGAAGCGAACCAGGGGCCCGCCCTTTTAGCTGTAGCATCCAGGTATCCTCAGTAATAACCACCGTGAAAATCCAGCAAATCCGCCGCACTTTTTTCTACACTTTTTTTTCCGGTACCAATGGTATTTCGGTCTCTAATTCCGGGAATAATGACCCTACCGAGGAACGGGATACGGTCCTGTATTCCCCCTTGACTTACTTGTTACACGATAGCCTCAAACCGGGAATCGCGAACACAAGTTGATTTTCGACATTCTAGCCGCCATAATTCCTCAGTGCTAGAAGTGACAATAAAGCCGAAGAGTGCGTTGAATTCAGCTCCTCAAACTGTATCTCTGGTGTAAAGGACAACTTTCTATCCCCGTGCGTTTGGACAGGAGAGACCGGCAAAATTTCAAAAATCGGGCATTTTGACCTTCCAAAAAAGAAATTTTTCTACACAAGGAGAACGAAGCGAACCAGGGGCCCGCCCTTTTAGCTGTAGCATCCAGGTATCCTCAGTAATAACCACCGTGAAAATCCAGCAAATCCGCCGCACTTTTTTCTACACTTTTTTTTCCGGTACCAATGGTATTTCGGTCTCTAATTCCGGGAATAATGACCCTACCGAGGAACGGGATACGGTCCTGTATTCCCCCTTGACTTACTTGTTACACGATAGCCTCAAACCGGGAATCGCGAACACAAGTTGATTTTCGAAAAAAAAATGGGAAGGGTTTAAACCACTATTCTGCCGACATTCTAGCCGCCATAATTCCTCAGTGCTTGAAGTGACAATAAAGCCGAAGAGTGCGTTGAATTCAGCTCCTCAAACTCTATCTCTGGTGTAAAGGACAACATTCTATCCCCGTGCGTTTGGACAGGAGAGACCGGCAAATCTTCAAAAATCGGGCATTTTGACCTTCCAAAAAAGAAATTTTTCTACACAAGGAGAACGAAGCGAACCAGGGGCCCGCCCTTTTAGCTGTAGCATCCAGGTATCCTCAGTAATAACCACCGTGAAAATTCGGCAAATCCGCCGCACTTTTTTCTACACTTTTTTTTCCGGTACCAATGGTATTTCGGTCTCTAATTCCGGGAATAATGACCCTACCGAGGAACGGGATACGGTCCTGTATTCCCCCTTGACTTACTTGTTACACGATAGCCTCAAACCGGGAATCGCGAACACAAGTTCATTTTCGACATTCTAGCCGCCATAATTCCTCAGTGCTAGAAGTGACAATAAAGCCGAAGAGTGCGTTGAATTCAGCTCCTCAAACTGTATCTCTGGTGTAAAGGACAACTTTCTATCCCCGTGCGTTTGGACAGGAGAGACCGGCAAAATTTCAAAAATCGGGCATTTTGACCTTCCAAAAAAGAAATTTTTCTACACAAGGAGAACGAAGCGAACCAGGGGCCCGCCCTTTTAGCTGTAGCATCCAGGTATCCTCAGTAATAACCACCGTGAAAATCCAGCAAATCCGCCGCACTTTTTTCTACACTTTTTTTTCCGGTACCAATGGTATTTCGGTCTCTAATTCCGGGAATAATGACCCTACCGAGGAACGGGATACGGTCCTGTATTCCCCCTTGACTTACTTGTTACACGATTGCCTCAAACCGGGAATCGCGAACACAAGTTGATTTTCGAAAAAAAAATGGGAAGGGTTTAAACCACTATTCTGCCGACATTCTAGCCGCCATAATTCCTCAGTGCTTGAAGTGACAATAAAGCCGAAGAGTGCGTTGAATTCAGCTCCTCAAACTCTATCTCTGGTGTAAAGGACAACTTTCTATCCCCGTGCGTTTGGACAGGAGAGACCGGCAAAACTTCAAAAATCGGGCATTTGGCCTTCCAAAAAAGAAATTTTTCTACACAAGGAGAACGAAGCGAACCAGGGGCCCGCCCTTTTAGCTGTAGCATCCAGGTATCCTCAGTAATAACCACCGTGAAAATCCAGCAAATCCGCCGCACTTTTTTCTACACTTTTTTTTCCGGTACCAATGGTATTTCGGTCTCTAATTCCGGGAATAATAACCCTACCGAGGAACGGGATACGGTCCTGTATTCCCCCTTGACTTACTTGTTACACGATAGCCTCAAACCGGGAATCGCGAACACAAGTTGATTTTCGAAAAAAAAATGGGAAGGGTTTAAACCACTATTCTGCCGACATTCTAGCCGCCATATTTCCTAAGTGCTTGAAGTGACAATAAAGCCGAAGAGTGCGTTGAATTCAGCTCCTCAAACTCTATCTCTGGTGTAAAGGACAACTTTCTATCCCCGTGCGTTTGGACAGGAGAGACCGGCAAAACTTCAAAAATCGGGCATTTTGACCTTCCAAAAAAGAAATTTTTCTACACAAGGAGAACGAAGCGAACCAGGGGCCCGCCCTTTTAGCTGTAGCATCCAGGTATCCTCAGTAATAACCACCGTGAAAATCCAGCAAATCCGCCGCACTTTTTTCTACACTTTTTTTTCCGGTACCAATGGTATTTCGGTCTCTAATTCCGGGAATAATGACCCTACCGAGGAACGCGATACGGTCCTGTATTCCCCCTTGACTTACTTGTTACACGATAGCCTCAAACCGGGAATCGCGAACACAAGTTGATTTTCGAAAAAAAAAAATGGGAAGGGTTTAAACCACTATTCTGCCGACATTCTAGCCGCCATAATTCCTCAGTGCTTGAAGTGACAATAAAGCCGATGAGTGCGTTGAATTCAGCTCCTCAAACTCTATCTCTGGTGTGAAGGACAACTTTCTATCCCCGTGCGTTTGGACAGGAGAGACCGGCAAAATTTCAAAAATCGGGCATTTTGACCTTCCAGAAAAGAAATTTTTCTACACAAGGAGAACGAAGCGAACCAGGGGCCCGCCCTTTTAGCTGTAGCATCCAGGTATCCTCAGTAATAACCACCGTGAAAATCCAGCAAATCCGCCGCACTTTTTTCTACACTTTTTTTTCCGGTACCAATGGTATTTCGGTCTCTAATTCCGGGAATAATGACCCTACCCAGGAACGGGATACGGTCCTGTATTCCCCCTTGACTTACTTGTTACACGATAGCCTCAAACCGGGTATCGCGAACACAAGTTGATTTTCGAAAAAAAAAATGGGAAGGGTTTAAACCACTATTCTGCCGACATTCTAGCCGCCATAATTCCTCAGTGCTTGAAGTGACAATAAAGCCGAAGAGTGCGTTGAATTCAGCTCCTCAAACTCTATCTCTGGTGTAAAGGACAACTTTCTATCCCCGTGCGTTTGGACAGGAGAGACCGGCAAAATTTCAAAATTCGGGCATTTTGACCTTCCAAAAAAGAAATTTTTCTACACAAGGAGAACGAAGCGAACCAGGGGCCCGCCCTTTTAGCTGTAGCATCCAGGTATCCTCAGTAATAACCACCGTGAAAATCCAGCAAATTCGCCGCACTTTTTTCTACACTTTTTTTTCCGGTACCAATGGTATTTCGGTCTCTAATTCCGGGAATAATGACCCTACCGAGGAACGGGATACGGTCCTGTATTCCCCCTTGACTTACTTGTTACACGATAGCCTCAAACCGGGAATCGCGAACACAAGTTGATTTTCGAAAAAAAAAAATGGGAAGGGTTTAAACCACTATTCTGCCGACATTCTAGCCGCCATAATTCCTCAGTGCTTGAAGTGACAATAAAGCCGAAGAGTGCGTTGAATTCAGCTCCTCAAACTCTATCTCTGGTGTAAAGGACAACATTCTATCCCCGTGCGTTTGGACAGGAGAGACCGGCAAAACTTCAAAAATCGGGCATTTTGACCTTCCAAAAAAGAAATTTTTCTACACAAGGAGAACGAAGCGAACCAGGGGCCCGCCCTTTTAGCTGTAGCATCCAGGTATCCTCAGTAATAACCACCGTGAAAATCCAGCAAATCCGCCGCACTTTTTTCTACACTTTTTTTTCCGGTACCAATGGTATTTCGGTCTCTAATTCCGGGAATAATGACCCTACCGAGGAACGGGATACGGTCCTGTATTCCCCCTTGACTTACTTGTTACACGATAGCCTCAAACCGGGAATCGCGAACACAAGTTGATTTTCGAAAAAAAAATGGGAAGGGTTTAAACCACTATTCTGCCGACATTCTAGCCGCCATAATTCCTCAGTGCTTGAAGTGACAATAAAGCCGAAGAGTGCGTTGAATTCAGCTCCTCAAACTCTATCTCTGGTGTAAAGGACAACATTCTATCCCCGTGCGTTTGGACAGGAGAGACCGGCAAATCTTCAAAAATCGGGCATTTTGACCTTCCAAAAAAGAAATTTTTCTACACAAGGAGAACGAAGCGAACCAGGGGCCCGCCCTTTTAGCTGTAGCATCCAGGTATCCTCAGTAATAACCACCGTGAAAATTCGGCAAATCCGCCGCACTTTTTTCTACACTTTTTTTTCCGGTACCAATGGTATTTCGGTCTCTAATTCCGGGAATAATGACCCTACCGAGGAACGGGATACGGTCCTGTATTCCCCCTTGACTTACTTGTTACACGATAGCCTCAAACCGGGAATCGCGAACACAAGTTCATTTTCGACATTCTAGCCGCCATAATTCCTCAGTGCTAGAAGTGACAATAAAGCCGAAGAGTGCGTTGAATTCAGCTCCTCAAACTGTATCTCTGGTGTAAAGGACAACTTTCTATCCCCGTGCGTTTGGACAGGAGAGACCGGCAAAATTTCAAAAATCGGGCATTTTGACCTTCCAAAAAAGAAATTTTTCTACACAAGGAGAACGAAGCGAACCAGGGGCCCGCCCTTTTAGCTGTAGCATCCAGGTATCCTCAGTAATAACCACCGTGAAAATCCAGCAAATCCGCCGCACTTTTTTCTACACTTTTTTTTCCGGTACCAATGGTATTTCGGTCTCTAATTCCGGGAATAATAACCCTACCGAGGAACGGGATACGGTCCTGTATTCCCCCTTGACTTACTTGTTACACGATAGCCTCAAACCGGGAATCGCGAACACAAGTTGATTTTCGAAAAAAAAATGGGAAGGGTTTAAACCACTATTCTGCCGACATTCTAGCCGCCATATTTCCTAAGTGCTTGAAGTGACAATAAAGCCGAAGAGTGCGTTGAATTCAGCTCCTCAAACTCTATCTCTGGTGTAAAGGACAACTTTCTATCCCCGTGCGTTTGGACAGGAGAGACCGGCAAAACTTCAAAAATCGGGCATTTGGCCTTCCAAAAAAGAAATTTTTCTACACAAGGAGAACGAAGCGAACCAGGGGCCCGCCCTTTTAGCTGTGGCATCCAGGTATCCTCAGTAATAACCACCGTGAAAATCCAGCAAATCCGCCGCACTTTTTTCTACACTTTTTTTTCCGGTACCAATGGTATTTCGGTCTCTAATTCCGGGAATAATAACCCTACCGAGGAACGGGATACGGTCCTGTATTCCCCCTTGACTTACTTGTTACACGATAGCCTCAAACCGGGAATCGCGAACACAAGTTGATTTTCGAAAAAAAAATGGGAAGGGTTTAAACCACTATTCTGCCGACATTCTAGCCGCCATATTTCCTAAGTGCTTGAAGTGACAATAAAGCCGAAGAGTGCGTTGAATTCAGCTCCTCAAACTCTATCTCTGGTGTAAAGGACAACTTTCTATCCCCGTGCGTTTGGACAGGAGAGACCGGCAAAACTTCAAAAATCGGGCATTTTGACCTTCCAAAAAAGAAATTTTTCTACACAAGGAGAACGAAGCGAACCAGGGGCCCGCCCTTTTAGCTGTAGCATCCAGGTAACCTCAGTAATAACCACCGTGAAAATCCAGCAAATCCGCCGCACTTTTTTCTACACTTTTTTTTCCGGTACCAATGGTATTTCGGTCTCTAATTCCGGGAATAATGACCCTACCGAGGAACGCGATACGGTCCTGTATTCCCCCTTGACTTACTTGTTACACGATAGCCTCAAACCGGGAATCGCGAACACAAGTTGATTTTCGAAAAAAAAAAATGGGAAGGGTTTAAACCACTATTCTGCCGACATTCTAGCCGCCATAATTCCTCAGTGCTTGAAGTGACAATAAAGCCGATGAGTGCGTTGAATTCAGCTCCTCAAACTCTATCTCTGGTGTAAAGGACAACTTTCTATCCCCGTGCGTTTGGACAGGAGAGACCGGCAAAATTTCAAAAATCGGGCATTTTGACCTTCCAGAAAAGAAATTTTTCTACACAAGGAGAACGAAGCGAACCAGGGGCCCGCCCTTTTAGCTGTAGCATCCAGGTATCCTCAGTAATAACCACCGTGAAAATCCAGCAAATCCGCCGCACTTTTTTCTACACTTTTTTTTCCGGTACCAATGGTATTTCGGTCTCTAATTCCGGGAATAATGACCCTACCCAGGAACGGGATACGGTCCTGTATTCCCCCTTGACTTACTTGTTACACGATAGCCTCAAACCGGGAATCGCGAACACAAGTTGATTTTCGAAAAAAAAAATGGGAAGGGTTTAAACCACTATTCTGCCGACATTCTAGCCGCCATAATTCCTCAGTGCTTGAAGTGATAATAAAGCCGAAGAGTGCGTTGAATTCAGCTCCTCAAACTCTATCTCTGGTGTAAAGGACAACTTTCTATCCCCGTGCGTTTGGACAGGAGAGACCGGCAAAACTTCAAAAATCGGGCATTTTGACTTTCCAAAAAAGAAATTTTTCTACACAAGGAGAACGAAGCGAACCAGGGGCCCGCCCTTTTAGCTGTAGCATCCAGGTATCCTCAGTAATAACCACCGTGAAAATCCAGCAAATCCGCCGCACTTTTTTCTACACTTTTTTTTCCGGTACCAATGGTATTTCGGTCTCTAATTCCGGGAATAATGACCCTACCGAGGAACGGGATACGGTCCTGTATTCCCCCTTGACTTACTTGTTACACGATAGCCTCAAACCGGGAATCGCGAACACAAGTTGATTTTCGAAAAAAAAAATGGGAAGGGTTTAAACCACTATTCTGCCGACATTCTAGCCGCCATAATTCCTCAGTGCTTAAAGTGACAATAAAGCCGAAGAGTGCGTTGAATTCAGCTCCTCAAACTCTATCTCTGGTGTAAAGGACAACTTTCTATCCCCGTGCGTTTGGACAGGAGAGACCGGCAAAACTTCAAAAATCGGGCATTTTGACCTTCCAAAAAAGAAATTTTTCTACACAAGGAGAACGAAGCGAACCAGGGGCCCGCACTTTTAGCTGTAGCATCCAGGTATCCTCAGTAATAACCACCGTGAAAATCCAGCAAATCCGCCGCACTTTTTTCTACACTTTTTTTTCCGGTACCAATGGTATTTCGGTCTCTAATTCCGGGAATAATGACCCTACCGAGGAACGGGATACGGTCCTGTATTCCCCCTTGACTTACTTGTTACACGATAGCCTCAAACCGGGAATCGCGAACACAAGTTGATTTTCGAAAAAAAAAAAATGGGAAGGGTTTAAACCACTATTCTGCCGACATTCTAGCCGCCATAATTCCTCAGTGCTTGAAGTGACAATAAAGCCGAAGAGTGCGTTGAATTCAGCTCCTCAAACTCTATCTCTGGTGTAAAGGACAACTTTCTATCCCCGTGCGTTTGGACAGGAGAGACCGGCAAATCTTCAAAAATCGGGCATTTTGACCTTCCAAAAAAGAAATTTTTCTACACAAGGAGAACGAAGCGAACCAGGGGCCCGCCCTTTTAGCTGTAGCATCAAGGTATCCTCAGTAATAACCACCGTGAAAATCCAGCAAATCCGCCGCACTTTTTTCTACACTTTTTTTTCCGGTACCAATGGTATTTCGGTCTCTAATTCCGGGAATAATGACCCTACCGAGGAACGGGATACGGTCCTGTATTCCCCCTTGACTTACTTGTTACACGATAGCCTCAAACCGGGAATCGCGAACACAAGTTGATTTTCGAAAAAAAAATGGGAAGGGTTTAAACCACTATTCTGCCGACATTCTAGCCGCCATAATTCCTCAGTGCTTGAAGTGACAATAAAGCCGAAGAGTGCGTTGAATTCAGCTCCTCAAACTCTATCTCTGGTGTAAAGGACAACTTTCTATCCCCGTGCGTTTGGACAGGAGAGACCGGCAAAATTTCAAAAATCGGGCATTTTGACCTTCCAGAAAAGAAATTTTTCTACACAAGGAGAACGAAGCGAACCAGGGGCCCGCCCTTTTAGCTGTAGCATCCAGGTATCCTCAGTAATAACCACCGTGAAAATCCAGCAAATCCGCCGCACTTTTTTCTACACTTTTTTTTCCGGTACCAATGGTATTTCGGTCTCTAATTCCGGGAATAATGACCCTACCGAGGAACGGGATACGGTCCTGTATTCCCCCTTGACTTACTTGTTACACGATAGCCTCAAACCGGGAATCGCGAACACAATTTGATTTTCGAAAAAAAAAAATGGGAAGGGTTTAAACCACTATTCTGCCGACATTCTAGCCGCCATAATTCCTCAGTGCTTGAAGTGATAATAAAGCCGAAGAGTGCGTTGAATTCAGCTCCTCAAACTCTATCTCTGGTGTAAAGGACAACTTTCTATCCCCGTGCGTTTGGACAGGAGAGACCGGCAAAATTTCAAAAATCGGGCATTTTGACCTTCCAAAAAAGAAATTTTTCTACACAAGGAGAACGAAGAGAACCAGGGGCCCGCCCTTTTAGCTGTAGCATCCAGGTATCCTCAGTAATAACCACCGTGAAAATCCAGCAAATCCGCCGCACTTTTTTCTACACTTTTTTTTTCCGGTACCAATGGTATTTCGGTCTCTAATTCCGGGAATAATGACCCTACCGAGGAACGGGATACGGTCCTGTATTCCCCCTTGACTTACTTGTTACACGATAGCCTCAAACCGGGAATCGCGAACACAAGTTGATTTTCGAAAAAAAAATGGGAAGGGTTTAAACCACTATTCTGCCGACATTCTAGCCGCCATAATTCCTCAGTGCTTGAAGTGATAATATAGCCGAAGAGTGCGTTGAATTCAGCTCCTCAAACTCTATCTCTGGTGTAAAGGACAACTTTCTATCCCCGTGCGTTTGGACAGGAGAGAAAGTAAAATTTCAAAAATCGGGCATTTTGACCTTCCAAAAAAGAAATTTTTCTACACAAGGAGAACGAAGCGAACCAGGGGCCCGCCCTTTTAGCTGTAGCATCCAGGTATCCTCAGTAATAACCACCGTGAAAATCCAGCAAATCCGCCGCACTTTTTTCTACACTTTTTTTTCCGGTACCAATGGTATTTCGGTCTCTAATTCCGGGAATAATGACCCTACCGAGGAACGGGATACGGTCCTGTATTCCCCCTTGACTTACTTGTTACACGATAGCCTCAAACCGGGAATCGCGAACACAAGTTGATTTTCGAAAAAAAAATGGGAAGGGTTTAAACCACTATTCTGCCGACATTCTAGCCGCCATAATTCCTCAGTGCTTGAAGTGACAATAAAGCCGAAGAGTGCGTTGAATTCAGCTCCTCAAACTCTATCTCTGGTGTAAAGGACAACTTTCTATCCCGTGCGTTTGGACAGGAGAGACCGGCAAAATTTCAAAAATCGGGCATTTTGACCTTCCAAAAAAGAAATTTTTCTACACAAGGAGAACGAAGCGAACCAGGGGCCCGCCCTTTTAGCTGTAGCATCCAGGTATCCTCAGTAATAACCACCGTAAAAATCCAGCAAATCCGCCGCACTTTTTTCTACACTTTTTTTTCCGGTACCAATGGTATTTCGGTCTCTAATTCCGGGAATAATGACCCAACCGAGGAACGGGATACGGTCCTGTATTCCCCCTTGACTTACTTGTTACACGATAGCCTCAAACCGGACATCGCGAACACAAGTTGATTTTCGAAAAAAAAAAATGGGAAGGGTTTAAACCACTATTCTGCCGACATTCTAGCCGCCATAATTCCTCAGTGCTAGAAGTGACAATAAAGCCGAAGAGTGCGTTGAATTCAGCTCCTCAAACTCTATCTCTGGTGTAAAGGACAACTTTCTATCCGCGTGCGTTTGGACAGGAGAGACCGGCAAAATTTCAAAAATCGGGCATTTTGACCTTCCAAAAAAGAAATTTTTCTACACAAGGAGAACGAAGCGAACCAGGGGCCCGCCCTTTTAGCTGTAGCATCCAGGTATCCTCAGTAATAACCACCGTGAAAATCCAGCAAATCCGCCGCACTTTTTTCTACACTTTTTTTTTCCGGTACCAATGGTATTTCGGTCTCTAATTCCGGGAATAATGACCCTACCGAGGAACGGGATACGGTCCTGTATTCCCCCTTGACTTACTTGTTACACGATAGCCTCAAACCGGGAATCGCGAACACAAGTTGATTTTCGAAAAAAAAATGGGAAGGGTTTAAACCACTATTCTGCCGACATTCTAGCCGCCATAATTCCTCAGTGCTTGAAGTGACAATAAAGCCGAAGAGTGCGTTGAATTCAGCTCCTCAAACTCTATCTCTGGTGTAAAGGACAACTTTCTATCCCCGTGCGTTTGGACAGGAGAGACCGGCAAAATTTCAAAAATCGGGCATTTTGACCTTCCAGAAAAGAAATTTTTCTACACAAGGAGAACGAAGCGAACCAGGGGCCCGCCCTTTTAGCTGTAGCATCCAGGTATCCTCAGTAATAACCACCGTGAAAATCCAGCAAATCCGCCGCACTTTTTTCTACACTTTTTTTTCCGGTACCAATGGTATTTCGGTCTCTAATTCCGGGAATAATGACCCTACCGAGGAACGGGATACGGTCCTGTACTCCCCCTTGACTTACTTGTTACACGATAGCCTCAAACCGGGAATCGCGAACACAATTTGATTTTCGAAAAAAAAAATGGGAAGGGTTTAAACCACTATTCTGCCGACATTCTAGCCGCCATAATTCCTCAGTGCTTGAAGTGATAATAAATCCGAAGAGTGCATTGAATTCAGCTCCTCAAACTCTATCTCTGGTGTAAAGGACAACTTCTATCCCCGTGCGTTTGGACAGGAGAGACCGGCAAAATTTCAAAAATCGGGCATTTTGACCTTCCAAAAAAGAAATTTTTCTACACAAGGAGAACGAAGCGAACCAGGGGCCCGCCCTTTTAGCTGTAGCATCCAGGTATCCTCAGTAATAACCACCGTGAAAATCCAGCAAATCCGCCGCACTTTTTTCTACACTTTTTTTTCCGGTACCAATGGTATTTCGGTCTCTAATTCCGGGAATAATGACCCTACCCAGGAACGGGATACGGTCCTGTATTCCCCCTTGACTTACTTGTTACACGATAGCCTCAAACCGGGAATCGCGAACACAAGTTGATTTTCGAAAAAAAAATGGGAAGGGTTTAAACCACTATTCTGCCGACATTCTAGCCGCCATAATTCCTCAGTGCTTGAAGTGACAATAAAGCCGAAGAGTGCGTTGAATTCAGCTCCTCAAACTCTATCTCTGGTGTAAAGGACAACTTTCTATCCCCGTGCGTTTGGACACGAGAGACCGGCAAAACTTCAAAAATCGGGCATTTTGACCTTCCAAAAAAGAAATTTTTCTACACAAGGAGAACGAAGCGAACCAGGGGCCCGCCCTTTTAGCTGTAGCATCCAGGTATCCTCAGTAATAACCACCGTGAAAATCCAGCAAATCCGCCGCACTTTTTTCTACACTTTTTTTTCCGGTACCAATGGTATTTCGGTCTCTAATTCCGGGAATAATGACCCTACCGAGGAACGGGATACGGTCCTGTATTCCCCCTTGACTTACTTGTTACACGATAGCCTCAAACCGGGAATCGCGAACACAAGTTGATTTTCGAAAAAAAATGGGAAGGGTTTAAACCACTATTCTGCCGACATTCTAGCCGCCATAATTCCTCAGTGCTTGAAGTGACAATAAAGCCGAAGAGTGCGTTGAATTCAGCTCCTCAAACTCTATCTCTGGTGTAAAGGAGAACTTTCTATCCCCGTGCGTTTGGACAGGAGAGACCGGCAAAATTTCAAAAATCGGGCATTTTGACCTTCCAAAAAAGAAATTTTTCTACACAAGGAGAACGAAGCGAACCAGGGGCCCGCCCTTTTAGCTGTAGCATCCAGGTATCCTCAGTAATAACCACCGTGAAAATCCAGCAAATCCGCCGCACTTTTTTCTACACTTTTTTTTCCGGTACCAATGGTATTTCGGTCTCTAATTCCGGGAATAATGACCCAACCGAGGAACGGGATACGGTCCTGTATTCCCCCTTGACTTACTTGTTACACGATAGCCTCAAACCGGGAATCGCGAACTCAAGTTGATTTTCGAAAAAAAAAATGGGAAGGGTTTAAACCACTATTCTGCCGACATTCTAGCCGCCATAATTCCTCAGTGCTTGAAGTGATAATAAAGCCGAAGAGTGCGTTGAATTCAGCTCCTCAAACTCTATCTCTGGTGTAAAGGACACCTTTCTATCCCCGTGCGTTTGGACAGGAGAGACCGGCAAAACTTCAAAAATCGGGCATTTTGACCTTCCAAAAAAGACATTTTTCTACACAAGGAGAACGAAGCGAACCAGGGGCCCGCCCTTTTAGCTGTAGCATCCAGGTATCCTCAGTAATAACCACCGTGAAAATCCAGCAAATCCGCCGCACTTTTTTCTACACTTTTTTTTCCGGTACCAATGGTATTTCGGTCTCTATTTCCGGGAATAATGACCCTACCCAGGAACGGGATACGGTCCTGTATTCCCCCTTGACTTACTTGTTACACGATAGCCTCAAACCGGGAATCGCGAACACAAGTTGATTTTCGAAAAAAAAATGGGAAGGGTTTAAACCACTATTCTGCCGACATTCTAGCCGCCATAATTCCTCAGTGCTTGAAGTGACAATAAAGCCGAAGAGTGCGTTGAATTCAGCTCCTCAAACTCTATCTCTGGTGTAAAGGACAACTTTCTATCCCCGTGCGTTTGGACAGGAGAGACCGGCAAAACTTCAAAAATCGGGCATTTTGACCTTCCAAAAAAGAAATTTTTCTACACAAGGAGAACGAAGCGAACCAGGGGCCCGCCCTTTTAGCTGTAGCATCCAGGTATCCTCAGTAATAACCACCGTGAAAATCCAGCAAATCCGCCGCACTTTTTTCTACACTTTTTTTTCCGGTACCAATGGTATTTCGGTCTCTAATTCCGGGAATAATGACCCTACCGAGGAACGGGATACGGTCCTGTATTCCCCCTTGACTTACTTGTTACACGATAGCCTCAAACCGGGAATCGCGAACACAAGTTGATTTTCGAAAAAAAAAATGAGAAGGGTTTAAACCACTATTCTGCCGACATTCTAGCCGCCATAATTCCTCAGTGCTTGAAGTGACAATAAAGCCGAAGAGTGCGTTGAATTCAGCTCCTCAAACTCTATCTCTGGTGTAAAGGACAACTTTCTATCCCCGTGCGTTTGGACAGGAGAGACCGGCAAATTTTCAAAAATCGGGCATTTTGACCTTCCAAAAAAGAAATTTTTCTACACAAGGAGAACGAAGCGAACCAGGGGCCCGCCCTTTTAGCTGTAGCATCCAGGTATCCTCAGTAATAACCACCGTGAAAATCCAGCAAATCCGCCGCACTTTTTTCTACACTTTTTTTTCCGGTACCAATGGTATTTCGGTCTCTAATTCCGGGAATAATGACCCTACCGAGGAACGGGATACGGTCCTGTATTCCCCCTTGACTTACTTGTTACACGATAGCCTCAAACCGGGAATCGCGAACACAAGTTGATTTTCGAAAAAAGAATGGGAAGGGTTTAAACCACTATTCTGCCGACATTCTAGCCGCCATAATTCCTCAGTGCTAGAAGTGACAATAAAGCCGAAGAGTGCGTTGAATTCAGCTCCTCAAACTCTATTTCTGGTGTAAAGGACAACTTTCTATCCCCGTGCGTTTGGACAGGAGAGACCGGCAAAATTTCAAAAATCGGGCATTTTGACCTTCCAAAAAAGAAATTTTTCTACACAAGGAGAACGAAGCGAACCAGGGGCCCGCCCTTTTAGCTGTAGCATCCAGGTATCCTCAGTAATAACCACCGTGAAAATCCAGCAAATCCGCCGCACTTTTTTCTACACTTTTTTTTTCCGGTAGCAATGGTATTTCGGTCTCTAATTCCGGGAATAATGACCCTACCGAGGAACGGGATACGGTCCTGTATTCCCCCTTGACTTACTTGTTACACGATAGCCTCAAACCGGGAATCGCGAACACAAGTTGATTTTCCAAAAAAAAAATGGGAAGGGTTTAAACCACTATTCTGCCGACATTCTAGCCGCCATAATTCCTCAGTGCTTGAAGTGACAATAAAGCCGAAGAGTGCGTTGAATTCAGCTCCTCAAACTCTATCTCTGGTGTAAAGGACAACTTTCTATCCCCGTGCGTTTGGACAGGAGAGACCGGCAAAATTTCAAAAATCGGGCATTTTGACCTTCCAAAAAAGAAATTTTTCTACACAAGGAGAACGAAGCGAACCAGGGGCCCGCCCTTTTAGCTGTAGCATCCAGGTATCCTCAGTAATAACCACCGTGAAAATCCAGCAAATCCGCCGCACTTTTTTCTACACTTTTTTTTCCGGTACCAATGGTATTTCGGTCTCTAATTCGGGGAATAATGACCCTACCGAGGAACGGGATACGGTCCTGTATTCCCCCTTGACTTACTTGTTACACGATAGCCTCAAACCGGGAATCGCGAACACAAGTTGATTTTCCAAAAAAAAATGGGAAGGGTTTAAACCACTATTCTGCCGACATTCTAGCCGCCATAATTCCTCAGTGCTAGAAGTGACAATAAAGCCGAAGAGTGCGTTGAATTCAGCTCCTCAAACTCTATCTCTGGTGTAAAGGACAACTTTCTATCCCCGTGCGTTTGGACAGGAGAGACCGGCAAAATTTCAAAAATCGGGCATTTTGACCTTCCAAAAAAGAAATTTTTCTACACAAGGAGAACGAAGCGAACCAGGGGCCCGCCCTTTTAGCTGTAGCATCCAGGTATCCTCAGTAATAACCACCGTGAAAATCCAGCAAATCCGCCGCACTTTTTTCTACACTTTTTTTTTCCGGTACCAATGGTATTTCGGTCTCTAATTCCGGGAATAATGACCCTACCGAGGAACGGGATACGGTCCTGTATTCCCCCTTGACTTACTTGTTACACGATAGCCTCAAACCGGGTATCGCGAACACAAGTTGATTTTCGAAAAAAAAAAAATGGGAAGGGTTTAAACCACTATTCTGCCGACATTCTAGCCGCCATAATTCCTCAGTGCTTGAAGTGACAATAAAGCCGAAGAGTGCGTTGAATTCAGCTCCTCAAACTCTATCTCTGGTGTAAAGGACAACTTTCTATCCCCGTGCGTTTGGACAGGAGAGACCGGCAAAACTTCAAAAATCGGGCATTTTGACCTTCCAAAAAAGAAATTTTTCTACACAAGGAGAACGAAGCGAACCAGGGGCCCGCCCTTTTAGCTGTAGCATCCAGGTATCCTCAGTAATAACCACCGTGAAAATCCAGCAAATCCGCCGCACTTTTTTCTACACTTTTTTTTCCGGTACCAATGGTATTTCGGTCTCTAATTCCGGGAATAATGACCCTACCGAGGAACGGGATACGGTCCTGTATTCCCCCTTGACTTACTTGTTACACGATAGCCTCAAACCGGGAATCGCGAACACAAGTTGATTTTCGAAAAAAAAAAAACTATTCTGCCGACATTCTAGCCGCCATAATTCCTCAGTGCTTGAAGTGACAATAAAGCCGAAGAGTGCGTTGAATTCAGCTCCTCAAACTCTATCTCTGGTGTAAAGGACAACTTTCTATCCCCGTGCGTTTGGACAGGAGAGACCGGCAAATCTTCAAAAATCGGGCATTTTGACCTTCCAAAAAAGAAATTTTTCTACACAAGGAGAACGAAGCGAACCAGGGGCCCGCCCTTTTAGCTGTAGCATCCAGGTATCCTCAGTAATAACCACCGTGAAAATCCAGCAAATCCGCCGCACTTTTTTCTACACTTTTTTTTCCGGTACCAATGGTATTTCGGTCTCTAATTCCGGGAATAATGACCCTACCGAGGAACGGGATACGGTCCTGTATTCCCCCTTGACTTACTTGTTACACGATAGCCTCAAACCGGGAATCGCGAACACAAGTTGATTTTCGAAAAAAAAATGGGAAGGGTTTAAACCACTATTCTGCCGACATTCTAGCCGCCATAATTCCTCAGTGCTAGAAGTGACAATAAAGCCGAAGAGTGCGTTGAATTCAGCTCCTCAAACTCTATCTCTGGTGTAAAGGACAACTTTCTATCCCCGTGCGTTTGGACAGGAGAGACCGGCAAAATTTCAAAAATCGGGCATTTTGACCTTCCAAAAAAGAAATTTTTCTACACAAGGAGAACGAAGCGAACCAGGGGCCCGCCCTTTTAGCTGTAGCATCCAGGTATCCTCAGTAATAACCACCGTGAAAATCCAGCAAATCCGCCGCACTTTTTTCTACACTTTTTTTTCCGGTACCAATGGTATTTCGGTCTCTAATTCCGGGAATAATGACCCTACCGAGGAACGGGATACGGTCCTGTATTCCCCCTTGACTTACTTGTTACACGATAGCCTCAAACCGGGAATCGCGAACACAAGTTGATTTTCCAAAAAAAAATGGGAAGGGTTTAAACCACTATTCTGCCGACATTCTAGCCGCCATAATTCCTCAGTGCTTGAAGTGACAATAAAGCCGAAGAGTGCGTTGAATTCAGCTCCTCAAACTCTATCTCTGGTGTAAAGGACAACCTTCTATCCCCGTGCGTTTGGACAGGAGAGACCGGCAAAACTTCAAAAAACGGGCATTTTGACCTTCCAAAAAAAAATTTTTCTACACAAGGAGAACGAAGCGAACCAGGGGCCCGCCCTTTTAGCTGTAGCATCCAGGTATCCTCAGTAATAACCACCGTGAAAATCCAGCAAATCCGCCGCACTTTTTTCTACACTTTTTTTTCCGGTACCAATGGTATTTCGGTCTCTAATTCCGGGAATAATAACCCTACCGAGGAACGGGATACGGTCCTGTATCCCCCTTGACTTACTTGTTACACGATAGCCTCAAACCGGGAATCGCGAACACAAGTTGATTTTCCAAAAAAAAAATGGGAAGGGTTTAAACCACTATTCTGCCGACATTCTAGCCGCCATAATTCCTCAGTGCTAGAAGTGACAATAAAGCCGAAGAGTGCGTTGAATTCAGCTCCTCAAACTCTATCTCTGGTGTAAAGGACAACTTTCTATCCCCGTGCGTTTGGACAGGAGAGACCGGCAAAATTTCAAAAATCGGGCATTTTGACCTTCCAAAAAAGAAATTTTTCTACACAAGGAGAACGAAGCGAACCAGGGGCCCGCCCTTTTAGCTGTAGCATCCAGGTATCCTCAGTAATAACCACCGTGAAAATCCAGCAAATCCGCCGCACTTTTTTCTACACTTTTTTTTCCGGTACCAATGGTATTTCGGTCTCTAATTCGGGGAATAATGACCCTACCGAGGAACGGGATACGGTCCTGTATTCCCCCTTGACTTACTTGTTACACGATAGCCTCAAACCGGGAATCGCGAACACAAGTTGATTTTCCAAAAAAAAATGGGAAGGGTTTAAACCACTATTCTGCCGACATTCTAGCCGCCATAATTCCTCAGTGCTAGAAGTGACAATAAAGCCGAAGAGTGCGTTGAATTCAGCTCCTCAAACTCTATCTCTGGTGTAAAGGACAACTTTCTATCCCCGTGCGTTTGGACAGGAGAGACCGGCAAAATTTCAAAAATCGGGCATTTTGACCTTCCAAAAAAGAAATTTTTCTACACAAGGAGAACGAAGCGAACCAGGGGCCCGCCCTTTTAGCTGTAGCATCCAGGTATCCTCAGTAATAACCACCGTGAAAATCCAGCAAATCCGCCGCACTTTTTTCTACACTTTTTTTTTCCGGTACCAATGGTATTTCGGTCTCTAATTCCGGGAATAATGACCCTACCGAGGAACGGGATACGGTCCTGTATTCCCCCTTGACTTACTTGTTACACGATAGCCTCAAACCGGGTATCGCGAACACAAGTTGATTTTCGAAAAAAAAAAAATGGGAAGGGTTTAAACCACTATTCTGCCGACATTCTAGCCGCCATAATTCCTCAGTGCTTGAAGTGACAATAAAGCCGAAGAGTGCGTTGAATTCAGCTCCTCAAACTCTATCTCTGGTGTAAAGGACAACTTTCTATCCCCGTGCGTTTGGACAGGAGAGACCGGCAAAACTTCAAAAATCGGGCATTTTGACCTTCCAAAAAAGAAATTTTTCTACACAAGGAGAACGAAGCGAACCAGGGGCCCGCCCTTTTAGCTGTAGCATCCAGGTATCCTCAGTAATAACCACCGTGAAAATCCAGCAAATCCGCCGCACTTTTTTCTACACTTTTTTTTCCGGTACCAATGGTATTTCGGTCTCTAATTCCGGGAATAATGACCCTACCGAGGAACGGGATACGGTCCTGTATTCCCCCTTGACTTACTTGTTACACGATAGCCTCAAACCGGGAATCGCGAACACAAGTTGATTTTCGAAAAAAAAAAAACTATTCTGCCGACATTCTAGCCGCCATAATTCCTCAGTGCTTGAAGTGACAATAAAGCCGAAGAGTGCGTTGAATTCAGCTCCTCAAACTCTATCTCTGGTGTAAAGGACAACTTTCTATCCCCGTGCGTTTGGACAGGAGAGACCGGCAAATCTTCAAAAATCGGGCATTTTGACCTTCCAAAAAAGAAATTTTTCTACACAAGGAGAACGAAGCGAACCAGGGGCCCGCCCTTTTAGCTGTAGCATCCAGGTATCCTCAGTAATAACCACCGTGAAAATCCAGCAAATCCGCCGCACTTTTTTCTACACTTTTTTTTCCGGTACCAATGGTATTTCGGTCTCTAATTCCGGGAATAATGACCCTACCGAGGAACGGGATACGGTCCTGTATTCCCCCTTGACTTACTTGTTACACGATAGCCTCAAACCGGGAATCGCGAACACAAGTTGATTTTCGAAAAAAAAAAAACTATTCTGCCGACATTCTAGCCGCCATAATTCCTCAGTGCTTGAAGTGACAATAAAGCCGAAGAGTGCGTTGAATTCAGCTCCTCAAACTCTATCTCTGGTGTAAAGGACAACTTTCTATCCCCGTGCGTTTGGACAGGAGAGACCGGCAAATCTTCAAAAATCGGGCATTTTGACCTTCCAAAAAAGAAATTTTTCTACACAAGGAGAACGAAGCGAACCAGGGGCCCGCCCTTTTAGCTGTAGCATCCAGGTATCCTCAGTAATAACCACCGTGAAAATCCAGCAAATCCGCCGCACTTTTTTCTACACTTTTTTTTCCGGTACCAATGGTATTTCGGTCTCTAATTCCGGGAATAATGACCCTACCGAGGAACGGGATACGGTCCTGTATTCCCCCTTGACTTACTTGTTACACGATAGCCTCAAACCGGGAATCGCGAACACAAGTTGATTTTCGAAAAAAGAATGGGAAGGGTTTAAACCACTATTCTGCCGACATTCTAGCCGCCATAATTCCTCAGTGCTAGAAGTGACAATAAAGCCGAAGAGTGCGTTGAATTCAGCTCCTCAAACTCTATCTCTGGTGTAAAGGACAACTTTCTATCCCCGTGCGTTTGGACAGGAGAGACCGGCAAAATTTCAAAAATCGGGCATTTTGACCTTCCAAAAAAGAAATTTTTCTACACAAGGAGAACGAAGCGAACCAGGGGCCCGCCCTTTTAGCTGTAGCATCCAGGTATCCTCAGTAATAACCACCGTGAAAATCCAGCAAATCCGCCGCACTTTTTTCTACACTTTTTTTTCCGGTACCAATGGTATTTCGGTCTCTAATTCCGGGAATAATGACCCTACCGAGGAACGGGATACGGTCCTGTATTCCCCCTTGACTTACTTGTTACACGATAGCCTCAAACCGGGAATCGCGAACACAAGTTGATTTTCCAAAAAAAAATGGGAAGGGTTTAAACCACTATTCTGCCGACATTCTAGCCGCCATAATTCCTCAGTGCTTGAAGTGACAATAAAGCCGAAGAGTGCGTTGAATTCAGCTCCTCAAACTCTATCTCTGGTGTAAAGGACAACCTTCTATCCCCGTGCGTTTGGACAGGAGAGACCGGCAAAACTTCAAAAAACGGGCATTTTGACCTTCCAAAAAAAAATTTTTCTACACAAGGAGAACGAAGCGAACCAGGGGCCCGCCCTTTTAGCTGTAGCATCCAGGTATCCTCAGTAATAACCACCGTGAAAATCCAGCAAATCCGCCGCACTTTTTTCTACACTTTTTTTTCCGGTACCAATGGTATTTCGGTCTCTAATTCCGGGAATAATAACCCTACCGAGGAACGGGATACGGTCCTGTATCCCCCTTGACTTACTTGTTACACGATAGCCTCAAACCGGGAATCGCGAACACAAGTTGATTTTCCAAAAAAAAAATGGGAAGGGTTTAAACCACTATTCTGCCGACATTCTAGCCGCCATAATTCCTCAGTGCTAGAAGTGACAATAAAGCCGAAGAGTGCGTTGAATTCAGCTCCTCAAACTCTATCTCTGGTGTAAAGGACAACTTTCTATCCCCGTGCGTTTGGACAGGAGAGACCGGCAAAATTTCAAAAATCGGGCATTTTGACCTTCCAAAAAAGAAATTTTTCTACACAAGGAGAACGAAGCGAACCAGGGGCCCGCCCTTTTAGCTGTAGCATCCAGGTATCCTCAGTAATAACCACCGTGAAAATCCAGCAAATCCGCCGCACTTTTTTCTACACTTTTTTTTCCGGTACCAATGGTATTTCGGTCTCTAATTCGGGGAATAATGACCCTACCGAGGAACGGGATACGGTCCTGTATTCCCCCTTGACTTACTTGTTACACGATAGCCTCAAACCGGGAATCGCGAACACAAGTTGATTTTCCAAAAAAAAATGGGAAGGGTTTAAACCACTATTCTGCCGACATTCTAGCCGCCATAATTCCTCAGTGCTAGAAGTGACAATAAAGCCGAAGAGTGCGTTGAATTCAGCTCCTCAAACTCTATCTCTGGTGTAAAGGACAACTTTCTATCCCCGTGCGTTTGGACAGGAGAGACCGGCAAAATTTCAAAAATCGGGCATTTTGACCTTCCAAAAAAGAAATTTTTCTACACAAGGAGAACGAAGCGAACCAGGGGCCCGCCCTTTTAGCTGTAGCATCCAGGTATCCTCAGTAATAACCACCGTGAAAATCCAGCAAATCCGCCGCACTTTTTTCTACACTTTTTTTTTCCGGTACCAATGGTATTTCGGTCTCTAATTCCGGGAATAATGACCCTACCGAGGAACGGGATACGGTCCTGTATTCCCCCTTGACTTACTTGTTACACGATAGCCTCAAACCGGGTATCGCGAACACAAGTTGATTTTCGAAAAAAAAAAAATGGGAAGGGTTTAAACCACTATTCTGCCGACATTCTAGCCGCCATAATTCCTCAGTGCTTGAAGTGACAATAAAGCCGAAGAGTGCGTTGAATTCAGCTCCTCAAACTCTATCTCTGGTGTAAAGGACAACTTTCTATCCCCGTGCGTTTGGACAGGAGAGACCGGCAAAACTTCAAAAATCGGGCATTTTGACCTTCCAAAAAAGAAATTTTTCTACACAAGGAGAACGAAGCGAACCAGGGGCCCGCCCTTTTAGCTGTAGCATCCAGGTATCCTCAGTAATAACCACCGTGAAAATCCAGCAAATCCGCCGCACTTTTTTCTACACTTTTTTTTCCGGTACCAATGGTATTTCGGTCTCTAATTCCGGGAATAATGACCCTACCGAGGAACGGGATACGGTCCTGTATTCCCCCTTGACTTACTTGTTACACGATAGCCTCAAACCGGGAATCGCGAACACAAGTTGATTTTCGAAAAAAAAAAAACTATTCTGCCGACATTCTAGCCGCCATAATTCCTCAGTGCTTGAAGTGACAATAAAGCCGAAGAGTGCGTTGAATTCAGCTCCTCAAACTCTATCTCTGGTGTAAAGGACAACTTTCTATCCCCGTGCGTTTGGACAGGAGAGACCGGCAAATCTTCAAAAATCGGGCATTTTGACCTTCCAAAAAAGAAATTTTTCTACACAAGGAGAACGAAGCGAACCAGGGGCCCGCCCTTTTAGCTGTAGCATCCAGGTATCCTCAGTAATAACCACCGTGAAAATCCAGCAAATCCGCCGCACTTTTTTCTACACTTTTTTTTCCGGTACCAATGGTATTTCGGTCTCTAATTCCGGGAATAATGACCCTACCGAGGAACGGGATACGGTCCTGTATTCCCCCTTGACTTACTTGTTACACGATAGCCTCAAACCGGGAATCGCGAACACAAGTTGATTTTCGAAAAAAGAATGGGAAGGGTTTAAACCACTATTCTGCCGACATTCTAGCCGCCATAATTCCTCAGTGCTAGAAGTGACAATAAAGCCGAAGAGTGCGTTGAATTCAGCTCCTCAAACTCTATCTCTGGTGTAAAGGACAACTTTCTATCCCCGTGCGTTTGGACAGGAGAGACCGGCAAAATTTCAAAAATCGGGCATTTTGACCTTCCAAAAAAGAAATTTTTCTACACAAGTAGAACGAAGCGAACCAGGGGCCCGCCCTTTTAGCTGTAGCATCCAGGTATCCTCAGTAATAACCACCGTGAAAATCCAGCAAATCCGCCGCACTTTTTTCTACACTTTTTTTTCCGGTAACAATGGTATTTCGGTCTCTAATTCCGGGAATAATGACCCTACCGAGGAACGGGATACGGTCCTGTATTCCCCCTTGACTTACTTGTTACACGATAGCCTCAAACCGGGAATCGCGAACACAAGTTGATTTTCCAAAAAAAAATGGGAAGGGTTTAAACCACTATTCTGCCGACATTCTAGCCGCCATAATTCCTCAGTGCTAGAAGTGACAATAAAGCCGAAGAGTGCGTTGAATTCAGCTCCTCAAACTCTATCTCTGGTGTAAAGGACAACTTTCTATCCCCGTGCGTTTGGACAGGAGAGACCGGCAAAATTTCAAAAATCGGGCATATTGACCTTCCAAAAAAGAAATTTTTCTACACAAGGAGAACGAAGCGAACCAGGGGCCCGCCCTTTTAGCTGTAGCATCCAGGTATCCTCAGTAATAACCACCGTGAAAATCCAGCAAATCCGCCGCACTTTTTTCTACACTTTTTTTTTCCGGTACCAATGGTATTTCGGTCTCTAATTCCGGGAATAATGACCCTACCGAGGAACGGGATACGGTCCTGTATTCCCCCTTGACTTACTTGTTACACGATAGCCTCAAACCGGGAATCGCGAACACAAGTTGATTTTCGAAAAAAAAATGGGAAGGGTTTAAACCACTATTCTGCCGACATTCTAGCCGCCATAATTCCTCAGTGCTTGAAGTGACAATAAAGCCGAAGAGTGCGTTGAATTCAGCTCCTCAAACTCTATCTCTGGTGTAAAGGACAACTTTCTATCCCCGTGCGTTTGGACAGGAGAGACCGGCAAAACTTGAAAAATCGGGCATTTTGACCTTCCAAAAAAGAAATTTTTCTACACAAGGAGAACGAAGCGAACCAGGGGCCCGCCCTTTTAGCTGTAGCATCCAGGTATCCTCAGTAATAACCACCGTGAAAATCCAGCAAATCCGCCGCACTTTTTTCTACACTTTTTTTTCCGGTACCAATGGTATTTCGGTCTCTAATTCCGGGAATAATAACCCTACCGAGGAACGGGATACGGTCCTGTATTCCCCCTTGACTTACTTGTTACACGATAGCCTCAAACCGGGAATCGCGAACACAAGTTGATTTTCGAAAAAAAAATGGGAAGGGTTTAAACCACTATTCTGCCGACATTCTAGCCGCCATAATTCCTCAGTGCTAGAAGTGACAATAAAGCCGAAGAGTGCGTTGAATTCAGCTCCTCAAACTCTATCTCTGGTGTAAAGGACAACTTTCTATCCCCGTGCGTTTGGACAGGAGAGACCGGCAAAATTTCAAAAATCGGGCATTTTGACCTTCCAAAAAAGAAATTTTTCTACACAAGGAGAACGAAGCGAACCAGGGGCCCGCCCTTTTAGCTGTAGCATCCAGGTATCCTCAGTAATAACCACCGTGAAAATCCAGCAAATCCGCCGCACTTTTTTCTACACTTTTTTTTCCGGTACCAATGGTATTTCGGTCTCTAATTCCGGGAATAATGACCCTACCGAGGAACGGGATACGGTCCTGTATTCCCCCTTGACTTACTTGTTACACGATAGCCTCAAACCGGGAATCGCGAACACAAGTTGATTTTCCAAAAAAAAATGGGAAGGGTTTAAACCACTATTCTGCCGACATTCTAGCCGCCATAATTCCTCAGTGCTTGAAGTGACAATAAAGCCGAAGAGTGCGTTGAATTCAGCTCCTCAAACTCTATCTCTGGTGTAAAGGACAACCTTCTATCCCCGTGCGTTTGGACAGGAGAGACCGGCAAAACTTCAAAAAACGGGCATTTTGACCTTCCAAAAAAAAATTTTTCTACACAAGGAGAACGAAGCGAACCAGGGGCCCGCCCTTTTAGCTGTAGCATCCAGGTATCCTCAGTAATAACCACCGTGAAAATCCAGCAAATCCGCCGCACTTTTTTCTACACTTTTTTTTCCGGTACCAATGGTATTTCGGTCTCTAATTCCGGGAATAATAACCCTACCGAGGAACGGGATACGGTCCTGTATCACCCTTGACTTACTTGTTACACGATAGCCTCAAACCGGGAATCGCGAACACAAGTTGATTTTCCAAAAAAAAATGGGAAGGGTTTAAACCACTATTCTGCCGACATTCTAGCCGCCATAATTCCTCAGTGCTAGAAGTGACAATAAAGCCGAAGTGTGCGTTGAATTCAGCTCCTCAAACTCTATCTCTGGTGTAAAGGACAACTTTCTATCCCCGTGCGTTTGGACAGGAGAGACCGGCAAAATTTCAAAAATCGGGCATTTTGACCTTCCAAAAAAGAAATTTTTCTACACAAGGAGAACGAAGCGAACCAGGGGCCCGCCCTTTTAGCTGTAGCATCCAGGTATCCTCAGTAATAACCACCGTGAAAATCCAGCAAATCCGCCGCACTTTTTTCTACACTTTTTTTTCCGGTACCAATGGTATTTCGGTCTCTAATTCCGGGAATAATGACCCTACCGAGGAACGGGATACGGTCCTGTATTCCCCCTTGACTTACTTGTTACACGATAGCCTCAAACCGGGAATCGCGAACACAAGTTGATTTTCCAAAAAAAAATGGGAAGGGTTTAAACCACTATTCTGCCGACATTCTAGCCGCCATAATTCCTCAGTGCTAGAAGTGACAATAAAGCCGAAGAGTGCGTTGAATTCAGCTCCTCAAACTCTATTTCTGGTGTAAAGGACAACTTTCTATCCCCGTGCGTTTGGACAGGAGAGACCGGCAAAATTTCAAAAATCGGGCATTTTGACCTTCCAAAAAAGAAATTTTTCTACACAAGGAGAACGAAGCGAACCAGGGGCCCGCCCTTTTAGCTGTAGCATCCAGGTATCCTCAGTAATAACCACCGTGAAAATCCAGCAAATCCGCCGCACTTTTTTCTACACTTTTTTTTTCCGGTACCAATGGTATTTCGGTCTCTAATTCCGGGAATAATGACCCTACCGAGGAACGGGATACGGTCCTGTATTCCCCCTTGACTTACTTGTTACACGATAGCCTCAAACCGGGAATCGCGAACTCAAGTTGATTTTCGAAAAAAAAATGGTGGTTATTCTGCCGACATTCTAGCCGCCATAATTCCTCAGTGCTTGATGTGATAATACAGCCGAAGAGTGCGTTGAATTCAGCTCCTCAAACTCTATCTCTGGTGTAAAGGACAACTTTCTATCCCCGTGCGTTTGGACAGGAGAGACCGGCAAAATTTCAAAAATCGGGCATTTTGACCTTCCAAAAAAGAAATTTTTCTACACAAGGAGAACGAAGCGAACCAGGGGCCCGCCCTTTTAGCTGTAGCATCCAGGTATCCTCAGTAATAACCACCGTGAAAATCCAGCAAATCCGCCGCACTTTTTTCTACACTTTTTTTTCCGGTACCAATGGTATTTCGGTCTCTAATTCCGGGAATAATGACCCTACCGAGGAACGGGATACGGTCCTGTATTCCCCCTTGACTTACTTGTTACACGATAGCCTCAAACCGGGAATCGCGAACACAAGTTGATTTTCGAAAAAAAAATTCTGCCGACATTCTAGCCGCCATAATTCCTCAGTGCTAGAAGTGACAATAAAGCCGAAGAGTGCGTTGAATTCAGCTCCTCAAACTCTATCTCTGGTGTAAAGGACAACTTTCTATCCCCGTGCGTTTGGACAGGAGAGACCGGCAAAATTTCAAAAATCGGGCATTTTGACCTTCCAAAAAAGAAATTTTTCTACACAAGGAGAACGAAGCGAACCAGGGGCCCGCCCTTTTAGCTGTAGCATCCAGGTATCCTCAGTAATAACCACCGTGAAAATCCAGCAAATCCGCCGCACTTTTTTCTACACTTTTTTTTCCGGTACCAATGGTATTTCGGTCTCTAATTCCGGGAATAATGACCCTACCGAGGAACGGGATACGGTCCTGTATTCCCCCTTGACTTACTTGTTACACGATAGCCTCAAACCGGGAATCGCGAACACAAGTTGATTTTCCAAAAAAAAATGGGAAGGGTTTAAACCACTATTCTGCCGACATTCTAGCCGCCATAATTCCTCAGTGCTTGAAGTGACAATAAAGCCGAAGTGTGCGTTGAATTCAGCTCCTCAAACTCTATCTCTGGTGTAAAGGACAACCTTCTATCCCCGTGCGTTTGGACAGGAGAGACCGGCAAAACTTCAAAAATCGGGCATTTTGACCTTCCAAAAAAAAATTTTTCTACACAAGGAGAACGAAGCGAACCAGGGGCCCGCCCTTTTAGCTGTAGCATCCAGGTATCCTCAGTAATAACCACCGTGAAAATCCAGCAAATCCGCCGCACTTTTTTCTACACTTTTTTTTCCGGTAGCAATGGTATTTCGGTCTCTAATTCCGTAAATAATGACCCTACCGAGGAACGGGATACGGTCCTGTATTCCCCCTTGACTTACTTGTTACACGATAGCCTCAAACCGGGAATCGCGAACACAAGTTGATTTTCCAAAAAAAAATGGGAAGGGTTTAAACAACTATTCTGCCGACATTCTAGCCGCCATAATTCCTCAGTGCTAGAAGTGACAATAAAGCCGAAGAGTGCGTTGAATTCAGCTCCTCAAACTCTATTTCTGGTGTAAAGGACAACTTTCTATCCCCGTGCGTTTGGACAGGAGAGACCGGCAAAATTTCAAAAATCGGGCATTTTGACCTTCCAAAAAAGAAATTTTTCTACACAAGGAGAACGAAGCGAACCAGGGGCCCGCCCTTTTAGCTGTAGCATCCAGGTATCCTCAGTAATAACCACCGTGAAAATCCAGCAAATCCGCCGCACTTTTTTCTACACTTTTTTTTTCCGGTACCAATGGTATTTCGGTCTCTAATTCCGGGAATAATGACCCTACCGAGGAACGGGATACGGTCCTGTATTCCCCCTTGACTTACTTGTTACACGATAGCCTCAAACCGGGAATCGCGAACTCAAGTTGATTTTCGAAAAAAAAAATGGTGGTTATTCTGCCGACATTCTAGCCGCCATAATTCCTCAGTGCTTGAAGTGATAATACAGCCGAAGAGTGCGTTGAATTCAGCTCCTCAAACTCTATCCCTGGTGTAAAGGACAACTTTCTATCCCCGTGCGTTTGGACAGGAGAGACCGGCAAAATTTCAAAAATCGGGCATTTTGACCTTCCAAAAAAGAAATTTTTCTACACAAGGAGAACGAAGCGAACCAGGGGCCCGCCCTTTTAGCTGTAGCATCCAGGTATCCTCAGTAATAACCACCGTGAAAATCCAGCAAATCCGCCGCACTTTTTTCTACACTTTTTTTTCCGGTACCAATGGTATTTCGGTCTCTAATTCCGGGAATAATGACCCTACCGAGGAACGGGATACGGTCCTGTATTCCCCCTTGACTTACTTGTTACACGATAGCCTCAAACCGGGAATCGCGAACACAAGTTGATTTTCGAAAAAAAAATGGGAAGGGTTTAAACCACTATTCTGCCGACATTCTAGCCGCCATAATTCCTCAGTGCTTGAAGTGACAATAAAGCCGAAGAGTGCGTTGAATTCAGCTCCTCAAACTCTATCTCTGGTGTAAAGGACAACTTTCTATCCCCGTGCGTTTGGACAGGAGAGACCGGCAAAACTTCAAAAATCGGGCATTTTGACCTTCCAAAAAAGAAATTTTTCTACACAAGGAGAACGAAGCGAACCAGGGGCCCGCCCTTTTAGCTGTAGCATCCAGGTATCCTCAGTAATAACCACCGTGAAAATCCAGCAAATCCGCCCCACTTTTTTCTACACTTTTTTTTCCGGTACCAATGGTATTTCGGTCTCTAATTCCGGGAATAATAACCCTACCGAGGAACGGGATACGGTCCTGTATTCCCCCTTGACTTACTTGTTACACGATAGCCTCAAACCGGGAATCGCGAACACAAGTTGATTTTCGAAAAAAAAATGGGAAGGGTTTAAACCACTATTCTGCCGACATTCTAGCCGCCATAATTCCTCAGTGCTAGAAGTGACAATAAAGCCGAAGAGTGCGTTGAATTCAGCTCCTCAAACTCTATCTCTGGTGTAAAGGACAACTTTCTATCCCCGTGCGTTTGGACAGGAGAGACCGGCAAAATTTCAAAAATCGGGCATTTTGACCTTCCAAAAAAGAAATTTTTCTACACAAGGAGAACGAAGCGAACCTGGGGCCCGCCCTTTTAGCTGTAGCATCCAGGTATCCTCAGTAATAACCACCGTGAAAATCCAACAAATCCGCAGCACTTTTTTCTACACTTTTTTTTCCGGTACCAATGGTATTTCGGTCTCTAATTCCGGGAATAATGACTCTACCGAGGAACGGGATACGGTCCTGTATTCCCCCTTGACTTACTTGTTACACGATAGCCTCAAACCGGGAATCGCGAACACAAGTTGATTTTCCAAAAAAAAATGGGAAGGGTTTAAACCACTATTCTGCCGACATTCTAGCCGCCATAATTCCTCAGTGCTAGAAGTGACAATAAAGCCGAAGTGTGCGTTGAATTCAGCTCCTCAAACTTTATCTCTGGTGTAAAGGACAACTTTCTATCCCTGTGCGTTTGGACAGGAGAGACCGGCAAAATTTCAAAAATCGGGCATTTTGACCTTCCAAAAAAGAAATTTTTCTACACAAGGAGAACGAAGCGAACCAGGGGCCCGCCCTTTTAGCTGTAGCATCCAGGTATCCTCAGTAATAACCACCGTGAAAATCCAGCAAATCCGCCGCACTTTTTTCTACACTTTTTTTTCCGGTAGCAATGGTATTTCGGTCTCTAATTCCGTAAATAATGACCCTACCGAGGAACGGGATACGGTCCTGTATTCCCCCTTGACTTACTTGTTACACGATAGCCTCAAACCGGGAATCGCGAACACAAGTTGATTTTCCAAAAAAAAATGGGAAGGGTTTAAACCACTATTCTGCCGACATTCTAGCCGCCATAATTCCTCAGTGCTAGAAGTGACAATAAAGCCGAAGAGTGCGTTGAATTCAGCTCCTCAAACTCTATTTCTGGTGTAAAGGACAACTTTCTATCCCCGTGCGTTTGGACAGGAGAGACCGGCAAAATTTCAAAAATCGGGCATTTTGACCTTCCAAAAAAGAAATTTTTCTACACAAGGAGAACGAAGCGAACCAGGGGCCCGCCCTTTTAGCTGTAGCATCCAGGTATCCTCAGTAATAACCACCGTGAAAATCCAGCAAATCCGCCGCACTTTTTTCTACACTTTTTTTTTCCGGTACCAATGGTATTTCGGTCTCTAATTCCGGGAATAATGACCCTACCGAGGAACGGGATACGGTCCTGTATTCCCCCTTGACTTACTTGTTACACGATAGCCTCAAACCGGGAATCGCGAACTCAAGTTGATTTTCGAAAAAAAAATGGTGGTTATTCTGCCGACATTCTAGCCGCCATAATTCCTCAGTGCTTGAAGTGATAATACAGCCGAAGAGTGCGTTGAATTCAGCTCCTCAAACTCTATCCCTGGTGTAAAGGACAACTTTCTATCCCCGTGCGTTTGGACAGGAGAGACCGGCAAAATTTCAAAAATCGGGCATTTTGACCTTCCAAAAAAGAAATTTTTCTACACAAGGAGAACGAAGCGAACCAGGGGCCCGCCCTTTTAGCTGTAGCATCCAGGTATCCTCAGTAATAACCACCGTGAAAATCCAGCAAATCCGCCGCACTTTTTTCTACACTTTTTTTTCCGGTACCAATGGTATTTCGGTCTCTAATTCCGGGAATAATGACCCTACCGAGGAACGGGATACGGTCCTGTATTCCCCCTTGACTTACTTGTTACACGATAGCCTCAAACCGGGAATCGCGAACACAAGTTGATTTTCGAAAAAAAAATGGGAAGGGTTTAAACCACTATTCTGCCGACATTCTAGCCGCCATAATTCCTCAGTGCTAGAAGTGACAATAAAGCCGAAGAGTGCGTTGAATTCAGCTCCTCAAACTCTATCTCTGGTGTAAAGGACAACTTTCTATCCCCGTGCGTTTGGACAGGAGAGACCGGCAAAATTTCAAAAATCGGGCATTTTGACCTTCCAAAAAAGAAATTTTTCTACACAAGGAGAACGAAGCGAACCAGGGGCCCGCCCTTTTAGCTGTAGCATCCAGGTATCCTCAGTAATAACCACCGTGAAAATCCAGCAAATCCGCCGCACTTTTTTCTACACTTTTTTTTTCCGGTACCAATGGTATTTCGGTCTCTAATTCCGGGAATAATGACCCTACCGAGGAACGGGATACGGTCCTGTATTCCCCCTTGACTTACTTGTTACACGATAGCCTCAAACCGGGAATCGCGAACACAAGTTGATTTTCCAAAAAAAAATGGGAAGTTTTTAAACCACTATTCTGCCGACATTCTAGCCGCCAGAATTCCTCAGTGCTTGAAGTGACAATAAAGCCGAAGAGTGCGTTGAATTCAGCTCCTCAAACTCTATCTCTGGTGTAAAGGACAACCTTCTATCCCCGTGCGTTTGGACAGGAGAGACCGGCAAAACTTCAAAAATCGGGCATTTTGACCTTCCAAAAAAAAATTTTTCTACACAAGGAGAACGAAGCGAACCAGGGGCCCGCCCTTTTAGCTGTAGCATCCAGGTATCCTCAGTAATAACCACCGTGAAAATCCAGCAAATCCGCCGCACTTTTTTCTACACTTTTTTTTCCGGTACCAATGGTATTTCGGTCTCTAATTCCGGGAATAATAACCCTACCGAGGAACGGGATACGGTCCTGTATTCCCCCTTGACTTACTTGTTACACGATAGCCTCAAACCGGGAATCGCGAACACAAGTTGATTTTCCAAAAAAAAATGGGAAGGGTTTAAACCACTATTCTGCCGACATTCTAGCCGCCATAATTCCTCAGTGCTAGAAGTGACAATAAAGCCGAAGTGTGCGTTGAATTCAGCTCCTCAAACTCTATCTCTGGTGTAAAGTACAACTTTCTATCCCTGTGCGTTTGGACAGGAGAGACCGGCAAAATTTCAAAAATCGGGCATTTTGACCTTCCAAAAAAGAAATTTTTCTACACAAGGAGAACGAAGCGAACCAGGGGCCCGCCCTTTTAGCTGTAGCATCCAGGTATCCTCAGTAATAACCACCGTGAAAATCCAGCAAATCCGCCGCACTTTTTTCTACACTTTTTTTTCCGGTAGCAATGGTATTTCGGTCTCTAATTCCGTAAATAATGACCCTACCGAGGAACGGGATACGGTCCTGTATTCCCCCTTGACTTACTTGTTACACGATAGCCTCAAACCGGGAATCGCGAACACAAGTTGATTTTCCAAAAAAAAATGGGAAGGGTTTAAACCACTATTCTGCCGACATTCTAGCCGCCATAATTCCTCAGTGCTAGAAGTGACAATAAAGCCGAAGAGTGCGTTGAATTCAGCTCCTCAAACTCTATTTCTGGTGTAAAGGACAACTTTCTATCCCCGTGCGTTTGGACAGGAGAGACCGGCAAAATTTCAAAAATCGGGCATTTTGACCTTCCAAAAAAGAAATTTTTCTACACAAGGAGAACGAAGCGAACCAGGGGCCCGCCCTTTTAGCTGTAGCATCCAGGTATCCTCAGTAATAACCACCGTGAAAATCCAGCAAATCCGCCGCACTTTTTTCTACACTTTTTTTTTCCGGTACCAATGGTATTTCGGTCTCTAATTCCGGGAATAATGACCCTACCGAGGAACGGGATACGGTCCTGTATTCCCCCTTGACTTACTTGTTACACGATAGCCTCAAACCGGGAATCGCGAACTCAAGTTGATTTTCGAAAAAAAAATGGTGGTTATTCTGCCGACATTCTAGCCGCCATAATTCCTCAGTGCTTGAAGTGATAATACAGCCGAAGAGTGCGTTGAATTCAGCTCCTCAAACTCTATCCCTGGTGTAAAGGACAACTTTCTATCCCCGTGCGTTTGGACAGGAGAGACCGGCAAAATTTCAAAAATCGGGCATTTTGACCTTCCAAAAAAGAAATTTTTCTACACAAGGAGAACGAAGCGAACCAGGGGCCCGCCCTTTTAGCTGTAGCATCCAGGTATCCTCAGTAATAACCACCGTGAAAATCCAGCAAATCCGCCGCACTTTTTTCTACACTTTTTTTTCCGGTACCAATGGTATTTCGGTCTCTAATTCCGGGAATAATGACCCTACCGAGGAACGGGATACGGTCCTGTATTCCCCCTTGACTTACTTGTTACACGATAGCCTCAAACCGGGAATCGCGAACACAAGTTGATTTTCGAAAAAAAAATGGGAAGGGTTTAAACCACTATTCTGCCGACATTCTAGCCGCCATAATTCCTCAGTGCTAGAAGTGACAATAAAGCCGAAGAGTGCGTTGAATTCAGCTCCTCAAACTCTATCTCTGGTGTAAAGGACAACTTTCTATCCCCGTGCGTTTGGACAGGAGAGACCGGCAAAATTTCAAAAATCGGGCATTTTGACCTTCCAAAAAAGAAATTTTTCTACACAAGGAGAACGAAGCGAACCAGGGGCCCGCCCTTTTAGCTGTAGCATCCAGGTATCCTCAGTAATAACCACCGTGAAAATCCAGCAAATCCGCCGCACTTTTTTCTACACTTTTTTTTCCGGTACCAATGGTATTTCGGTCTCTAATTCCGGGAATAATAACCCTACCGAGGAACGGGATACGGTCCTGTATTCCCCCTTGACTTACTTGTTACACGATAGCCTCAAACCGGGAATCGCGAACACAAGTTGATTTTCCAAAAAAAAATGGGAAGGGTTTAAACCACTATTCTGCCGACATTCTAGCCGCCATTATTCCTCAGTGCTAGAAGTGACAATAAAGCCGAAGTGTGCGTTGAATTCAGCTCCTCAAACTCTATCTCTGGTGTATAGGACAACTTTCTATCCCTGTGCGTTTGGACAGGAGAGACCGGCAAAATTTCAAAAATCGGGCATTTTGACCTTCCAAAAAAGAAATTTTTCTACACAAGGAGAACGAAGCGAACCAGGGGCCCGCCCTTTTAGCTGTAGCATCCAGGTATCCTCAGTAATAACCACCGTGAAAATCCAGCAAATCCGCCGCACTTTTTTCTACACTTTTTTTTCCGGTAGCAATGGTATTTCGGTCTCTAATTCCGTAAATAATGACCCTACCGAGGAACGGGATACGGTCCTGTATTCCCCCTTGACTTACTTGTTACACGATAGCCTCAAACCGGGAATCGCGAACACAAGTTGATTTTCCAAAAAAAAATGGGAAGGGTTTAAACCACTATTCTGCCGACATTCTAGCCGCCATAATTCCTCAGTGCTAGAAGTGACAATAAAGCCGAAGAGTGCGTTGAATTCAGCTCCTCAAACTCTATTTCTGGTGTAAAGGACAACTTTCTATCCCCGTGCGTTTGGACAGGAGAGACCGGCAAAATTTCAAAAATCGGGCATTTTGACCTTCCAAAAAAGAAATTTTTCTACACAAGGAGAACGAAGCGAACCAGGGGCCCGCCCTTTTAGCTGTAGCATCCAGGTATCCTCAGTAATAACCACCGTGAAAATCCAGCAAATCCGCCGCACTTTTTTCTACACTTTTTTTTTCCGGTACCAATGGTATTTCGGTCTCTAATTCCGGGAATAATGACCCTACCGAGGAACGGGATACGGTCCTGTATTCCCCCTTGACTTACTTGTTACACGATAGCCTCAAACCGGGAATCGCGAACTCAAGTTGATTTTCGAAAAAAAAATGGTGGTTATTCTGCCGACATTCTAGCCGCCATAATTCCTCAGTGCTTGAAGTGATAATACAGCCGAAGAGTGCGTTGAATTCAGCTCCTCAAACTCTATCCCTGGTGTAAAGGACAACTTTCTATCCCCGTGCGTTTGGACAGGAGAGACCGGCAAAATTTCAAAAATCGGGCATTTTGACCTTCCAAAAAAGAAATTTTTCTACACAAGGAGAACGAAGCGAACCAGGGGCCCGCCCTTTTAGCTGTAGCATCCAGGTATCCTCAGTAATAACCACCGTGAAAATCCAGCAAATCCGCCGCACTTTTTTCTACACTTTTTTTTCCGGTACCAATGGTATTTCGGTCTCTAATTCCGGGAATAATGACCCTACCGAGGAACGGGATACGGTCCTGTATTCCCCCTTGACTTACTTGTTACACGATAGCCTCAAACCGGGAATCGCGAACACAAGTTGATTTTCGAAAAAAAAATGGGAAGCTATCCCCGTGCGTTTGGACAGGAGAGACCGGCAAAATTTCAAAAATCGGGCATTTTGACCTTCCAAAAAAGAAATTTTTCTACACAAGGAGAACGAAGCGAACCAGGGGCCCGCCCTTTTAGCTGTAGCATCCAGGTATCCTCAGTAATAACCACCGTGAAAATCCAGCAAATCCGCCGCACTTTTTTCTACACTTTTTTTTCCGGTACCAATGGTATTTCGGTCTCTAATTCCGGGAATAATGACCCTACCGAGGAACGGGATACGGTCCTGTATTCCCCCTTGACTTACTTGTTACACGATAGCCTCAAACCGGGAATCGCGAACACAAGTTGATTTTCGAAAAAAAAATGGGAAGGGTTTAAACCACTATTCTGCCGACATTCTAGCCGCCATAATTCCTCAGTGCTAGAAGTGACAATAAAGCCGAAGAGTGCGTTGAATTCAGCTCCTCAAACTCTATCTCTGGTGTAAAGGACAACTTTCTATCCCCGTGCGTTTGGACAGGAGAGACCGGCAAAATTTCAAAAATCGGGCATTTTGACCTTCCAAAAAAGAAATTTTTCTACACAAGGAGAACGAAGCGAACCAGGGGCCCGCCCTTTTAGCTGTAGCATCCAGGTATCCTCAGTAATAACCACCGTGAAAATCCAGCAAATCCGCCGCACTTTTTTCTACACTTTTTTTTCCGGTACCAATGGTATTTCGGTCTCTAATTCCGGGAATAATAACCCTACCGAGGAACGGGATACGGTCCTGTATTCCCCCTTGACTTACTTGTTACACGATAGCCTCAAACCGGGAATCGCGAACACAAGTTGATTTTCCAAAAAAAAATGGGAAGGGTTTAAACCACTATTCTGCCGACATTCTAGCCGCCATTATTCCTCAGTGCTAGAAGTGACAATAAAGCCGAAGTGTGCGTTGAATTCAGCTCCTCAAACTCTATCTCTGGTGTATAGGACAACTTTCTATCCCTGTGCGTTTGGACAGGAGAGACCGGCAAAATTTCAAAAATCGGGCATTTTGACCTTCCAAAAAAGAAATTTTTCTACACAAGGAGAACGAAGCGAACCAGGGGCCCGCCCTTTTAGCTGTAGCATCCAGGTATCCTCAGTAATAACCACCGTGAAAATCCAGCAAATCCGCCGCACTTTTTTCTACACTTTTTTTTCCGGTAGCAATGGTATTTCGGTCTCTAATTCCGTAAATAATGACCCTACCGAGGAACGGGATACGGTCCTGTATTCCCCCTTGACTTACTTGTTACACGATAGCCTCAAACCGGGAATCGCGAACACAAGTTGATTTTCCAAAAAAAAATGGGAAGGGTTTAAACCACTATTCTGCCGACATTCTAGCCGCCATAATTCCTCAGTGCTAGAAGTGACAATAAAGCCGAAGAGTGCGTTGAATTCAGCTCCTCAAACTCTATTTCTGGTGTAAAGGACAACTTTCTATCCCCGTGCGTTTGGACAGGAGAGACCGGCAAAATTTCAAAAATCGGGCATTTTGACCTTCCAAAAAAGAAATTTTTCTACACAAGGAGAACGAAGCGAACCAGGGGCCCGCCCTTTTAGCTGTAGCATCCAGGTATCCTCAGTAATAACCACCGTGAAAATCCAGCAAATCCGCCGCACTTTTTTCTACACTTTTTTTTTCCGGTACCAATGGTATTTCGGTCTCTAATTCCGGGAATAATGACCCTACCGAGGAACGGGATACGGTCCTGTATTCCCCCTTGACTTACTTGTTACACGATAGCCTCAAACCGGGAATCGCGAACTCAAGTTGATTTTCGAAAAAAAAATGGTGGTTATTCTGCCGACATTCTAGCCGCCATAATTCCTCAGTGCTTGAAGTGATAATACAGCCGAAGAGTGCGTTGAATTCAGCTCCTCAAACTCTATCCCTGGTGTAAAGGACAACTTTCTATCCCCCTGCGTTTGGACAGGAGAGACCGGCAAAATTTCAAAAATCGGGCATTTTGACCTTCCAAAAAAGAAATTTTTCTACACAAGGAGAACGAAGCGAACCAGGGGCCCGCCCTTTTAGCTGTAGCATCCAGGTATCCTCAGTAATAACCACCGTGAAAATCCAGCAAATCCGCCGCACTTTTTTCTACACTTTTTTTTCCGGTACCAATGGTATTTCGGTCTCTAATTCCGGGAATAATGACCCTACCGAGGAACGGGATACGGTCCTGTATTCCCCCTTGACTTACTTGTTACACGATAGCCTCAAACCGGGAATCGCGAACACAAGTTGATTTTCGAAAAAAAAATGGGAAGCTATCCCCGTGCGTTTGGACAGGAGAGACCGGCAAAATTTCAAAAATCGGGCATTTTGACCTTCCAAAAAAGAAATTTTTCTACACAAGGAGAACGAAGCGAACCAGGGGCCCGCCCTTTTAGCTGTAGCATCCAGGTATCCTCAGTAATAACCACCGTGAAAATCCAGCAAATCCGCCGCACTTTTTTCTACACTTTTTTTTCCGGTACCAATGGTATTTCGGTCTCTAATTCCGGGAATAATGACCCTACCGAGGAACGGGATACGGTCCTGTATTCCCCCTTGACTTACTTGTTACACGATAGCCTCAAACCGGGAATCGCGAACACAAGTTGATTTTCGAAAAAAAAATGGGAAGGGTTTAAACCACTATTCTGCCGACATTCTAGCCGCCATAATTCCTCAGTGCTTGAAGTGACAATAAAGCCGAAGAGTGCGTTGAATTCAGCTCCTCAAACTCTATCTCTGGTGTAAAGGACAACTTTCTATCCCCGTGCGTTTGGACAGGAGAGACCGGCAAAACTTCAAAAATCGGGCATTTTGACCTTCCAAAAAAGAAATTTTTCTACACAAGGAGAACGAAGCGAACCAGGGGCCCGCCCTTTTAGCTGTAGCATCCAGGTATCCTCAGTAATAACCACCGTGAAAATCCAGCAAATCCGCCCCACTTTTTTCTACACTTTTTTTTCCGGTACCAATGGTATTTCGGTCTCTAATTCCGGGAATAATGACCCTACCGAGGAACGGGATACGGTCCTGTATTCCCCCTTGACTTACTTGTTACACGATAGCCTCAAACCGGGAATCGCGAACACAAGTTGATTTTCGAAAAAAAAATGGGAAGCTATCCCCGTGCGTTTGGACAGGAGAGACCGGCAAAATTTCAAAAATCGGGCATTTTGACCTTCCAAAAAAGAAATTTTTCTACACAAGGAGAACGAAGCGAACCAGGGGCCCGCCCTTTTAGCTGTAGCATCCAGGTATCCTCAGTAATAACCACCGTGAAAATCCAGCAAATCCGCCGCACTTTTTTCTACACTTTTTTTTCCGGTACCAATGGTATTTCGGTCTCTAATTCCGGGAATAATGACCCTACCGAGGAACGGGATACGGTCCTGTATTCCCCCTTGACTTACTTGTTACACGATAGCCTCAAACCGGGAATCGCGAACACAAGTTGATTTTCGAAAAAAAAATGGGACATTTTCTACCGACATTCTAGCCGCCATAATTCCTCAGTGCTTGAAGTGATAATAAAGCCGAAGAGTGCGTTGAATTCAGCTCCTCAAACTCTATCTCTGGTGTAAAGGACAACTTTCTATCCCCGTGCGTTTGGACAGGAGAGACCGGCAAAATTTCAAAAATCGGGCATTTTGACCTTCCAAAAAAGAAATTTTTCTACACAAAGAGAACGAAGCGAACCAGGGGCCCGCCCTTTTAGCTGGAGCATTCAGGTATCCTCAGTAATAACCACCGTGAAAATCCAGCAAATCCGCCGCACTTTTTTCTACACTTTTTTTTCCGGTACCAATGGTATTTCGGTCTCTAATTCCGGGAATAATGACTCTACCGAGGAACGGGATACGGTCCTGTATTCCCCCTTGACTTACTTTTTACACGATAGCCTCAAACCGGGAATCGCGAATACAAGTTGATTTTCGAAAAAAAAATGGGAAGGGTTTAAACCACTATTCTGCCGACATTCTAGCCGCCATAATTCCTCAGTGCTAGAAGTGACAATAAAGCCGAAGAGTGCGTTGAATTCAGCTCCTCAAACTCTATCTCTGGTGTAAAGGACAACTTTCTATCCCCGTGCGTTTGGACAGGAGAGACCGGCAAAACTTCAAAAATCGGGCATTTTGACCTTCCAAAAAAGAAATTTTTCTACACAAGGAGAACGAAGCGAACCAGGGGCCCGCCCTTTTAGCTGTAGCATCCAGGTATCCTCAGTAATAACCACCGTGAAAATCCAGCAAATCCGCCGCACTTTTTTCTACACTTTTTTTTCCGGTACCAATGGTATTTCGGTCTCTAATTCCGGGAATAATGACCCTACCGAGGAACGGGATACGGTCCTGTAATCCCCCTTGACTTACTTGTTACACGATAGCCTCAAACCGGGAATCGCGAACACAAGTTGATTTTCGAAAAAAAAATGGGAAGGGTTTAAACCACTATTCTGCCGACATTCTAGCCGCCATAATTCCTCAGTGCTTGAAGTGACAATAAAGCCGAAGAGTGCGTTGAATTCAGCTCCTCAAACTCTATCTCTGGTGTAAAGGACAACTTTCTATCCCCGTGCGTTTGGACAGGAGAGACCGGCAAAATTTCAAAAATCGGGCATTTTGACCTTCCAAAAAAGAAATTTTTCTACACAAGGAGAACGAAGCGAACCAGGGGCCCGCCCTTTTAGCTGTAGCATCCAGGTATCCTCAGTAATAACCACCGTGAAAATCCAGCAAATCCGCCGCACTTTTTTCTACACTTTTTTTTCCGGTACCAATGGTATTTCGGTCTCTAATTCCGGGAATAATGACCCTACCGAGGAACGGGATACGGTCCTGTATTCCCCCTTGACTTACTTGTTACACGATAGCCTCAAACCGGGAATCGCGAACACAAGTTGATTTTCGAAAAAAAAATGGGACATTTTCTACCGACATTCTAGCCGCCATAATTCCTCAGTGCTTGAAGTGATAATAAAGCCGACGAGTGCGTTGAATTCAGCTCCTCAAACTCTATCTCTGGTGTAAAGGACAACTTTCTATCCCCGTGCGTTTGGACAGGAGAGACCGGCAAAATTTCAAAAATCGGGCATTTTGACCTTCCAAAAAAGAAATTTTTCTACACAAAGAGAACGAAGCGAACCAGGGGCCCGCCCTTTTAGCTGTAGCATTCAGGTATCCTCAGTAATAACCACCGTGAAAATCCAGCAAATCCGCCGCACTTTTTTCTACACTTTTTTTTCCGGTACCAATGGTATTTCGGTCTCTAATTCCGGGAATAATGACTCTACCGAGGAACGGGATACGGTCCTGTATTCCCCCTTGACTTACTTTTTACACGATAGCCTCAAACCGGGAATCGCGAATACAAGTTGATTTTCGAAAAAAAAAATGGGAAGGGTTTAAACCACTATTCTGCCGACATTCTAGCCGCCATAATTCCTCAGTGCTAGAAGTGACAATAAAGCCGAAGAGTGCGTTGAATTCAGCTCCTCAAACTCTATCTCTGGAGTAAAGGACAACTTTCTATCCCCGTGCGTTTGGACAGGAGAGACCGGCAAAATTAAAAAAATCGGGCATTTTGACCTTCCAAAAAAGAAATTTTTCTACACAAGGAGAACGAAGCGAACCAGGTGCCCGCCCTTTTAGCTGTAGCATCCAGGTATCCTCAGTAATAACCACCGTGAAAATCCAGCAAATCCGCCGCACTTTTTTCTACACTTTTTTTTCCGGTACCAATGGTATTTCGGTCTCTAATTCCGGGAATAATGACCCTACCGAGGAACGGGATACGGTCCTGTATTCCCCCTTGACTTACTTGTTACACGATAGCCTCAAACCGGGAATCGCGAACACAAGTTGATTTTCGAAAAAAAAAATGGGAAGGGTTTAAACCACTATTCTGCCGACAATCTAGCCGCCATAATTCCTCAGTGCTTGAAGTGACAATAAAGCCGAAGAGTGCGTTGAATTCAGCTCCTCAAACTCTATCTCTGGTGTAAAGGACAACTTTCTATCCCCGTGCGTTTGGACAGGAGAGACCGGCAAAACTTCAAAAATCGGGCATTTTGACCTTCCAAAAAAGAAATTTTTCTACACAAGGAGAACGAAGCGAACCAGGGGCCCGCCCTTTTAGCTGTAGCATCCAGGTATCCTCAGTAATAACCACCGTGAAAATCCAGCAAATCCGCCGCACTTTTTTCTACACTTTTTTTTCCGGTACCAATGGTATTTCGGTCTCTAATTCCGGGAATAATGACCCTACCGAGGAACGGGATACGGTCCTGTAATCCCCCTTGACTTACTTGTTACACGATAGCCTCAAACCGGGAATCGCGAACACAAGTTGATTTTCGAAAAAAAAATGGGAAGGGTTTAAACCACTATTCTGCCGACATTCTAGCCGCCATAATTCCTCAGTGCTTGAAGTGACAATAAAGCCGAAGAGTGCGTTGAATTCAGCTCCTCAAACTCTATCTCTGGTGTAAAGGACAACCTTCTATCCCCGTGCGTTTGGACAGGAGAGACCGGCAAAACTTCAAAAATCGGGCATTTTGACCTTCCAAAAAAAAATTTTTCTACACAAGGAGAACGAAGCGAACCAGGGGCCCGCCCTTTTAGCTGTAGCATCCAGGTATCCTCAGTAATAACCACCGTGAAAATCCAGCAAATCCGCCGCACTTTTTTCTACACTTTTTTTTCCGGTACCAATGGTATTTCGGTCTCTAATTCCGGGAATAATAACCCTACCCAGGAACGGGATACGGTCCTGTATTCCCCCTTGACTTACTTGTTACACGATAGCCTCAAACCGGGAATCGCGAACACAAGTTGATTTTCGAAAAAAAAATGGGAAGGGTTTAAACCACTATTCTGCCGACATTCTAGCCGCCATAATTCCTCAGTGCTAGAAGTGACAATAAAGCCGAAGAGTGCGTTGAATTCAGCTCCTCAAACTCTATCTCTGGTGTAAAGGACAACTTTCTATCCCCGTGCGTTTGGACAGGAGAGACCGGCAAAATTAAAAAAATCGGGCATTTTGACCTTCCAAAAAAGAAATTTTTCTACACAAGGAGAACGAAGCGAACCAGGGGCCCGCCCTTTTAGCTGTAGCATCCAGGTATCCTCAGTAATAACCACCGTGAAAATCCAGCAAATCCGCCGCACTTTTTTCTACACTTTTTTTTCCGGTACCAATGGTATTTCGGTCTCTAATTCCGGGAATAATGACCCTACCGAGGAACGGGATACGGTCCTGTATTCCCCCTTGACTTACTTGTTACACGATAGCCTCAAACCGGGAATCGCGAACACAAGTTGATTTTCGAAAAAAAAATGGGAAGGGTTTAAACCACTATTCTGCCGACATTCTAGCCGCCATAATTCCTCAGTGCTTGAAGTGACAATAAAGCCGAAGAGTGCGTTGAATTCAGCTCCTCAAACTCTATCTCTGGTGTAAAGGACAACTTTCTATCCCCGTGCGTTTGGACAGGAGAGACCGGCAAAACTTCAAAAATCGGGCATTTTGACCTTCCAAAAAAGAAATTTTTCTACACAAGGAGAACGAAGCGAACCAGGGGCCCGCCCTTTTAGCTGTAGCATCCAGGTATCCTCAGTAATAACCACCGTGAAAATCCAGCAAATCCGCCGCACTTTTTTCTACACTTTTTTTTCCGGTACCAATGGTATTTCGGTCTCTAATTCCGGGAATAATGACCCTACCGAGGAACGGGATACGGTCCTGTATTCCCCCTTGACTTACTTGTTACACGATAGCCTCAAACCGGGAATCGCGAACACAAGTTGATTTTCGAAAAAAAAATGGGACATTTTCTACCGACATTCTAGCCGCCATAATTCCTCAGTGCTTGAAGTGATAATAAAGCCGAAGAGTGCGTTGAATTCAGCTCCTCAAACTCTATCTCTGGTGTAAAGGACAACTTTCTATCCCCGTGCGTTTGGACAGGAGAGACCGGCAAAATTTCAATAATCGGGCATTTTGACCTTCCAAAAAAGAAATTTTTCTACACAAAGAGAACGAAGCGAACCAGGGGCCCGCCCTTTTAGCTGTAGCATCCAGGTATCCTCAGTAATAACCACCGTGAAAATCCAGCAAATCCGCCGCACTTTTTTCTACACTTTTTTTTCCGGTACCAATGGTATTTCGGTCTCTAATTCCGGGAATAATGACTCTACCGAGGAACGGGATACGGTCCTGTATTCCCCCTTGACTTACTTTTTACACGATAGCCTCAAACCGGGAATCGCGAATACAAGTTGATTTTCGAAAAAAAAAATGGGAAGGGTTTAAACCACTATTCTGCCGACATTCTAGCCGCCATAATTCCTCAGTGCTAGAAGTGACAATAAAGCCGAAGAGTGCGTTGAATTCAGCTCCTCAAACTCTATCTCTGGTGTAAAGGACAACTTTCTATCCCCGTGCGTTTGGACAGGAGAGACCGGCAAAATTAAAAAAATCGGGCATTTTGACCTTCCAAAAAAGAAATTTTTCTACACAAGGAGAACGAAGCGAACCAGGGGCCCGCCCTTTTAGCTGTAGCATCCAGGTATCCTCAGTAATAACCACCGTGAAAATCCAGCAAATCCGCCGCACTTTTTTCTACACTTTTTTTTCCGGTACCAATGGTATTTCGGTCTCTAATTCCGGGAATAATGACCCTACCGAGGAACGGGATACGGTCCTGTATTCCCCCTTGACTTACTTGTTACACGATAGCCTCAAACCGGGAATCGCGAACACAAGTTGATTTTCGAAAAAAAAATGGGAAGGGTTTAAACCACTATTCTGCCGACATTCTAGCGGCCATAATTCCTCAGTGCTTGAAGTGACAATAAAGCCGAAGAGTGCGTTGAATTCAGCTCCTCAAACTCTATCTCTGGTGTAAAGGACAACTTTCTATCCCCGTGCGTTTCGACAGGAGAGACCGGCAAAATTTCAAAAATCGGGCATTTTGACCTTCCAAAAAAGAAATTTTTCTACACAAGGAGAACGAAGCGAACCAGGGGCCCGCCCTTTTAGCTGTAGCATCCAGGTATCCTCAGTAATAACCACCGTGAAAATCCAATGGTATTTCGGTCTCTAATTCCGGGAATAATGACCCTACCGAGGAACGGGATACGGTCCTGTATTCCCCCTTGACTTACTTGTTACACGATAGCCTCAAACCGGGAATCGCGAACACAAGTTGATTTTCGAAAAAAAAATGGGAAGGGTTTAAACCACTATTCTGCCATAATTCCTCAGTGCTTGAAGTGACAATAAAGCCGAAAGAGTGCGTTGAATTCAGCTCCTCAAACTCTATCTCTGGTGTAAAGGACAACTTTCTATCCCCGTGCGTTTGGACAGGAGAGACCGGCAAAACTTCAAAAATCGGGCATTTTGACCTTCCAAAAAAGAAATTTTTCTACACAAGGAGAACGAAGCGAACCAGGGGCCCGCCCTTTTAGCTGTAGCATCCAGGTATCCTCAGTAATAACCACCGTGAAAATCCAGCAAATCCGCCGCACTTTTTTCTACACTTTTTTTTCCGGTACCAATGGTATTTCGGTCTCTAATTCCGGGAATAATGACCCTACCGAGGAACGGGATACGGTCCTGTATTCCCCCTTGACTTACTTGTTACACGATAGCCTCAAACCGGGAATCGCGAACACAAGTTGATTTTCGAAAAAAAAATGGGAAGGGTTTAAACCACTATTCTGCCGACATTCTAGCCGCCATAATTCCTCAGTGCTTGAAGTGACAATAAAGCCGAAGAGTGCGTTGAATTCAGCTCCTCAAACTCTATCTCTGGTGTAAAGGACAACTTTCTATCCCCGTGCGTTTGGACAGGAGAGACCGGCAAAATTTCAAAAATCGGGCATTTTGACCTTCCAAAAAAGAAATTTTTCTACACAAGGAGAACGAAGCGAACCAGGGGCCCGCCCTTTTAGCTGTAGCATCCAGGTATCCTCAGTAATAACCACCGTGAAAATCCAGCAAATCCGCCGCACTTTTTTCTACACTTCTTTTCCGGTACCAATGGTATTTCGGTCTCTAATTCCGGGAATAATGACCCTACCGAGGAACGGGATACGGTCCTGTATTCCCCCTTGACTTACTTGTTACACGATAGCCTCAAACCGGGAATCGCGAACACAAGTTGATTTTCGACATTCTAGCCGCCATAATTCCTCAGTGCTTGAAGTGACAATAAAGCCGAAGAGTGCGTTGAATTCAGCTCCTCAAACTCTAGCTCTGGTGTAAAGGACAACTTTCTATCCCCGTGCGTTTGGACAGGAGAGACCGGCAAAATTTCAAAAATCGGGCATTTTGACCTTCCAAAAAAGAAATTTTTCTACACAAGGAGAACGAAGCGAACCAGGGGCCCGCCCTTTTAGCTGTAGCATCCAGGTATCCTCAGTAATAACCACCGTGAAAATCCAGCAAATCCGCCGCACTTTTTTCTACACTTTTTTTTCCGGTACCAATGGTATTTCGGTCTCTAATTCCGGGAATAATGACTCTACCGAGGAACGGGATACGGTCCTGTATTCCCCCTTGACTTACTTGTTACACGATAGCCTCAAACCGGGAATCGCGAACACAAGTTGATTTTCGAAAAAAAAAATGGGAAGGGTTTAAACCACTATTCTGTCGACATTCTAGCCGCCATAATTCCTCAGTGCTAGAAGTGACAATAAAGCCGAAGAGTGCGTTGAATTCAGCTCCTCAAACTCTATCTCTGGTGTAAAGGACAACTTTCTATCCCCGTGCGTTTGGACAGGAGAGACCGGCAAAATTTCAAAAATCGGGCATTTTGACCTTCCAAAAAAGAAATTTTTCTACACAAGGAGAACGAAGCGAACCAGGGGCCTGCCCTTTTAGCTGTAGCATCCAGGTATCCTCAGTAATAACCACCGTGAAAATCCAGCAAATCCGCCGCACTTTTTTCTACACTTATTTTTCCGGTACCAATGGTATTTCGGTCTCTAATTCCGGGAATAATGACCCTATCGAGGAACGGGATACGGTCCTGTATTCCCCCTTGACGTACTTGTTACACGATAGCCTCAAACCGGGAATCGCGAACACAAGTTGATTTTCGAAAAAAAAAATGCGAAGGGTTTAAACCAATATTCTGCCGACATTCTAGCCGCCATAATTCCTCAGTGCTAGAAGTGACAATAAAGCCGAAGAGTGCGTTGAATTCAGCTCCTCAAACTCTATCTCTGGTGTGAAGGACAACTTTCTATCCCCGTGCGTTTGGACAGGAGAGACCGGCAAAATTTCAAAAATCGGGCATTTTGACCTTCCAAAAAAGAAATTTTTCTACACAAAGAGAACGAAGCGAACCAGGGGCCCGCCCTTTTAGCTGTAGCATCCAGGTATCCTCAGTAATAACCACCGTGAAAATCCAGCAAATCCGCCGCACTTTTTTCTACACTTTTTTTTCCGGTACCAATGGTATTTCGGTCTCTAATTCCGGGAATAATGACTCTACCGAGGAACGGGATACGGTCCTGTATTCCCCCTTGACTTACTTTTTACACGATAGCCTCAAACCGGGAATCGCGAATACAAGTTGATTTTCGAAAAAAAAAATGGGAAGGGTTTAAACCACTATTCTGCCGACATTCTAGCCGCCATAATTCCTCAGTGCTAGAAGTGACAATAAAGCCGAAGAGTGCGTTGAATTCAGCTCCTCAAACTCTATCTCTGGTGTAAAGGACAACTTTCTATCCCCGTGCGTTTGGACAGGAGAGACCGGCAAAATTTCAAAAATCGGGCATTTTGACCTTCCAAAAAAGAAATTTTTCTACACAAGGAGAACGAAGCGAACCAGGGGCCCGCCCTTTTACCTGTAGCATCCAGGTATCCTCAGTAATAACCACCGTGAAAATCCAATGGTATTTCGGTCTCTAATTCCGGGAATAATGACCCTACCGAGGAACGGGATACGGTCCTGTATTCCCCCTTGACTTACTTGTTACACGATAGCCTCAAACCGGGAATCGCGAACACAAGTTGATTTTCGAAAAAAAAATGGGAAGGGTTTAAACCACTATTCTGCCATAATTCCTCAGTGCTTGAAGTGACAATAAAGCCGAAAGAGTGCGTTGAATTCAGCTCCTCAAACTCTATCTCTGGTGTAAAGGACAACTTTCTATCCCCGTGCGTTTGGACAGGAGAGACCGGCAAAACTTCAAAAATCGGGCATTTTGACCTTCCAAAAAAGAAATTTTTCTACACAAGGAGAACGAAGCGAACCAGGGGCCCGCCCTTTTAGCTGTAGCATCCAGGTATCCTCAGTAATAACCACCGTGAAAATCCAGCAAATCCGCCGCACTTTTTTCTACACTTTTTTTTCCGGTACCAATGGTATTTCGGTCTCTAATTCCGGGAATAATGACCCTACCGAGGAACGGGATACGGTCCTGTATTCCCCCTTGACTTACTTGTTACACGATAGCCTCAAACCGGGAATCGCGAACACAAGTTGATTTTCGAAAAAAAAATGGGAAGGGTTTAAACCACTATTCTGCCGACATTCTAGCCGCCATAATTCCTCAGTGCTTGAAGTGACAATAAAGCCGAAGAGTGCGTTGAATTCAGCTCCTCAAACTCTATCTCTGGTGTAAAGGACAACTTTCTATCCCCGTGCGTTTGGACAGGAGAGACCGGCAAAATTTCAAAAATCGGGCATTTTGACCTTCCAAAAAAGAAATTTTTCTACACAAGGAGAACGAAGCGAACCAGGGGCCCGCCCTTTTAGCTGTAGCATCCAGGTATCCTCAGTAATAACCACCGTGAAAATCCAGCAAATCCGCCGCACTTTTTTCTACACTTCTTTTCCGGAACCAATGGTATTTCGGTCTCTAATTCCGGGAATAATGACCCTACCGAGGAACGGGATACGGTCCTGTATTCCCCCTTGACTTACTTGTTACACGATAGCCTCAAACCGGGAATCGCGAACACAAGTTGATTTTCGACATTCTAGCCGCCATAATTCCTCAGTGCTTGAAGTGACAATAAAGCCGAAGAGTGCGTTGAATTCAGCTCCTCAAACTCTAGCTCTGGTGTAAAGGACAACTTTCTATCCCCGTGCGTTTGGACAGGAGAGACCGGCAAAATTTCAAAAATCGGGCATTTTGACCTTCCAAAAAAGAAATTTTTCTACACAAGGAGAACGAAGCGAACCAGGGGCCCGCCCTTTTAGCTGTAGCATCCAGGTATCCTCAGTAATAACCACCGTGAAAATCCAGCAAATCCGCCGCACTTTTTTCTACACTTTTTTTTCCGGTACCAATGGTATTTCGGTCTCTAATTCCGGGAATAATGACTCTACCGAGGAACGGGATACGGTCCTGTATTCCCCCTTGACTTACTTGTTACACGATAGCCTCAAACCGGGAATCGCGAACACAAGTTGATTTTCGAAAAAAAAAATGGGAAGGGTTTAAACCACTATTCTGTCGACATTCTAGCCGCCATAATTCCTCAGTGCTAGAAGTGACAATAAAGCCGAAGAGTGCGTTGAATTCAGCTCCTCAAACTCTATCTCTGGTGTAAAGGACAACTTTCTATCCCCGTGCGTTTGGACAGGAGAGACCGGCAAAATTTCAAAAATCGGGCATTTTGACCTTCCAAAAAAGAAATTTTTCTACACAAGGAGAACGAAGCGAACCAGGGGCCTGCCCTTTTAGCTGTAGCATCCAGGTATCCTCAGTAATAACCACCGTGAAAATCCAGCAAATCCGCCGCACTTTTTTCTACACTTATTTTTCCGGTACCAATGGTTTTTCGGTCTCTAATTCCGGGAATAATGACCCTATCGAGGAACGGGATACGGTCCTGTATTCCCCCTTGACATACTTGTTACACGATAGCCTCAAACCGGGAATCGCGAACACAAGTTGATTTTCGAAAAAAAAAATGGGAAGGGTTTAAACCAATATTCTGCCGACATTCTAGCCGCCATAATTCCTCAGTGCTAGAAGTGACAATAAAGCCGAAGAGTGCGTTGAATTCAGCTCCTCAAACTCTATCTCTGGTGTGAAGGACAACTTTCTATCCCCGTGCGTTTGGACAGGAGAGACCGGCAAAATTTCAAAAATCGGGCATTTTGACCTTCCAAAAAAGAAATTTTTCTACACAAGGAGAACGAAGCGAACCAGGGGCCCGCCCTTTTAGCTGTAGCATCCAGGTATCCTCAGTAATAACCACCGTGAAAATCCAGCAAATCCGCCGCACTTTTTTCTACACTTTTTTTTCCGGTACCAATGGTATTTCGGTCTCTAATTCCGGGAATAATAACCCTACCCAGGAACGGGATACGGTCCTGTATTCCCCCTTGACTTACTTGTTACACGATAGCCTCAAACCGGGAATCGCGAACACAAGTTGATTTTCGAAAAAAAAATGGGAAGGGTTTAAACCACTATTCTGCCGACATTCTAGCCGCCATAATTCCTCAGTGCTAGAAGTGACAATAAAGCCGAAGAGTGCGTTGAATTCAGCTCCTCAAACTCTATCTCTGGTGTAAAGGACAACTTTCTATCCCCGTGCGTTTGGACAGGAGAGACCGGCAAAATTAAAAAAATCGGGCATTTTGACCTTCCAAAAAAGAAATTTTTCTACACAAGGAGAACGAAGCGAACCAGGGGCCCGCCCTTTTAGCTGTAGCATCCAGGTATCCTCAGTAATAACCACCGTGAAAATCCAGCAAATCCGCCGCACTTTTTTCTACACTTTTTTTTCCGGTACCAATGGTATTTCGGTCTCTAATTCCGGGAATAATGACCCTACCGAGGAACGGGATACGGTCCTGTATTCCCCCTTGACTTACTTGTTACACGATAGCCTCAAACCGGGAATCGCGAACACAAGTTGATTTTCGAAAAAAAAATGGGAAGGGTTTAAACCACTATTCTGCCGACATTCTAGCCGCCATAATTCCTCAGTGCTTGAAGTGACAATAAAGCCGAAGAGTGCGTTGAATTCAGCTCCTCAAACTCTATCTCTGGTGTAAAGGACAACTTTCTATCCCCGTGCGTTTGGACAGGAGAGACCGGCAAAACTTCAAAAATCGGGCATTTTGACCTTCCAAAAAAGAAATTTTTCTACACAAGGAGAACGAAGCGAACCAGGGGCCCGCCCTTTTAGCTGTAGCATCCAGGTATCCTCAGTAATAACCACCGTGAAAATCCAGCAAATCCGCCGCACTTTTTTCTACACTTTTTTTTCCGGTACCAATGGTATTTCGGTCTCTAATTCCGGGAATAATGACCCTACCGAGGAACGGGATACGGTCCTGTATTCCCCCTTGACTTACTTGTTACACGATAGCCTCAAACCGGGAATCGCGAACACAAGTTGATTTTCGAAAAAAAAATGGGACATTTTCTACCGACATTCTAGCCGCCATAATTCCTCAGTGCTTGAAGTGATAATAAAGCCGAAGAGTGCGTTGAATTCAGCTCCTCAAACTCTATCTCTGGTGTAAAGGACAACTTTCTATCCCCGTGCGTTTGGACAGGAGAGACCGGCAAAATTTCAATAATCGGGCATTTTGACCTTCCAAAAAAGAAATTTTTCTACACAAAGAGAACGAAGCGAACCAGGGGCCCGCCCTTTTAGCTGTAGCATCCAGGTATCCTCAGTAATAACCACCGTGAAAATCCAGCAAATCCGCCGCACTTTTTTCTACACTTTTTTTTCCGGTACCAATGGTATTTCGGTCTCTAATTCCGGGAATAATGACTCTACCGAGGAACGGGATACGGTCCTGTATTCCCCCTTGACTTACTTTTTACACGATAGCCTCAAACCGGGAATCGCGAATACAAGTTGATTTTCGAAAAAAAAAATGGGAAGGGTTTAAACCACTATTCTGCCGACATTCTAGCCGCCATAATTCCTCAGTGCTAGAAGTGACAATAAAGCCGAAGAGTGCGTTGAATTCAGCTCCTCAAACTCTATCTCTGGTGTAAAGGACAACTTTCTATCCCCGTGCGTTTGGACAGGAGAGACCGGCAAAATTAAAAAAATCGGGCATTTTGACCTTCCAAAAAAGAAATTTTTCTACACAAGGAGAACGAAGCGAACCAGGGGCCCGCCCTTTTAGCTGTAGCATCCAGGTATCCTCAGTAATAACCACCGTGAAAATCCAGCAAATCCGCCGCACTTTTTTCTACACTTTTTTTTCCGGTACCAATGGTATTTCGGTCTCTAATTCCGGGAATAATGACCCTACCGAGGAACGGGATACGGTCCTGTATTCCCCCTTGACTTACTTGTTACACGATAGCCTCAAACCGGGAATCGCGAACACAAGTTGATTTTCGAAAAAAAAATGGGAAAGGTTTAAACCACTATTCTGCCGACATTCTAGCGGCCATAATTCCTCAGTGCTTGAAGTGACAATAAAGCCGAAGAGTGCGTTGAATTCAGCTCCTCAAACTCTATCTCTGGTGTAAAGGACAACTTTCTATCCCCGTGCGTTTCGACAGGAGAGACCGGCAAAATTTCAAAAATCGGGCATTTTGACCTTCCAAAAAAGAAATTTTTCTACACAAGGAGAACGAAGCGAACCAGGGGCCCGCCCTTTTAGCTGTAGCATCCAGGTATCCTCAGTAATAACCACCGTGAAAATCCAATGGTATTTCGGTCTCTAATTCCGGGAATAATGACCCTACCGAGGAACGGGATACGGTCCTGTATTCCCCCTTGACTTACTTGTTACACGATAGCCTCAAACCGGGAATCGCGAACACAAGTTGATTTTCGAAAAAAAAATGGGAAGGGTTTAAACCACTATTCTGCCATAATTCCTAAGTGCTTGAAGTGACAATAAAGCCGAAAGAGTGCGTTGAATTCAGCTCCTCAAACTCTATCTCTGGTGTAAAGGACAACTTTCTATCCCCGTGCGTTTGGACAGGAGAGACCGGCAAAACTTCAAAAATCGGGCATTTTGACCTTCCAAAAAAGAAATTTTTCTACACAAGGAGAACGAAGCGAACCAGGGGCCCGCCCTTTTAGCTGTAGCATCCAGGTATCCTCAGTAATAACCACCGTGAAAATCCAGCAAATCCGCCGCACTTTTTTCTACACTTTTTTTTCCGGTACCAATGGTATTTCGGTCTCTAATTCCGGGAATAATGACCCTACCGAGGAACGGGATACGGTCCTGTATTCCCCCTTGACTTACTTGTTACACGATAGCCTCAAACCGGGAATCGCGAACACAAGTTGATTTTCGAAAAAAAAATGGGAAGGGTTTAAACCACTATTCTGCCGACATTCTAGCCGCCATAATTCCTCAGTGCTTGAAGTGACAATAAAGCCGAAGAGTGCGTTGAATTCAGCTCCTCAAACTCTATCTCTGGTGTAAAGGACAACTTTCTATCCCCGTGCGTTTGGACAGGAGAGACCGGCAAAATTTCAAAAATCGGGCATTTTGACCTTCCAAAAAAGAAATTTTTCTACACAAGGAGAACGAAGCGAACCAGGGGCCCGCCCTTTTAGCTGTAGCATCCAGGTATCCTCAGTAATAACCACCGTGAAAATCCAGCAAATCCGCCGCACTTTTTTCTACACTTATTTTCCGGTACCAATGGTATTTCGGTCTCTAATTCCGGGAATAATGACCCTACCGAGGAACGGGATACGGTCCTGTATTCCCCCTTGACTTACTTGTTACACGATAGCCTCAAACCGGGAATCGCGAACACAAGTTGATTTTCGACATTCTAGCCGCCATAATTCCTCAGTGCTTGAAGTGACAATAAAGCCGAAGAGTGCGTTGAATTCAGCTCCTCAAACTCTAGCTCTGGTGTAAAGGACAACTTTCTATCCCCGTGCGTTTGGACAGGAGAGACCGGCAAAATTTCAAAAATCGGGCATTTTGACCTTCCAAAAAAGAAATTTTTCTACACAAGGAGAACGAAGCGAACCAGGGGCCCGCCCTTTTAGCTGTAGCATCCAGGTATCCTCAGTAATAACCACCGTGAAAATCCAGCAAATCCGCCGCACTTTTTTCTACACTTTTTTTTCCGGTACCAATGGTATTTCGGTCTCTAATTCCGGGAATAATGACTCTACCGAGGAACGGGATACGGTCCTGTATTCCCCCTTGACTTACTTGTTACACGATAGCCTCAAACCGGGAATCGCGAACACAAGTTGATTTTCGAAAAAAAAAATGGGAAGGGTTTAAACCACTATTCTGTCGACATTCTAGCCGCCATAATTCCTCAGTGCTAGAAGTGACAATAAAGCCGAAGAGTGCGTTGAATTCAGCTCCTCAAACTCTATCTCTGGTGTAAAGGACAACTTTCTATCCCCGTGCGTTTGGACAGGAGAGACCGGCAAAATTTCAAAAATCGGGCATTTTGACCTTCCAAAAAAGAAATTTTTCTACACAAGGAGAACGAAGCGAACCAGGGGCCTGCCCTTTTAGCTGTAGCATCCAGGTATCCTCAGTAATAACCACCGTGAAAATCCAGCAAATCCGCCGCACTTTTTTCTACACTTATTTTTCCGGTACCAATGGTATTTCGGTCTCTAATTCCGGGAATAATGACCCTATCGAGGAACGGGATACGGTCCTGTATTCCCCCTTGACGTACTTGTTACACGATAGCCTCAAACCGGGAATCGCGAACACAAGTTGATTTTCGAAAAAAAAAATGCGAAGGGTTTAAACCAATATTCTGCCGACATTCTAGCCGCCATAATTCCTCAGTGCTAGAAGTGACAATAAAGCCGAAGAGTGCGTTGAATTCAGCTCCTCAAACTCTATCTCTGGTGTGAAGGACAACTTTCTATCCCCGTGCGTTTGGACAGGAGAGACCGGCAAAATTTCAAAAATCGGGCATTTTGACCTTCCAAAAAAGAAATTTTTCTACACAAAGAGAACGAAGCGAACCAGGGGCCCGCCCTTTTAGCTGTAGCATCCAGGTATCCTCAGTAATAACCACCGTGAAAATCCAGCAAATCCGCCGCACTTTTTTCTACACTTTTTTTTCCGGTACCAATGGTATTTCGGTCTCTAATTCCGGGAATAATGACTCTACCGAGGAACGGGATACGGTCCTGTATTCCCCCTTGACTTACTTTTTACACGATAGCCTCAAACCGGGAATCGCGAATACAAGTTGATTTTCGAAAAAAAAAATGGGAAGGGTTTAAACCACTATTCTGCCGACATTCTAGCCGCCATAATTCCTCAGTGCTAGAAGTGACAATAAAGCCGAAGAGTGCGTTGAATTCAGCTCCTCAAACTCTATCTCTGGTGTAAAGGACAACTTTCTATCCCCGTGCGTTTGGACAGGAGAGACCGGCAAAATTTCAAAAATCGGGCATTTTGACCTTCCAAAAAAGAAATTTTTCTACACAAGGAGAACGAAGCGAACCAGGGGCCCGCCCTTTTAGCTGTAGCATCCAGGTATCCTCAGTAATAACCACCGTGAAAATCCAATGGTATTTCGGTCTCTAATTCCGGGAATAATGACCCTACCGAGGAACGGGATACGGTCCTGTATTCCCCCTTGACTTACTTGTTACACGATAGCCTCAAACCGGGAATCGCGAACACAAGTTGATTTTCGAAAAAAAAATGGGAAGGGTTTAAACCACTATTCTGCCATAATTCCTCAGTGCTTGAAGTGACAATAAAGCCGAAAGAGTGCGTTGAATTCAGCTCCTCAAACTCTATCTCTGGTGTAAAGGACAACTTTCTATCCCCGTGCGTTTGGGACAGGAGAGACCGGCAAAACTTCAAAAATCGGGCATTTTGACCTTCCAAAAAAGAAATTTTTCTACACAAGGAGAACGAAGCGAACCAGGGGCCCGCCCTTTTAGCTGTAGCATCCAGGTATCCTCAGTAATAACCACCGTGAAAATCCAGCAAATCCGCCGCACTTTTTTCTACACTTTTTTTTCCGGTACCAATGGTATTTCGGTCTCTAATTCCGGGAATAATGACCCTACCGAGGAACGGGATACGGTCCTGTATTCCCCCTTGACTTACTTGTTACACGATAGCCTCAAACCGGGAATCGCGAACACAAGTTGATTTTCGAAAAAAAAATGGGAAGGGTTTAAACCACTATTCTGCCGACATTCTAGCCGCCATAATTCCTCAGTGCTTGAAGTGACAATAAAGCCGAAGAGTGCGTTGAATTCAGCTCCTCAAACTCTATCTCTGGTGTAAAGGACAACTTTCTATCCCCGTGCGTTTGGACAGGAGAGACCGGCAAAATTTCAAAAATCGGGCATTTTGACCTTCCAAAAAAGAAATTTTTCTACACAAGGAGAACGAAGCGAACCAGGGGCCCGCCCTTTTAGCTGTAGCATCCAGGTATCCTCAGTAATAACCACCGTGAAAATCCAGCAAATCCGCCGCACTTTTTTCTACACTTCTTTTCCGGAACCAATGGTATTTCGGTCTCTAATTCCGGGAATAATGACCCTACCGAGGAACGGGATACGGTCCTGTATTCCCCCTTGACTTACTTGTTACACGATAGCCTCAAACCGGGAATCGCGAACACAAGTTGATTTTCGACATTCTAGCCGCCATAATTCCTCAGTGCTTGAAGTGACAATAAAGCCGAAGAGTGCGTTGAATTCAGCTCCTCAAACTCTAGCTCTGGTGTAAAGGACAACTTTCTATCCCCGTGCGTTTGGACAGGAGAGACCGGCAAAATTTCAAAAATCGGGCATTTTGACCTTTCAAAAAAGAAATTTTTCTACACAAGGAGAACGAAGCGAACCAGGGGCCCGCCCTTTTAGCTGTAGCATCCAGGTATCCTCAGTAATAACCACCGTGAAAATCCAGCAAATCCGCCGCACTTTTTTCTACACTTTTTTTTCCGGTACCAATGGTATTTCGGTCTCTAATTCCGGGAATAATGACTCTACCGAGGAACGGGATACGGTCCTGTATTCCCCCTTGACTTACTTGTTACACGATAGCCTCAAACCGGGAATCGCGAACACAAGTTGATTTTCGAAAAAAAAAATGGGAAGGGTTTAAACCACTATTCTGTCGACATTCTAGCCGCCATAATTCCTCAGTGCTAGAAGTGACAATAAAGCCGAAGAGAGCGTTGAATTCAGCTCCTCAAACTCTATCTCTGGTGTAAAGGACAACTTTCTATCCCCGTGCGTTTGGACAGGAGAGACCGGCAAAATTTCAAAAATCGGGCATTTTGACCTTCCAAAAAAGAAATTTTTCTACACAAGGAGAACGAAGCGAACCAGGGGCCTGCCCTTTTAGCTGTAGCATCCAGGTATCCTCAGTAATAACCACCGTGAAAATCCAGCAAATCCGCCGCACTTTTTTCTACACTTATTTTTCCGGTACCAATGGTTTTTCGGTCTCTAATTCCGGGAATAATGACCCTATCGAGGAACGGGATACGGTCCTGTATTCCCCCTTGACGTACTTGTTACACGATAGCCTCAAACCGGGAATCGCGAACACAAGTTGATTTTCGAAAAAAAAAATGGGAAGGGTTTAAACCAATATTCTGCCGACATTCTAGCCGCCATAATTCCTCAGTGCTAGAAGTGACAATAAAGCCGAAGAGTGCGTTGAATTCAGCTCCTCAAACTCTATCTCTGGTGTGAAGGACAACTTTCTATCCCCGTGCGTTTGGACAGGAGAGACCGGCAAAATTTCAAAAATCGGGCATTTTGACCTTCCAAAAAAGAAATTTTTCTACACAAGGAGAACGAAGCGAACCAGGGGCCCGCCCTTTTAGCTGTAGCATCCAGGTATCCTCAGTAATAACCACCGTGAAAATCCAGCAAATCCGCCGCACTTTTTTCTACACTTTTTTTTCCGGTACCAATGGTATTTCGGTCTCTAATTCCGGGAATAATGACCCTACCGAGGAACGGGATACGGTCCTGTATTCCCCCTTGACTTACTTGTTACACGATAGCCTCAAACCGGGAATCGCGAACACAAGTTGATTTTCGAAAAAAAAATGGGAAGGGTTTAAACCACTATTCTGCCGACATTCTAGCCGCCATTATTCCTCAGTGCTTGAAGTGATAATAAAGCCGAAGAGTGCGTTGAATTCAGCTCCTCAAACTCTATCTCTGGTGTAAAGGACAACTTTCTATCCCCGTGCGTTTGGACAGGAGAGACCGGCAAAATTTCAAAAATCGGGCATTTTGACCTTCCAAAAAAGAAATTTTTCTACACAAGGAGAACGAAGCGAACCAGGGGCCCGCTCTTTTAGCTGTAGCATCCAGGTATCCTCAGTAATAACCACCGTGAAAATCCAGCAAATCCGCCGCACTTTTTTCTACACTTTTTTTTCCGGTACCAATGGTATTTCGGTCTCTAATTCCGGGAATAATGACTCTACCGAGGAACGGGATACGGTCCTGTATTCCCCCTTGACTTACTTGTTACACGATAGCCTCAAACCGGGAATCGCGAACACAAGTTGATTTTCGAAAAAAAAATGGGAAGGGTTTAAACCACTATTCTGCCGACATTCTAGCCGCCATAATTCCTCAGTGCTTGAAGTGACAATAAAGCCGAAGAGTGCGTTGAATTCAGCTCCTCAAGCTCTATCTCTGGTGTAAAGGACAACTTTCTATCCCCGTGCGTTTGGACAGGAGAGACCGGCAAAATTTCAAAAATCGGGCATTTTGACCTTCCAAAAAAGAAATTTTTCTACACAAGGAGAACGAAGCGAACCAGGGGCCCGCCCTTTTAGCTGTAGCATCCAGGTATCCTCAGTAATAACCACCGTGAAAATCCAGCAAATCCGCCGCACTTTTTTCTACACTTTTTTTTCCGGTACCAATGGTATTTCGGTCTCTAATTCCGGGAATAATGACCCTACCCAGGAACGGGATACGGTCCTGTATTCCCCCTTGACTTACTTGTTACACGATAGCCTCAAACCGGGAATCGCGAACACAAGTTGATTTTCGAAAAAAAAAATGGGAAGGGTTTAAACCACTATTCTGTCGACATTCTAGCCGCCATAATTCCTCAGTGCTAGAAGTGACAATAAAGCCGAAGAGTGCGTTGAATTCAGCTCCTCAAACTCTATCTCTGGTGTAAAGGACAACTTTCTATCCCCGTGCGTTTGGACAGGAGAGACCGGCAAATTTTCAAAAATCGGGCATTTTGACCTTCCAAAATAGAAATTTTTCTACACAAGGAGAACGAAGCGAACCAGGGGCCTGCCCTTTTAGCTGTAGCATCCAGGTATCCTCAGTAATAACCACCGTGAAAATCCAGCAAATCCGCCGCACTTTTTTCTACACTTATTTTTCCGGTACCAATGGTATTTCGGTCTCTAATTCCGGGAATAATGACCCTACCGAGGAACGGGATACGGTCCTGTATTCCCCCTTGACTTACTTGTTACACGATAGCCTCAAACCGGGAATCGCGAACACAAGTTGATTTTCGAAAAAAAAATGGGAAGGGTTTAAACCACTATTCTGCCGACATTCTAGCCGCCATAATTCCTCAGTGCTAGAAGTGACAATAAAGCCGAAGACTGCGTTGAATTCAGCTCCTCAAACTCTATCTCTGGTGTAAAGGACAACTTTCTATCCCCGTGCGTTTGGACAGGAGAGACCGGCAAAATTTCAAAAATCGGGCATTTTGACCTTCCAAAAAAGAAATTTTTCTACACAAGGAGAACGAAGCGAACCAGGGGCCTGCCCTTTTAGCTGTAGCATCCAGGAATCCTCAGTAATAACCACCGTGAAAGTCCAGCAAATCCGCCGCACTTTTTTCTACACTTTTTTTTCCGGTACCAATGGTATTTCGGTCTCTAATTCCGGGAATAATGACCCTACCGAGGAACGGGATACGGTCCTGTATTCCCCCTTGACTTACTTGTTACACGATAGCCTCAAACCGGGAATCGCGAATACAAGTTGATTTTCGAAAAAAAAATGGGAAGGGTTTAAACCACTATTCTGCCGACATTCTAGCCGCCATAATTCCTCAGTGCTTGAAGTGACAATAAAGCCGAAGAGTGCGTTGAATTCAGCTCCTCAAACTCTATCTCTGGTGTAAAGGACAACTTTCTATCCCCGTGCGTTTGGACAGGAGAGACCGGCAAAACTTCAAAAATCGGGCATTTTGACCTTCCAAAAAAGAAATTTTTCTACACAAGGAGAACGAAGCGAACCAGGGGCCCGCCCTTTTAGCTGTAGCATCCAGGTATCCTCAGTAATAACCACCGTGAAAATCCAGCAAATCCGCCGCACTTTTTTCTACACTTTTTTTTCCGGTACCAATGGTATTTCGGTCTCTAATTCCGGGAATAATGACCCTACCGAGGAACGGGATACGGTCCTGTATTCCCCCTTGACTTACTTGTTACACGATAGCCTCAAACCGGGAATCGCGAACACAAGTTGATTTTCGAAAAAAAAATGGGAAGGGTTTAAACCACTATTCTGCCGACATTCTAGCCGCCATAATTCCTCAGTGCTTGAAGTGACAATAAAGCCGAAGAGTGCGTTGAATTCAGCTCCTCAAACTCTATCTCTGGTGTAAAGGACAACTTTCTATCCCCGTGCGTTTGGACAGGAGAGACCGGCAAAATTTCAAAAATCGGGCATTTTGACCTTCCAAAAAAGAAATTTTTCTACACAAGGAGAACGAAGCGAACCAGGGGCCCGCCCTTTTAGCTGTAGCATCCAGGTATCCTCAGTAATAACCACCGTGAAAATCCAGCAAATCCGCCGCACTTTTTTCTACACTTCTTTTCCGGTACCAATGGTATTTCGGTCTCTAATTCCGGGAATAATGACCCTACCGAGGAACGGGATACGGTCCTGTATTCCCCCTTGACTTACTTGTTACACGATAGCCTCAAACCGGGAATCGCGAACACAAGTTGATTTTCGACATTCTAGCCGCCATAATTCCTCAGTGCTTGAAGTGACAATAAAGCCGAAGAGTGCGTTGAATTCAGCTCCTCAAACTCTAGCTCTGGTGTAAAGGACAACTTTCTATCCCCGTGCGTTTGGACAGGAGAGACCGGCAAAATTTCAAAAATCGGGCATTTTGACCTTCCAAAAAAGAAATTTTTCTACACAAGGAGAACGAAGCGAACCAGGGGCCCGCCCTTTTAGCTGTAGCATCCAGGTATCCTCAGTAATAACCACCGTGAAAATCCAGCAAATCCGCCGCACTTTTTTCTACACTTTTTTTTCCGGTACCAATGGTATTTCGGTCTCTAATTCCGGGAATAATGACTCTACCGAGGAACGGGATACGGTCCTGTATTCCCCCTTGACTTACTTGTTACACGATAGCCTCAAACCGGGAATCGCGAACACAAGTTGATTTTCGAAAAAAAAAATGGGAAGGGTTTAAACCACTATTCTGTCGACATTCTAGCCGCCATAATTCCTCAGTGCTAGAAGTGACAATAAAGCCGAAGAGTGCGTTGAATTCAGCTCCTCAAACTCTATCTCTGGTGTAAAGGACAACTTTCTATCCCCGTGCGTTTGGACAGGAGAGACCGGCAAAATTTCAAAAATCGGGCATTTTGACCTTCCAAAAAAGAAATTTTTCTACACAAGGAGAACGAAGCGAACCAGGGGCCTGCCCTTTTAGCTGTAGCATCCAGGTATCCTCAGTAATAACCACCGTGAAAATCCAGCAAATCCGCCGCACTTTTTTCTACACTTATTTTTCCGGTACCAATGGTATTTCGGTCTCTAATTCCGGGAATAATGACCCTATCGAGGAACGGGATACGGTCCTGTATTCCCCCTTGACGTACTTGTTACACGATAGCCTCAAACCGGGAATCGCGAACACAAGTTGATTTTCGAAAAAAAAAATGGGAAGGGTTTAAACCACTATTCTGCCGACATTCTAGCCGCCATAATTCCTCAGTGCTAGAAGTGACAATAAAGCCGAAGAGTGCGTTGAATTCAGCTCCTCAAACTCTATCTCTGGTGTGAAGGACAACTTTCTATCCCCGTGCGTTTGGACAGGAGAGACCGGCAAAATTTCAAAAATCGGGCATTTTGACCTTCCAAAAAAGAAATTTTTCTACACAAGGAGAACGAAGCGAACCAGGGGCCCGCCCTTTTAGCTGTAGCATCCAGGTATCCTCAGTAATAACCACCGTGAAAATCCAGCAAATCCGCCGCACTTTTTTCTACACTTTTTTTTCCGGTACCAATGGTATTTCGGTCTCTAATTCCGGGAATAATGACCCTACCGAGGAACGGGATACGGTCCTGTATTCCCCCTTTACTTACTTGTTACACGATAGCCTCAAACCGGGAATCGCGAACACAAGTTGATTTTCGAAAAAAAAATGGGAAGGGTTTAAACCACTATTCTGCCGACATTCTAGCCGCCATAATTCCTCAGTGCTTGAAGTGATAATAAAGCCGAAGAGTGCGTTGAATTCAGCTCCTCAAACTCTATCTCTGGTGTAAAGGACAACTTTCTATCCCAGTGCGTTTGGACAGGAGAGACCGGCAAAATTTCAAAAATCGGGCATTTTGACCTTCCAAAAAAGAAATTTTTCTACACAAGGAGAACGAAGCGAACTAGGGGCCCGCCCTTTTAGCTGTAGCATCCAGGTATCCTCAGTAATAACCACCGTGAAAATCCAGCAAATCCGCCGCACTTTTTTCTACACTTTTTTTTCCGGTACCAATGGTATTTCGGTCTCTAATTCCGGGAATAATGACTCTACCGAGGAACGGGATACGGTCCTGTATTCCCCCTTGACTTACTTGTTACACGATAGCCTCAAACCGGGAATCGCGAACACAAGTTGATTTTCGAAAAAAAAATGTGAAGGGTTTAAACCACTATTCTGCCGACATTCTAGCCGCCATAATTCCTCAGTGCTTGAAGTGACAATAAAGCCGAAGAGTGCGTTGAATTCAGCTCCTCAAACTCTATCTCTGGTGTAAAGGACAACTTTCTATCCCCGTGCGTTTGGACAGGAGAGACCGGCAAAATTTCAAAAATCGGGCATTTTGACCTTCCAAAAAAGAAATTTTTCTACACAAGGAGAACGAAGCGAACCAGGGGCCCGCCCTTTTAGCTGTAGCATCCAGGTATCCTCAGTAATAACCACCGTGAAAATCCAGCAAATCCGCCGCACTTTTTTCTACACTTTTTTTTCCGGTACCAATGGTATTTCGGTCTCTAATTCCGGGAATAATGACCCTACCCAGGAACGGGATACGGTCCTGTATTCCCCCTTGACTTACTTGTTACACGATAGCCTCAAACCGGGAATCGCGAACACAAGTTGATTTTCGAAAAAAAAAATGGGAAGGGTTTAAACCACTATTCTGTCGACATTCTAGCCGCCATAATTCCTCAGTGCTAGAAGTGACAATAAAGCCGAAGAGTGCGTTGAATTCAGCTCCTCAAACTCTATCTCTGGTGTAAAGGACAACTTTCTATCCCCGTGCGTTTGGACAGGAGAGACCGGCAAATTTTCAAAAATCGGGCATTTTGACATTCCAAAAAAGAAATTTTTCTACACAAGGAGAACGAAGCGAACCAGGGGCCTGCCCTTTTAGCTGTAGCATCCAGGTATCCTCAGTAATAACCACCGTGAAAATCCAGCAAATCCGCCGCACTTTTTTCTACACTTATTTTTCCGGTACCAATGGTATTTCGGTCTCTAATTCCGGGAATAATGACCCTACCGAGGAACGGGATACGGTCCTGTATTCCCCCTTGACTTACTTGTTACACGATAGCCTCAAACCGGGAATCGCGAACACAAGTTGATTTTCGAAAAAAAAATGGGAAGGGTTTAAACCACTATTCTGCCGACATTCTAGCCGCCATAATTCCTCAGTGCTAGAAGTGACAATAAAGCCGAAGAGTGCGTTGAATTCAGCTCCTCAAACTCTATCTCTGGTGTAAAGGACAACTTTCTATCCCCGTGCGTTTGGACAGGAGAGACCGGCAAAATTTCAAAAATCGGGCATTTTGACCCTCCAAAAAAGAAATTTTTCTACACAAGGAGAACGAAGCGAACCAGGAGCCCGCCCTTTTAGCTGTAGCATCCAGGTATCCTCAGTAATAACCACCGTGAAAATCCAGCAAATCCGCCGCACTTTTTTCTACACTTTATTTTCCGGTACCAATGGTATTTCGGTCTCTAATTCCGGGAATAATGACTCTACCGAGGAACGGGATACGGTCCTGTATTCCCCCTTGACTGACTTGTTACACGATAGCCTCAAACCGGGAATCGCGAACACAAGTTGATTTTCGAAAAAAAAATGGGAAGGGTTTAAACCACTATTCTGCCGACATTCTAGCCGCCATAATTCCTCAGTGCTTGAAGTGCCAATAAAGCCGAAGAGTGCGTTGAATTCAGCTCCTCAAACTCTATCTCTGGTGTAAAGGACAACTTTCTATCCCCGTGCGTTTGGACAGGAGAGACCGGCAAAATTTCAAAAATCGGGCATTTTGACCTTCCAAAAAAGAAATTTTTCTACACAAAAAGAACGAAGCGAACCAGGGGCCTGCCCTTTTAGCTGTAGCATCCATGAATCCTCAGTAATAACCACCGTGAAAATCCAGCAAATCCGCCGCACTTTTTTCTACACTTTTTTTTCCGGTACCAATGGTATTTCGGTCTCTAATTCCGGGAATAATGACCCTACCGAGGAACGGGATACGGTCCTGTATTCCCCATTGACTTACTTGTTACACGATAGCCTCAAACCGGGAATCGCGAACACAAGTTGATTTTCGAAAAAAAAATGGGAAGGGTTTAAACCACTATTCTGCCGACATTCTAGCCGCCATAATTCCTCAGTGCTAGAAGTGACAATAAAGCCGAAGAGTGCGTTGAATTCAGCTCCTCAATCTCTATCTCTGGTGTAAAGGACAACTTTCTATCCCCGTGCGTTTGGACAGGAGAGACCGGCAAAATTTCAAAAATCGGGCATTTTGACCTTCCAAAAAAGAAATTTTTCTACACAAGGAGAACGAAGCGAACCAGGGGCCCGCCCTTTTAGCTGTAGCATCCAGGTATCCTCAGTAATAACCACCGTGAAAATCCAGCAAATCCGCCGCACTTTTTTCTACACTTTTTTTTCCGGTACCAATGGTATTTCGGTCTCTAATTCCGGGAATAATGACCCTACCGAGGAACGGGATACGGTCCTGTATTCCCCCTTGACTTACTTGTTACACGATAGCCTCAAACCGGGAATCGCGAACACAAGTTGATTTTCGAAAAAAAAATGGGAAGGGTTTAAACCACTATTCTGCCGACATTCTAGCCGCCATAATTCCTCAGTGCTAGAAGTGACAATAAAGCCGAAGAGTGCGTTGAATTCAGCTCCTCAATCTCTATCTCTGGTGTAAAGGACAACTTTCTATCCCCGTGCGTTTGGACAGGAGAGACCGGCAAAATTTCAAAAATCGGGCATTTTGACCTTCCAAAAAAGAAATTTTTCTACACAAGGAGAACGAAGCGAACCAGGGGCCCGCCCTTTTAGCTGTAGCATCCAGGTATCCTCAGTAATAACCACCGTGAAAATCCAGCAAATCCGCCGCACTTTTTTCTACACTTTTTTTTCCGGTACCAATGGTATTTCGGTCTCTAATTCCGGGAATAATGACTCTACCGAGGAACGGGATACGGTCCTGTATTCCCCCTTGACTTACTTGTTACACGATAGCCTCAAACCGGGAATCGCGAACACAAGTTGATTTTCGAAAAAAAAATGGGAAGGGTTTAAACCACTATTCTGCCGACATTCTAGCCGCCATAATTCCTCAGTGCTTGAAGTGACAATAAAGCCGAAGAGTGCGTTGAATTCAGCTCCTCAAACTCTATCTCTGGTGTAAAGGACAACTTTCTATCCCCGTGCGTTTGGACAGGAGAGACCGGCAAAATTTCAAAAATCGGGCATTTTCACCTTCCAAAAAAGAAATTTTTCTACACAAGGAGAACGAAGCGAACCAGGGGCCCGCCCTTTTAGCTGTAGCATCCAGGTATCCTCAGTAATAACCACCGTGAAAATCCAGCAAATCCGCCGCACTTTTTTCTACACTTTTTTTTCCGGTACCAATGGTATTTCGGTCTCTAATTCCGGGAATAATGACCCTACCCAGGAACGGGATACGGTCCTGTATTCCCCCTTGACTTACTTGTTACACGATAGCCTCAAACCGGGAATCGCGAACACAAGTTGATTTTCGAAAAAAAAAAATGGGAAGGGTTTAAACCACTATTCTGTCGACATTCTAGCCGCCATAATTCCTCAGTGCTAGAAGTGACAATAAAGCCGAAGAGTGCGTTGAATTCAGCTCCTCAAACTCTATCTCTGGTGTCAAGGACAACTTTCTATCCCCGTGCGTTTGGACAGGAGAGACCGGCATAATTTCAAAAATCGGGCATTTTGACCTTCCAAAAAAGAAATTTTTCTACACAAGGAGAACGAAGCGAACCAGGGGCCTGCCCTTTTAGCTGTAGCATCCAGGTATCCTCAGTAATAACCACCGTGAAAATCCAGCAAATCCGCCGCACTTTTTTCTACACTTATTTTTCCGGTACCAATGGTATTTCGGTCTGTAATTCCGGGAATAATGACCCTACCGAGGAACGGGATACGGTCCTGTATTCCCCCTTGACTTACTTGTTACACGATAGCCTCAAACCGGGAATCGCGAACACAAGTTGATTTTCGAAAAAAAAATGGGAAGGGTTTAAACCACTATTCTGCCGACATTCTAGCCGCCATAATTCCTCAGTGCTAGAAGTGACAATAAAGCCGAAGAGTGCGTTGAATTCAGCTCCTCAAACTCTATCTCTGGTGTAAAGGACAACTTTCTATCCCCGTGCGTTTGGACAGGAGAGACCGGCAAAATTTCAAAAATCGGGCATTTTGACCTTCCAAAAAAGAAATTTTTCTACACAAGGAGAACGAAGCGAACCAGGGGCCTGCCCTTTTAGCTGTAGCATCCAGGTATCCTCAGTAATAACCACCGTGAAAGTCCAGCAAATCCGCCGCACTTTTTTCTACACTTTTTTTTCTGGTACCAATGGTATTTCGGTCTCTAATTCCGGGAATAATGACCCTACCGAGGAACGGGATACGGTCCTGTATTCCCCCTTGACTTACTTGTTACACGATAGCCTCAAACCGGGAATCGCGAACACAAGTTGATTTTCGAAAAAAAAATGGGAAGGGTTTAAACCACTATTCTGCCGACATTCTAGCCGCCATAATTCCTCAGTGCTTGAAGTGATAATAAAGCCGAAGAGTGCGTTGAATTCAGCTCCTCAAACTCTATCTCTGGTGTAAAGGACAACTTTCTATCCCAGTGCGTTTGGACAGGAGAGACCGGCAAAATTTCAAAAATCGGGCATTTTGACCTTCCAAAAAAGAAATTTTTCTACACAAGGAGAACGAAGCGAACCAGGGGCCCGCCCTTTTAGCTGTAGCATCCAGGTATCCTCAGTAATAACCACCGTGAAAATCCAGCAAATCCGCCGCACTTTTTTCTACACTTTTTTTTCCGGTACCAATGGTATTTCGGTCTCTAATTCCGGGAATAATGACTCTACCGAGGAACGGGATACGGTCCTGTATTCCCCCTTGACTTACTTGTTACACGATAGCCTCAAACCGGGAATCGCGAACACAAGTTGATTTTCGAAAAAAAAATGGGAAGGGTTTAAACCACTATTCTGCCGACATTCTAGCCGCCATAATTCCTCAGTGCTTGAAGTGACAATAAAGCCGAAGAGTGCGTTGAATTCAGCTCCTCAAACTCTATCTCTGGTGTAAAGGACAACTTTCTATCCCCGTGCGTTTGGACAGGAGAGACCGGCAAAATTTCAAAAATCGGGCATTTTGACCTTCCAATAAAGAAATTTTTCTACACAAGGAGAACGAAGCGAACCAGGGGCCCGCCCTTTTAGCTGTAGCATCCAGGTATCCTCAGTAATAACCACCGTGAAAATCCAGCAAATCCGCCGCACTTTTTTCTACACTTTTTTTTCCGGTACCAATGGTATTTCGGTCTCTAATTCCGGGAATAATGACCCTACCCAGGAACGGGATACGGTCCTGTATTCCCCCTTGACTTACTTGTTACACGATAGCCTCAAACCGGGAATCGCGAACACAAGTTGATTTTCGAAAAAAAAAAATGGGAAGGGTTTAAACCACTATTCTGTCGACATTCTAGCCGCCATAATTCCTCAGTGCTAGAAGTGACAATAAAGCCGAAGAGTGCGTTGAATTCAGCTCCTCAAACTCTATCTCTGGTGGCAAGGACAACTTTCTATCCCCGTGCGTTTGGACAGGAGAGACCGGCAAAATTTCAAAAATCGGGCATTTTGACCTTCCAAAAAAGAAATTTTTCTACACAAGGAGAACGAAGCGAACCAGGGGCCTGCACTTTTAGCTGTAGCATCCAGGTATCCTCAGTAATAACCACCGTGAAAATCCAGCAAATCCGCCGCACTTTTTTCTACACTTATTTTTCCGGTACCAATGGTATTTCGGTCTCTAATTCCGGGAATAATGACCCTACCGAGGAACGGGATACGGTCCTGTATTCCCCCTTGACTTACTTGTTACACGATAGCCTCAAACCGGGAATCGCGAACACAAGTTGATTTTCGAAAAAAAAATGGGAAGGGTTTAAACCACTATTCTGCCGACATTCTAGCCGCCATAATTCCTCAGTGCTAGAAGTGACAATAAAGCCGAAGAGTGCGTTGAATTCAGCTCCTCAAACTCTATCTCTGGTGTAAAGGACAACTTTCTATCCCCGTGCGTTTGGACAGGAGAGACCGGCAAAATTTCAAAAATCGGGCATTTTGACCTTCCAAAAAAGAAATTTTTCTACACAAGGTGAACGAAGCGAACCAGGGGCCTGCCCTTTTAGCTGTAGCATCCAGGTATCCTCAGTAATAACCACCGTGAAAATCCAGCAAATCCGCCGCACTTTTTTCTACACTTATTTTTCCGGTACCAATGGTATTTCGGTCTCTAATTCCGGGAATAATGACCCTACCGAGGAACGGGATACGGTCCTGTATTCCCCCTTGACTTACTTGTTACACGATAGCCTCAAACCGGGAATCGCGAACACAAGTTGATTTTCGAAAAAAAAATGGGAAGGTCTGCCGACATTCTAGCCGCCATAATTCCTCAGTGCTTGAAGTAACAATAAAGCCGAAGAGTGCGTTGAATTCAGCTCCTCAAACTATATCTCTGGTGTAAAGGACAACTTTCTATCCCCGTGCGTTTGGACAGGAGAGACCGGCAAAATTTCAAAAATCGGGCATTTTAACCTTCCAAAAAAGAAATTTTTCTACACAAGGAGAACGAAGCGAACCAGGGGCCTGCCCTTTTAGCTGTAGCATCCAGGTATCCTCAGTAATAACCACCGTGAAAATCCAGCAAATCCGCCGCACTTTTTTCTACACTTTTTTTTCCGGTACCAATGGTATTTCGGTCTCTAATTCCGGGAATAATGACCCTACCGAGGAACGGGATACGGTCCTGTATTCCCCCTTGACTTACTTGTTACACGATAGCCTCAGACCGGGAATCGCGAACACAAGTTGATTTTCGAAAAAAAAATGGAAAGGGTTTAAACCACTATTCTGCCGACATTCTAGCCGCCATAATTCCTCAGTGCTAGAGGTGACAATAAAGCCGAAGAGTGCGTTGAATTCAGCTCCTCAGACTCTATCTCTGGTGTAAAGGACAACTTTCTATCCCCGTGCGTTTGGACAGGAGAGACCGGCAAAATTTCAAAAATCGGGCATTTTGACCTTCCAAAAAAGAAATTTTTCGACACAAGGAGAACGAAGCGAACCAGGGGCCCGCCCTTTTAGCTGTAGCATCCAGGTATCCTCAGTAATAACCACCGTGAAAATCCAGCAAATCCGCCGCACTTTTTTCTACACTTTTTTTCCCGGTACCAATGGTATTTCGGTCTCTAATTCCGGGAATAATGACCCTACCGAGGAACGGGATACGGTCCTGTATTCCCCCTTGACTTACTTGTTACACGATAGCCTCAAACCGGGAATCGCGAACACAAGTTGATTTTCGAAAAAAAAATGGGAAGGGTTTAAACCACTATTCTGCCGACATTCTAGCCGCCATAATTCCTCAGTGCTTGAAGTGACAATAAAGCCGAAGAGTGCGTTGAATTCAGCTCCTCAAACTCTATCTCTGGTGTAAAGGACAACTTTCTATCCCAGTGCGTTTGGACAGGAGAGACCGGCAAAATTTAAAAAATCGGGCATTTTGACCTTCCAAAAAAGAAATTTTTCTACACAAGGAGAACGAAGCGAACCAGGGGCCCGCCCTTTTAGCTGTAGCATCCAGGTATCCTCAGTAATAACCACCGTGAAAATCCAGCAAATCCGCCGCACTTTTTTCTACACTTTTTTTTTCCGGTACCAATGGTATTTCGGTCTCTAATTCCGGGAATAATGACCCTACCGAGGAACGGGATTCGGTCCTGTATTCCCCCTTGACTTACTTGTTACACGATAGCCTCAAACCGGGAATCGCGAACACAAGTTGATTTTCGAAAAAAAAAACTATTCTGCCTACATTCTAGCCGCCATAATTCCTCAGTGCTTGAAGTGACAATAAAGCCGAAGAGTGCGTTGAATTCAGCTCCTCAAACTCTATCTCTGGTGTAAAGGACAACTTTCTATCCCCGTGCGTTTGGACAGGAGAGACCGGCAAAATTTCAAAAATCGGGCATTTTGACCTTCCAAAAAAGAAATTTTTCTACACAAGGAGAACGAAGCGAACCAGGGGCCCGCCCTTTTAGCTGTAGCATCCAGGTATCCTCAGTAATAACCACCGTGAAAATCCAGCAAATCCGCCGCACTTTTTTCTACACTTTTTCTTCCGGTACCAATGGTATTTCGGTCTCTAATTCCGGGAATAATGACCCTACCGAGGAACGGGATACGGTCCTGTATTCCTCCTTGACTTACTTGTTACACGATAGCCTCAAACCGGGAATCGCGAACACAAGTTGATTTTCGAAAAAAAAAAATGGGAAGGGTTTAAACCACTATTCTGCCGACATTCTAGCCGCCATAATTCCTCAGTGCTAGAAGTGCCAATAAAGCCGAAGAGTGCGTTGAATTCAGCTCCTCAAACTCTATCTCTGGTGTAAAGGACAACTTTCTATCCCCGTGCGTTTGGACAGGGGAGACCGGCAAAATTTCAAAAATCGGGCATTTTGACCTTCCAAAATAGAAATTTTTCTACACAAGGAGAACGAAGCGAACCAGGGGCCCGCCCTCTTGGCTGTAGCATCCAAGTATCCTCAGTAATAACCACCGTGAAAATCCAGCAAATCCGCCGCACTTTTTTCTACACTTTTTTTTCCGGTACCAATGGTATTTCGGTCTCTAATTCCGGGAATAATGACCCTACCGAGGAACGGGATACGGTCCTGTATTCCCCCTTGACTTACTTGTTACACGATAGCCTCAAACCGGGAATCGCGAACACAAGTTGATTTTCGAAAAAAAAAATGGGAAGGGTTTAAACCACTATTCTGCCTACATTCTAGCCGCCATAATTCCTCAGTGCTTGAAGTGATAATAAAGCCGAAGAGTGCGTTGAATTCAGCTCCTCAAACTCTATCTCTGGTGTAAAGGACAACTTTCTATCCCCGTGCGTTTGGACAGGAGAGACCGGCAAAATTTCAAAAATCGGGCATTTTGACCTTCCAAAAAAGAAATTTTTCTACACAAGGAGAACGAAGCGAACCAGGGGCCCGCCCTTTTAGCTGTAGCATCCAGGTATCCTCAGTAATAACCACCGTGAAAATCCAGCAAATCCGCCGCACTTTTTTCTACACTTTTTCTTCCGGTACCAATGGTATTTCGGTCTCTAATTCCGGGAATAATGACCCTACCGAGGAACGGGATACGGTCCTGTATTCCCCCTTGACTTACTTGTTACACGATAGCCTCAAAACGGGAATCGCGAACACAAGTTGATTTTCGAAAAAAAAATGGGAAGGGTTTAAACCACTATTCTGCCGACATTCTAGCCGCCATAATTCCTCAGTGCTTGAAGTGACAATAAAGCCGAAGAGTGCGTTGAATTCAGCTCCTCAAACTCTAGCTCTGGTGTAAAGGACAACTTTCTATCCCCGTGCGTTTGGACAGGAGAGACCGGCAAAATTTAAAAAATCGGGCATTTTGACCTTCCAAAAAAGAAATTTTTCTACACAAGGAGAACGAAGCGAACCAGGGGCCCGCCCTTTTAGCTGTAGCATCCAGGTATCCTCAGTAATAACCACCGTGAAAATCCAGCAAATCCGCCGCACTTTTTTCTACACTTTTTTTTTCCGGTACCAATGGTATTTCGGTCTCTAATTCCGGGAATAATGACCCTACCGAGGAACGGGATTCGGTCCTGTATTCCCCCTTGACTTACTTGTTACACGATAGCCTCAAACCGGGAATCGCGAACACAAGTTGAATTTCGAAAAAAAAATGGGACATGCCGACATTCTAGCCGCCATAATTCCTCAGTGCTTGAAGTGAGAATAAATCCGAAGAGTGCTTTCAATTCAGCTCCTCAAACTCTATCTCTGGTGTAAAGGACAACTTTCTATCCCCGTGCGTTTGGACAGGAGAGACCGGCAAAATTTCAAAAATCGGGCATTTTGACCTTCCAAAAAAGAAATTTTTCTACACAAGGAGAACGAAGCGAACCAGGGGCCTGCCCTTTTAGCTGTAGCATCCATGTATCCTCAGTAATAACGACCGTGAAAATCCAGCAAATCCGCCGCACTTTTTTCTACACTTTTTTTTCCGGTACCAATGGTATTTCGGTCTCTAATTCCGGGAATAATGACCCTACCGAGGAACGGGATACGGTCCTGTATTCCCCCTTGACTTACTTGTTACACTATAGCCTCAAACCGGGAATCGCGAACACAAGTTGATTTTCGAAAAAAAAATGGGAAGGGTTTAAACCACTATTCTGCCGACATTCTAGCCGCCATAATTCCTCAGTGCTAGAAGTGCCAATAAAGCCGAAGAGTGCGTTGAATTCAGCTCCTCAAACTCTATCTCTGGTGTAAAGGACAACTTTCTATCCCCGTGCGTTTGGACAGGGGAGACCGGCAAAATTTCAAAAATCGGGCATTTTGACCTTCCAAAAAAGAAATTTTTCTACACAAGGAGAACGTAGCGAACCAGGGGCCCGCCCTTTTAGCTGTAGCATCCAGGTATCCTCAGTAATAACCACCGTGAAAATCCAGCAAATCCGCCGCACTTTTTTCTACACTTTTTTTTCCGGTACCAATGGTATTTCGGTCTCTAATTCCGGGAATAATGACTCTACCCAGGAACGGGATACGGTCCTGTATTCCCCCTTGACTTACTTGTTACACGATAGCCTCAAACCGGGAATCGCGAACACAAGTTGATTTTCGAAAAAAAAATGGGACGGGTTTAAACCACTATTCTGCCGACATTCTAGCCGCCATAATTCCTCAGTGCTTGAAGTGACAATAAAGCCGAAGAGTGCGTTGAATTCAGCTCCTCAAACTCTATCTCTGGTGTAAAGGACAACTTTCTATCCCCGTGCGTTTGGACAGGAGAGACCGGCAAAATTTCAAAAATCGGGCATTTTGACCTTCCAAAAAAGAAATTTTTCTACACAAGGAGAACGAAGCGAACCAGGGGCCCGCCCTTTTAGCTGTAGCATCCAGGTATCCTCAGTAATAACCACCGTGAAAATCCAGCAAATCCGCCGCACTTTTTTCTACACTTTTTTTTCCGGTACCAATGGTATTTCGGTCTCTAATTCCGGGAATAATGACCCTACCGAGGAACGGGATACGGTCCTGTATTCCCCCTTGACTTACTTGTTACACGATAGCCTCAAACCGGAAATCGCGAACACAAGTTGATTTTCGAAAAAAAAAAATGGGACATTCTAGCCGCCATAATTCCTCAGTGCTTGAAGTGACAATATAGCCGAAGAGTGCGTTGAATTCAGCTCCTGAAACTCTATCTCTGGTGTAAAGGACAACTTTCTATCCCCGTGCGTTTGGACAGGAGAGACCGGCAAAATTTCAAAAATCGGGCATTTTGACCTTCCAGAAAAGAAATTTTTCTACACAAGGAGAACGAAGCGAACCAGGGGCCCGCCCTCTTGGCTGTAGCATCCAGGTATCCTCAGTAATAACCACCGTGAAAATCCAGCAAATCCGCCGCACTTTTTTCTACACTTTTTTTTCCGGTACCAATGGTATTTCGGTCTCTAATTCCGGGAATAATGACCCTACCGAGGAACGGGATACGGTCCTGTATTCCCCCTTGACTTACTTGTTACACGATAGCCTCAAACCGGGAATCGCGAACACAAGTTGATTTTCGAAAAAAAAAAATTCTGCCTACATTCTAGCCGCCATAATTCCTCAGTGCTTGAAGTGACAATAAAGCCGAAGAGTGCGTTGAATTCAGCTCCTCAAACTCTATCTCTGGTGTAAAGGACAACTTTCTATCCCCCTGCGTTTGGACAGGAGAGACGGGCAAATTTTAAAAAATCGGGCATTTTGACCTTCCAGAAAAGAAATTTTTCTACACAAGGAGAACGAAGCGAACCAGGGGCCCGCCCTCTTGGCTGTAGCATCCAGGTATCCTCAGTAATAACCACCGTGAAAATCCAGCAAATCCGCCGCACTTTTTTCTACACTTTTTTTTCCGGTACCAATGGTATTTCGGTCTCTAATTCCGGGAATAATGACCCTACCGAGGAACGGGATACGGTCCTGTATTCCCCCTTGACTTACTTGTTACACGATAGCCTCAAACCGGGAATCGCGAACACAAGTTGATTTTCGAAAAAAAAACTATTCTGCCGATATTCTAGCCGCCATAATTCCTCAGTGCTAGAAGTGCCAATAAAGCCGAAGAGTGCGTTGAATTCAGCTCCTCAAACTCTATCTCTGGTTTAAAGGACAACTTTCTATCCCCGTGCGTTTGGACAGGGGAGACCGGCAAAATTTCAAAAATCGGGCATTTTGACCTTCCAAAATAGAAATTTTTCTACACAAGGAGAACGAAGCGAACCAGGGGCCCGCCCTCTTGGCTGTAGCATCCAAGTTTCCTCAGTAATAACCACCGTGAAAATCCAGCAAATCCGCCGCACTTTTTTCTACACTTTTTTTTCCGGTACCAATGGTATTTCGGTCTCTAATTCCGGGAATAATGACCCTACCGAGGAACGGGATACGGTCCTGTATTCCCCCTTGACTTACTTGTTACACGATAGCCTCAAACCGGGAATCGCGAACACAAGTTGATTTTCGAAAAAAAAAATGGGAAGGGTTTAAACCACTATTCTGCCTACATTCTAGCCGCCATAATTCCTCAGTGCTTGAAGTGACAATAAAGCCGAAGAGTGCGTTGAATTCAGCTCCTCAAACTCTATCTCTGGTGTAAAGGACAACTTTCTATCCCCGTGCGTTTGGACAGGAGAGACCGGCAAAATTTCAAAAATCGGGCATTTTGACCTTCCAAAAAAGAAATTTTTCTACACAAGGAGAACGAAGCGAACCAGGGGCCTGCCCTTTTAGCTGTAGCATCCATGTATCCTCAGTAATAACGACCGTGAAAATCCAGCAAATCCGCCGCACTTTTTTCTACACTTTTTTTTCCGGTACCAATGGTATTTCGGTCTCTAATTCCGGGAATAATGACCCTACCGAGGAACGGGATACGGTCCTGTATTCCCCCTTGACTTACTTGTTACACTATAGCCTCAAACCGGGAATCGCGAACACAAGTTGATTTTCGAAAAAAAAATGGGAAGGGTTTAAACCACTATTCTGCCGACATTCTAGCCGCCATAATTCCTCAGTGCTAGAAGTGCCAATAAAGCCGAAGAGTGCGTTGAATTCAGCTCCTCAAACTCTATCTCTGGTGTAAAGGACAACTTTCTATCCCCGTGCGTTTGGACAGGGGAGACCGGCAAAATTTAAAAAATCGGGCATTTTGACCTTCCAAAAAAGAAATTTTTCTACACAAGGAGAACGTAGCGAACCAGGGGCCCGCCCTTTTAGCTGTAGCATCCAGGTATCCTCAGTAATAACCACCGTGAAAATCCAGCAAATCCGCCGCACTTTTTTCTACACTTTTTTTTCCGGTACCAATGGTATTTCGGTCTCTAATTCCGGGAATAATGACTCTACCCAGGAACGGGATACGGTCCTGTATTCCCCCTTGACTTACTTGTTACACGATAGCCTCAAACCGGGAATCGCGAACACAAGTTGATTTTCGAAAAAAAAAATTCTGCCTACATTCTAGCCGCCATAATTCCTCAGTGCTTGAAGTGACAATAAAGCCGAAGAGTGCGTTGAATTCAGCTCCTCAAACTCTATCTCTGGTGTAAAGGACAACTTTCTATCCCCGTGCGTTTGGACAGGAGAGACCGGCAAAATTTCAAAAATCGGGCATTTTGACCTTCCAAAAAAGAAATTTTTCTACACAAGGAGAACGAAGCGAACCAGGGGCCCGCCCTTTTAGCTGTAGCATCCAGGTATCCTCAGTAATAACCACCGTGAAAATCCAGCAAATCCGCCGCACTTTTTTCTACACTTTTTCTTCCGGTACCAATGGTATTTCGGTCTCTAATTCCGGGAATAATGACCCTACCGAGGAACGGGATACGGTCCTGTATTCCCCCTTGACTTACTTGTTACACGATAGCCTCAAACCGGGAATCGCGAACACAAGTTGATTTTCGAAAAAAAAAAATGGGAAGGGTTTAAACCACTATTCTGCCGACATTCTAGCCGCCATAATTCCTCAGTGCTAGAAGTGCCAATAAAGCCGAAGAGTGCGTTGAATTCAGCTCCTCAAACTCTATCTCTGGTGTAAAGGACAACTTTCTATCCCCGTGCGTTTGGACAGGAGAGACCGGCAAAATTTCAAAAATCGGGCATTTTGACCTTCCAAAAAAGAAATTTTTCTACACAAGGAGAACGAAGCGAAACAGGGGCCCACCCTTTTAGCTGTAGCATCCAGGTATCCTCAGTAATAACCACCGTGAAAATCCAGCAAATCCGCCGCACTTTTTTCTACACTTTTTTTTTCCGGTACCAATGGTATTTTGGTCTCTAATTCCGGGAATAATGACCCTACCGAGGAACGGGATACGGTCCTGTATTCCCCCTTGACTTACTTGTTACACGATAGCCTCAAACCGGGAATCGCGAACACAAGTTGATTTTCGAAAAAAAAATGGGAAGGGTTTAAACCACTATTCTGCCGACATTCTAGCCGCCATAATTCCTCAGTGCTTGAAGTGACAATAAAGCCGAAGAGTGCGTTGAATTCAGCTCCTGAAACTCTATCTCTGGTGTAAAGGACAACTTTCTATCCCCGTGCGTTTGGACAGGAGAGACCGGCAAAATTTCAAAAATCGGGCATTTTGACCTTCCAAAAAAGAAATTTTTCTACACAAGGAGAACGAAGCGAACCAGGGGCCCGCCCTTTTAGCTGTAGCATCCAGGTATCCTCAGTAATAACCACCGTGAAAATCCAGCAAATCCGCCGCACTTTTTTCTACACTTATTTTTCCGGTACCAATGGTATTTCGGTCTCTAATTCCGGGAATAATGACCCTACCGAGGAACGGGATACGGTCCTGTATTCCCCCTTGACTTACTTGTTACACGATAGCCTCAAACCGGGAATCGCGAACACAAGTTGATTCTGCCGACATTCTAGCCGCCATAATTCCTCAGTGCTTGAAGTGACAATAAAGCCGAAGAGTGCGTTGAATTCAGCTCCTCAAACTCTATCTCTGGTGTAAAGGACAATTTTCTATCCCCGTGCGTTTGGACAGGAGAGACCGGCAAAATTTCAAAAATCGGGCATTTTGACCTTCCAAAAAAGAAATTTTTCTACACAAGGAGAACGAAGCGAACCAGGGGCCCGCCCTTTTAGCTGTAGCATCCAGGTATCCTCAGTAATAACCACCGTGAAAATCCAGCAAATCCGCCGCACTTTTTTCTACACTTTTTTTTCCGGTACCAATGGTATTTCGGTCTCTAATTCCGGGAATAATGACCCTACCGAGGAACGGGATACGGTCCTGTATTCCCCCTTGACTTACTTGTTACACGATAGCCTCAAACCGGGAATCGCGAACACAAGTTGATTCTGCCGACATTCTAGCCGCCATAATTCCTCAGTGCTTGAAGTGACAATAAAGCCGAAGAGTGCGTTGAATTCAGCTCCTCAAACTCTATCTCTGGTGTAAAGGACAATTTTCTATCCCCGTGCGTTTGGACAGGAGAGACCGGCAAAATTTCAAAAATCGGGCATTTTGACCTTCCAAAAAAGAAATTTTTCTACACAAGGAGAACGAAGCGAACCAGGGGCCCGCCCTTTTAGCTGTAGCATCCAGGTATCCTCAGTAATAACCACCGTGAAAATCCAGCAAATCCGCCGCACTTTTTTCTACACTTTTTTTTCCGGTACCAATGGTATTTCGGTCTCTAATTCCGGGAATAATGACCCTACCGAGGAACGGGATACGGTCCTGTATTCCCCCTTGACTTACTTGTTACACGATAGCCTCAAACCGGGAATCGCGAACACAAGTTGATTTTCGAAAAAAAAATGGGAAGGGTTTAAACCACTATTCTGCCGACATTCTAGCCGCCATAATTCCTCAGTGCTAGAAGTGACAATAAAGCCGAAGAGTGCGTTGAATTCAGCTCCTCAAACTCTATCTCTGGTGTAAAGGACAACTTTCTATCCCCGTGCGTTTGGACAGGAGAGACCGGCAAAATTTCAAAAATCGGGCATTTTGACCTTCCAAAAAAGAAATTTTTCTACACAAGGAGAACGAAGCGAACCAGGGGCCCGCCCTTTTAGCTGTAGCATCCAGGTATCCTCAGTAATAACCACCGTGAAAATCCAGCAAATCCGCCGCACTTTTTTCTACACTTTTTTTCCCGGTACCAATGGTATTTCGGTCTCTAATTCCGGGAATAATGACCCTACCGAGGAACGGGATACGGTCCTGTATTCCCTTTGACTTACTTGTTACACGATAGCCTCAAACCGGGAATCGCGAACACAAGTTGATTTTCGAAAAAAAAAATGGGACATTCTAGCCGCCATAATTCCTCAGTGCTTGAAGTGATAATAAAGCCGAAGAGTGCGTTGAATTCAGCTCCTCAAACTCTATGTCTGGTGTAAAGGACAACTTTCTATCCCCGTGCGTTTGGACAGGAGAGACCGGCAAAATTTCAAAAATCGGGCATTTTGACCTTCCAAAAAAGAAATTTTTCTACACAAGGAGAACGAAGCGAACCAGGGGCCCGCCCTTTTAGCTGTAGCATCCAGGTATCCTCAGTAATAACCACCGTGAAAATCCAGCAAATCCGCCGCACTTTTTTCTACACTTTTTTTTCCGGTACCAATGGTATTTCGGTCTCTAATTCCGGGAATAATGACTCTACCGTGGAACGGGATACGGTCCTGTATTCCCCCTTGACTTACTTGTTACACGATAGCCTCAAACCGGGAATCGCGAATACAAGTTGATTTTCGAAAAAAAAATGGGAGGGGTTTAAACCACTATTCTGCCGACATTCTAGCCGCCATAATTCCTCAGTGCTTGAAGTAACAATAAAGCCGAAGAGTGCGTTGAATTCAGCTCCTCAAACTATATCTCTGGTGTAAAGGACAACTTTCTATCCCCGTGCGTTTGGACAGGAGAGACCGGCAAAATTTCAAAAATCGGGCATTTTAACCTTCCAAAAAAGAAATTTTTCTACACAAGGAGAACGAAGCGAACCAGGGGCCTGCCCTTTTAGCTGTAGCATCCAGGTATCCTCAGTAATAACCACCGTGAAAATCCAGCAAATCCGCCGCACTTTTTTCTACACTTTTTTTTCCGGTACCAATGGTATTTCGGTCTCTAATTCCGGGAATAATGACCCTACCGAGGAACGGGATACGGTCCTGTATTCCCCCTTGACTTACTTGTTACACGATAGCCTCAGACCGGGAATCGCGAACAAAAGTTGATTTTCGAAAAAAAAATGGAAAGGGTTTAAACCACTATTCTGCCGACATTCTAGCCGCCATAATTCCTCAGTGCTAGAGGTGACAATAAAGCCGAAGAGTGCGTTGAATTCAGCTCCTCAGACTCTATCTCTGGTGTAAAGGACAACTTTCTATCCCCGTGCGTTTGGACAGGAGAGACCGGCAAAATTTCAAAAATCGGGCATTTTGACCTTCCAAAAAAGAAATTTTTCGACACAAGGAGAACGAAGCGAACCAGGGGCCCGCCCTTTTAGCTGTAGCATCCAGGTATCCTCAGTAATAACCACCGTGAAAATCCAGCAAATCCGCCGCACTTTTTTCTACACTTTTTTTCCCGGTACCAATGGTATTTCGGTCTCTAATTCCGGGAATAATGACCCTACCGAGGAACGGGATTCGGTCCTGTATTCCCCCTTGACTTACTTGTTACACGATAGCCTCAAACCGGGAATCGCGAACACAAGTTGAATTTCGAAAAAAAAATGGGACATGCCGACATTCTAGCCGCCATAATTCCTCAGTGCTTGAAGTGAGAATAAATCCGAAGAGTGCTTTGAATTCAGCTCCTCAAACTCTATCTCTGGTGTAAAGGACAACTTTCTATCCCCCTGCGTTTGGACAGGAGAGACGGGCAAATTTTAAAAAATCGGGCATTTTGACCTTCCAGAAAAGAAATTTTTCTACACAAGGAGAACGAAGCGAACCAGGGGCCCGCCCTCTTGGCTGTAGCATCCAGGTATCCTCAGTAATAACCACCGTGAAAATCCAGCAAATCCGCCGCACTTTTTTCTACACTTTTTTTTCCGGTACCAATGGTATTTCGGTCTCTAATTCCGGGAATAATGACCCTACCGAGGAACGGGATACGGTCCTGTATTCCCCCTTGACTTACTTGTTACACGATAGCCTCAAACCGGGAATCGCGAACACAAGTTGATTTTCGAAAAAAAAACTATTCTGCCTACATTCTAGCCGCCATAATTCCTCAGTGCTTGAAGTGACAATAAAGCCGAAGAGTGCGTTGAATTCAGCTCCTCAAACTCTATCTCTGGTGTAAAGGACAACTTTCTATCCCCGTGCGTTTGGACAGGAGAGACCGGCAAAATTTCAAAAATCGGGCATTTTGACCTTCCAAAAAAGAAATTTTTCTACACAAGGAGAACGAAGCGAACCAGGGGCCCGCCCTTTTAGCTGTAGCATCCAGGTATCCTCAGTAATAACCACCGTGAAAATCCAGCAAATCCGCCGCACTTTTTTCTACACTTTTTCTTCCGGTACCAATGGTATTTCGGTCTCTAATTCCGGGAATAATGACCCTACCGAGGAACGGGATACGGTCCTGTATTCCCCCTTGACTTACTTGTTACACGATAGCCTCAAACCGGGAATCGCGAACACAAGTTGATTTTCGAAAAAAAAAAAATGGGAAGGGTTTAAACCACTATTCTGCCGACATTCTAGCCGCCATAATTCCTCAGTGCTAGAAGTGCCAATAAAGCCGAAGAGTGCGTTGAATTCAGCTCCTCAAACTCTATCTCTGGTGTAAAGGACAACTTTCTATCCCCGTGCGTTTGGACAGGGGAGACCGGCAAAATTTCAAAAATCGGGCATTTTGACCTTCCAAAATAGAAATTTTTCTACACAAGGAGAACGAAGCGAACCAGGGGCCCGCCCTCTTGGCTGTAGCATCCAAGTATCCTCAGTAATAACCACCGTGAAAATCCAGCAAATCCGCCGCACTTTTTTCTACACTTTTTTTTCCGGTACCAATGGTATTTCGGTCTCTAATTCCGGGAATAATGACCCTACCGAGGAACGGGATACGGTCCTGTATTCCCCCTTGACTTACTTGTTACACGATAGCCTCAAACCGGGAATCGCGAACACAAGTTGATTTTCGAAAAAAAAAATGGGAAGGGTTTAAACCACTATTCTGCCTACATTCTAGCCGCCATAATTCCTCAGTGCTTGAAGTGACAATAAAGCCGAAGAGTGCGTTGAATTCAGCTCCTCAAACTCTATCTCTGGTGTAAAGGACAACTTTCTATCCCCGTGCGTTTGGACAGGAGAGACCGGCAAAATTTAAAAAATCGGGCATTTTGACCTTCCAAAAAAGAAATTTTTCTACACAAGGAGAACGAAGCGAACCAGGGGCCCGCCCTTTTAGCTGTAGCATCCAGGTATCCTCAGTAATAACCACCGTGAAAATCCAGCAAATCCGCCGCACTTTTTTCTACACTTTTTTTTCCGGTACCAATGGTATTTCGGTCTCTAATTCCGGGAATAATGACCCTACCGAGGAACGGGATACGGTCCTGTATTCCCCCTTGACTTACTTGTTACACGATAGCCTCAAACCGGGAATCGCGAACACAAGTTGATTTTCGAAAAAAAAATGGGAAGGGTTTAAACCACTATTCTGCCGACATTCTAGCCGCCATAATTCCTCAGTGCTAGAAGTGACAATAAAGCCGAAGAGTGCGTTGAATTCAGCTCCTCAAACTCTATCTCTGGTGTAAAGGACAACTTTCTATCCCCGTGCGTTTGGACAGGAGAGACCGGCAAAATTTCAAAAATCGGGCATTTTGACCTTCCAAAAAAGAAATTTTTCTACACAAGGAGAACGAAGCGAACCAGGGGCCCGCCCTTTTAGCTGTAGCATCCAGGTATCCTCAGTAATAACCACCGTGAAAATCCAGCAAATCCGCCGCACTTTTTTCTACACTTTTTTTCCCGGTACCAATGGTATTTCGGTCTCTAATTCCGGGAATAATGACCCTACCGAGGAACGGGATACGGTCCTGTATTCCCTTTGACTTACTTGTTACACGATAGCCTCAAACCGGGAATCGCGAACACAAGTTGATTTTCGAAAAAAAAATGGGACATTCTAGCCGCCATAATTCCTCAGTGCTTGAAGTGATAATAAAGCCGAAGAGTGCGTTGAATTCAGCTCCTCAAACTCTATGTCTGGTGTAAAGGACAACTTTCTATCCCCGTGCGTTTGGACAGGAGAGACCGGCAAAATTTCAAAAATCGGGCATTTTGACCTTCCAAAAAAGAAATTTTTCTACACAAGGAGAACGAAGCGAACCAGGGGCCCGCCCTTTTAGCTGTAGCATCCAGGTATCCTCAGTAATAACCACCGTGAAAATCCAGCAAATCCGCCGCACTTTTTTCTACACTTTTTTTTCCGGTACCAATGGTATTTCGGTCTCTAATTCCGGGAATAATGACTCTACCGTGGAACGGGATACGGTCCTGTATTCCCCCTTGACTTACTTGTTACACGATAGCCTCAAACCGGGAATCGCGAATACAAGTTGATTTTCGAAAAAAAAATGGGAGGGGTTTAAACCACTATTCTGCCGACATTCTAGCCGCCATAATTCCTCAGTGCTTGAAGTAACAATAAAGCCGAAGAGTGCGTTGAATTCAGCTCCTCAAACTATATCTCTGGTGTAAAGGACAACTTTCTATCCCCGTGCGTTTGGACAGGAGAGACCGGCAAAATTTCAAAAATCGGGCATTTTAACCTTCCAAAAAAGAAATTTTTCTACACAAGGAGAACGAAGCGAACCAGGGGCCTGCCCTTTTAGCTGTAGCATCCAGGTATCCTCAGTAATAACCACCGTGAAAATCCAGCAAATCCGCCGCACTTTTTTCTACACTTTTTTTTCCGGTACCAATGGTATTTCGGTCTCTAATTCCGGGAATAATGACCCTACCGAGGAACGGGATACGGTCCTGTATTCCCCCTTGACTTACTTGTTACACGATAGCCTCAAACCGGGAATCGCGAACACAAGTTGATTTTCGAAAAAAAAAAAATGGGAAGGGTTTAAACCACTATTCTGCCGACATTCTAGCCGCCATAATTCCTCAGTGCTAGAAGTGCCAATAAAGCCGAAGAGTGCGTTGAATTCAGCTCCTCAAACTCTATCTCTGGTGTAAAGGACAACTTTCTATCCCCGTGCGTTTGGACAGGGGAGACCGGCAAAATTTCAAAAATCGGGCATTTTGACCTTCCAAAATAGAAATTTTTCTACACAAGGAGAACGAAGCGAACCAGGGGCCCGCCCTCTTGGCTGTAGCATCCAAGTATCCTCAGTAATAACCACCGTGAAAATCCAGCAAATCCGCCGCACTTTTTTCTACACTTTTTTTTCCGGTACCAATGGTATTTCGGTCTCTAATTCCGGGAATAATGACCCTACCGAGGAACGGGATACGGTCCTGTATTCCCCCTTGACTTACTTGTTACACGATAGCCTCAAACCGGGAATCGCGAACACAAGTTGATTTTCGAAAAAAAAAATGGGAAGGGTTTAAACCACTATTCTGCCTACATTCTAGCCGCCATAATTCCTCAGTGCTTGAAGTGACAATAAAGCCGAAGAGTGCGTTGAATTCAGCTCCTCAAACTCTATCTCTGGTGTAAAGGACAACTTTCTATCCCCGTGCGTTTGGACAGGAGAGACCGGCAAAATTTAAAAAATCGGGCATTTTGACCTTCCAAAAAAGAAATTTTTCTACACAAGGAGAACGAAGCGAACCAGGGGCCCGCCCTTTTAGCTGTAGCATCCAGGTATCCTCAGTAATAACCACCGTGAAAATCCAGCAAATCCGCCGCACTTTTTTCTACACTTTTTTTTCCGGTACCAATGGTATTTCGGTCTCTAATTCCGGGAATAATGACCCTACCGAGGAACGGGATACGGTCCTGTATTCCCCCTTGACTTACTTGTTACACGATAGCCTCAAACCGGGAATCGCGAACACAAGTTGATTTTCGAAAAAAAAATGGGAAGGGTTTAAACCACTATTCTGCCGACATTCTAGCCGCCATAATTCCTCAGTGCTAGAAGTGACAATAAAGCCGAAGAGTGCGTTGAATTCAGCTCCTCAAACTCTATCTCTGGTGTAAAGGACAACTTTCTATCCCCGTGCGTTTGGACAGGAGAGACCGGCAAAATTTCAAAAATCGGGCATTTTGACCTTCCAAAAAAGAAATTTTTCTACACAAGGAGAACGAAGCGAACCAGGGGCCCGCCCTTTTAGCTGTAGCATCCAGGTATCCTCAGTAATAACCACCGTGAAAATCCAGCAAATCCGCCGCACTTTTTTCTACACTTTTTTTCCCGGTACCAATGGTATTTCGGTCTCTAATTCCGGGAATAATGACCCTACCGAGGAACGGGATACGGTCCTGTATTCCCTTTGACTTACTTGTTACACGATAGCCTCAAACCGGGAATCGCGAACACAAGTTGATTTTCGAAAAAAAAATGGGACATTCTAGCCGCCATAATTCCTCAGTGCTTGAAGTGATAATAAAGCCGAAGAGTGCGTTGAATTCAGCTCCTCAAACTCTATGTCTGGTGTAAAGGACAACTTTCTATCCCCGTGCGTTTGGACAGGAGAGACCGGCAAAATTTCAAAAATCGGGCATTTTGACCTTCCAAAAAAGAAATTTTTCTACACAAGGAGAACGAAGCGAACCAGGGGCCCGCCCTTTTAGCTGTAGCATCCAGGTATCCTCAGTAATAACCACCGTGAAAATCCAGCAAATCCGCCGCACTTTTTTCTACACTTTTTTTTCCGGTACCAATGGTATTTCGGTCTCTAATTCCGGGAATAATGACTCTACCGTGGAACGGGATACGGTCCTGTATTCCCCCTTGACTTACTTGTTACACGATAGCCTCAAACCGGGAATCGCGAATACAAGTTGATTTTCGAAAAAAAAATGGGAGGGGTTTAAACCACTATTCTGCCGACATTCTAGCCGCCATAATTCCTCAGTGCTTGAAGTAACAATAAAGCCGAAGAGTGCGTTGAATTCAGCTCCTCAAACTATATCTCTGGTGTAAAGGACAACTTTCTATCCCCGTGCGTTTGGACAGGAGAGACCGGCAAAATTTCAAAAATCGGGCATTTTAACCTTCCAAAAAAGAAATTTTTCTACACAAGGAGAACGAAGCGAACCAGGGGCCTGCCCTTTTAGCTGTAGCATCCAGGTATCCTCAGTAATAACCACCGTGAAAATCCAGCAAATCCGCCGCACTTTTTTCTACACTTTTTTTTCCGGTACCAATGGTATTTCGGTCTCTAATTCCGGGAATAATGACCCTACCGAGGAACGGGATACGGTCCTGTATTCCCCCTTGACTTACTTGTTACACGATAGCCTCAGACCGGGAATCGCGAACAAAAGTTGATTTTCGAAAAAAAAAATGGAAAGGGTTTAAACCACTATTCTGCCGACATTCTAGCCGCCATAATTCCTCAGTGCTAGAGGTGACAATAAAGCCGAAGAGTGCGTTGAATTCAGCTCCTCAAACTCTATCTCTGGTGTAAAGGACAACTTTCTATCCCCGTGCGTTTGGACAGGAGAGACCGGCAAAATTTCAAAAATCGGGCATTTTGACCTTCCAAAAAAGAAATTTTTCTACACAAGGAGAACGAAGCGAACCAGGGGCCCGCCCTTTTAGCTGTAGCATCCAGGTATCCTCAGTAATAACCACCGTGAAAATCCAGCAAATCCGCCGCACTTTTTTCTACACTTTTTTTTCCGGTACCAATGGTATTTCGGTCTCTAATTCCGGGAATAATGACTCTACCGAGGAACGGGATACGGTCCTGTATTCCCCCTTGACTTACTTGTTACACGATAGCCTCAAACCGGGAATCGCGAACACAAGTTGAATTTCGAAAAAAAAATGGGACATGCCGACATTCTAGCCGCCATAATTCCTCAGTGCTTGAAGTGAGAATAAATCCGAAGAGTGCTTTCAATTCAGCTCCTCAAACTCTATCTCTGGTGTAAAGGACAACTTTCTATCCCCCTGCGTTTGGACAGGAGAGACGGGCAAATTTTAAAAAATCGGGCATTTTGACCTTCCAGAAAAGAAATTTTTCTACACAAGGAGAACGAAGCGAACCAGGGGCCCGCCCTCTTGGCTGTAGCATCCAGGTATCCTCAGTAATAACCACCGTGTAAATCCAGCAAATCCGCCGCACTTTTTTCTACACTTTTTTTTCCGGTACCAATGGTATTTCGGTCTCTAATTCCGGGAATAATGACCCTACCGAGGAACGGGATACGGTCCTGTATTCCCCCTTGACTTACTTGTTACACGATAGCCTCAAACCGGGAATCGCGAACACAAGTTGATTTTCGAAAAAAAAACTATTCTGCCTACATTCTAGCCGCCATAATTCCTCAGTGCTTGAAGTGACAATAAAGCCGAAGAGTGCGTTGAATTCAGCTCCTCAAACTCTATCTCTGGTGTAAAGGACAACTTTCTATCCCCGTGCGTTTGGACAGGAGAGACCGGCAAAATTTCAAAAATCGGGCATTTTGACCTTCCAAAAAAGAAATTTTTCTACACAAGGAGAACGAAGCGAACCAGGGGCCCGCCCTTTTAGCTGTAGCATCCAGGTATCCTCAGTAATAACCACCGTGAAAATCCAGCAAATCCGCCGCACTTTTTTCTACACTTTTTCTTCCGGTACCAATGGTATTTCGGTCTCTAATTCCGGGAATAATGACCCTACCGAGGAACGGGATACGGTCCTGTATTCCCCCTTGACTTACTTGTTACACGATAGCCTCAAACCGGGAATCGCGAACACAAGTTGATTTTCGAAAAAAAAAAAAATGGGAAGGGTTTAAACCACTATTCTGCCGACATTCTAGCCGCCATAATTCCTCAGTGCTAGAAGTGCCAATAAAGCCGAAGAGTGCGTTGAATTCAGCTCCTCAAACTCTATCTCTGGTGTAAAGGACAACTTTCTATCCCCGTGCGTTTGGACAGGGGAGACCGGCAAAATTTCAAAAATCGGGCATTTTGACCTTCCAAAATAGAAATTTTTCTACACAAGGAGAACGAAGCGAACCAGGGGCCCGCCCTCTTGGCTGTAGCATCCAAGTATCCTCAGTAATAACCACCGTGAAAATCCAGCAAATCCGCCGCACTTTTTTCTACACTTTTTTTTCCGGTACCAATGGTATTTCGGTCTCTAATTCCGGGAATAATGACCCTACCGAGGAACGGGATACGGTCCTGTATTCCCCCTTGACTTACTTGTTACACGATAGCCTCAAACCGGGAATCGCGAACACAAGTTGATTTTCGAAAAAAAAAATGGGAAGGGTTTAAACCACTATTCTGCCTACATTCTAGCCGCCATAATTCCTCAGTGCTTGAAGTGACAATAAAGCCGAAGAGTGCGTTGAATTCAGCTCCTCAAACTCTATCTCTGGTGTAAAGGACAACTTTCTATCCCCGTGCGTTTGGACAGGAGAGACCGGCAAAATTTCAAAAATCGGGCATTTTGACCTTCCAAAAAAGAAATTTTTCTACACAAGGAGAACGAAGCGAACCTGGGGCCCGCCCTTTTAGCTGTAGCATCCAGGTATCCTCAGTAATAACCACCGTGAAAATCCAGCAAATCCGCCGCACTTTTTTCTACACTTTTTCTTCCGGTACCAATGGTATTTCGGTCTCTAATTCCGGGAATAATGACCCTACCGAGGAACGGGATACGGTCCTGTATTCCCCCTTGACTTACTTGTTACACGATAGCCTCAAAACGGGAATCGCGAACACAAGTTGATTTTCGAAAAAAAAATGGGAAGGGTTTAAACCACTATTCTGCCGACATTCTAGCCGCCATAATTCCTCAGTGCTTGAAGTGACAATAAAGCCGAAGAGTGCGTTGAATTCAGCTCCTCAAACTCTAGCTCTGGTGTAAAGGACAACTTTCTATCCCCGTGCGTTTGGACAGGAGAGACCGGCAAAATTTAAAAAATCGGGCATTTTGACCTTCCAAAAAAGAAATTTTTCTACACAAGGAGAACGAAGCGAACCAGGGGCCCGCCCTTTTAGCTGTAGCATCCAGGTATCCTCAGTAATAACCACCGTGAAAATCCAGCAAATCCGCCGCACTTTTTTCTACACTTTTTTTTTCCGGTACCAATGGTATTTCGGTCTCTAATTCCGGGAATAATGACCCTACCGAGGAACGGGATTCGGTCCTGTATTCCCCCTTGACTTACTTGTTACACGATAGCCTCAAACCGGGAATCGCGAACACAAGTTGAATTTCGAAAAAAAAATGGGACATGCCGACATTCTAGCCGCCATAATTCCTCAGTGCTTGAAGTGAGAATAAATCCGAAGAGTGCTTTGAATTCAGCTCCTCAAACTCTATCTCTGGTGTAAAGGACAACTTTCTATCCCCCTGCGTTTGGACAGGAGAGACGGGCAAATTTTAAAAAATCGGGCATTTTGACCTTCCAGAAAAGAAATTTTTCTACACAAGGAGAACGAAGCGAACCAGGGGCCCGCCCTCTTGGCTGTAGCATCCAGGTATCCTCAGTAATAACCACCGTGAAAATCCAGCAAATCCGCCGCACTTTTTTCTACACTTTTTTTTCCGGTACCAATGGTATTTCGGTCTCTAATTCCGGGAATAATGACCCTACCGAGGAACGGGATACGGTCCTGTATTCCCCCTTGACTTACTTGTTACACGATAGCCTCAAACCGGGAATCGCGAACACAAGTTGATTTTCGAAAAAAAAACTATTCTGCCTACATTCTAGCCGCCATAATTCCTCAGTGCTTGAAGTGACAATAAAGCCGAAGAGTGCGTTGAATTCAGCTCCTCAAACTCTATCTCTGGTGTAAAGGACAACTTTCTATCCCCGTGCGTTTGGACAGGAGAGACCGGCAAAATTTCAAAAATCGGGCATTTTGACCTTCCAAAAAAGAAATTTTTCTACACAAGGAGAACGAAGCGAACCAGGGGCCCGCCCTTTTAGCTGTAGCATCCAGGTATCCTCAGTAATAACCACCGTGAAAATCCAGCAAATCCGCCGCACTTTTTTCTACACTTTTTCTTCCGGTACCAATGGTATTTCGGTCTCTAATTCCGGGAATAATGACCCTACCGAGGAACGGGATACGGTCCTGTATTCCCCCTTGACTTACTTGTTACACGATAGCCTCAAACCGGGAATCGCGAACACAAGTTGATTTTCGAAAAAAAAAAAAAAATGGGAAGGGTTTAAACCACTATTCTGCCGACATTCTAGCCGCCATAATTCCTCAGTGCTAGAAGTGCCAATAAAGCCGAAGAGTGCGTTGAATTCAGCTCCTCAAACTCTATCTCTGGTGTAAAGGACAACTTTCTATCCCCGTGCGTTTGGACAGGGGAGACCGGCAAAATTTCAAAAATCGGGCATTTTGACCTTCCAAAATAGAAATTTTTCTACACAAGGAGAACGAAGCGAACCAGGGGCCCGCCCTCTTGGCTGTAGCATCCAAGTATCCTCAGTAATAACCACCGTGAAAATCCAGCAAATCCGCCGCACTTTTTTCTACACTTTTTTTTCCGGTACCAATGGTATTTCGGTCTCTAATTCCGGGAATAATGACCCTACCGAGGAACGGGATACGGTCCTGTATTCCCCCTTGACTTACTTGTTACACGATAGCCTCAAACCGGGAATCGCGAACACAAGTTGATTTTCGAAAAAAAAAAATGGGAAGGGTTTAAACCACTATTCTGCCTACATTCTAGCCGCCATAATTCCTCAGTGCTTGAAGTGACAATAAAGCCGAAGAGTGCGTTGAATTCAGCTCCTCAAACTCTATCTCTGGTGTAAAGGACAACTTTCTATCCCCGTGCGTTTGGACAGGAGAGACCGGCAAAATTTCAAAAATCGGGCATTTTGACCTTCCAAAAAAGAAATTTTTCTACACAAGGAGAACGAAGCGAACCAGGGGCCCGCCCTTTTAGCTGTAGCATCCAGGTATCCTCAGTAATAACCACCGTGAAAATCCAGCAAATCCGCCGCACTTTTTTCTACACTTTTTCTTCCGGTACCAATGGTATTTCGGTCTCTAATTCCGGGAATAATGACCCTACCGAGGAACGGGATACGGTCCTGTATTCCCCCTTGACTTACTTGTTACACGATAGCCTCAAAACGGGAATCGCGAACACAAGTTGATTTTCGAAAAAAAAATGGGAAGGGTTTAAACCACTATTCTGCCGACATTCTAGCCGCCATAATTCCTCAGTGCTTGAAGTGACAATAAAGCCGAAGAGTGCGTTGAATTCAGCTCCTCAAACTCTAGCTCTGGTGTAAAGGACAACTTTCTATCCCCGTGCGTTTGGACAGGAGAGACCGGCAAAATTTCAAAAATCGGGCATTTTGACCTTCCAAAAAAGAAATTTTTCTACACAAGGAGAACGAAGCGAACCAGGGGCCTGCCCTTTTAGCTGTAGCATCCATGTATCCTCAGTAATAACGACCGTGAAAATCCAGCAAATCCGCCGCACTTTTTTCTACACTTTTTTTTCCGGTACCAATGGTATTTCGGTCTCTAATTCCGGGAATAATGACCCTACCGAGGAACGGGATACGGTCCTGTATTCCCCCTTGACTTACTTGTTACACTATAGCCTCAAACCGGGAATCGCGAACACAAGTTGATTTTCGAAAAAAAAATGGGAAGGGTTTAAACCACTATTCTGCCGACATTCTAGCCGCCATAATTCCTCAGTGCTAGAAGTGCCAATAAAGCCGAAGAGTGCGTTGAATTCAGCTCCTCAAACTCTATCTCTGGTGTAAAGGACAACTTTCTATCCCCGTGCGTTTGGACAGGGGAGACCGGCAAAATTTCAAAAATCGGGCATTTTGACCTTCCAAAAAAGAAATTTTTCTACACAAGGAGAACGTAGCGAACCAGGGGCCCGCCCTTTTAGCTGTAGCATCCAGGTATCCTCAGTAATAACCACCGTGAAAATCCAGCAAATCCGCCGCACTTTTTTCTACACTTTTTTTTCCGGTACCAATGGTATTTCGGTCTCTAATTCCGGGAATAATGACTCTACCCAGGAACGGGATACGGTCCTGTATTCCCCCTTGACTTACTTGTTACACGATAGCCTCAAACCGGGAATCGCGAACACAAGTTGATTTTCGAAAAAAAAATGGGAAGGGTTTAAACCACTATTCTGCCGACATTCTAGCCGCCATAATTCCTCAGTGCTTGAAGTGACAATAAAGCCGAAGAGTGCGTTGAATTCAGCTCCTCAAACTCTATCTCTGGTGTAAAGGACAACTTTCTATCCCCGTGCGTTTGGACAGGAGAGACCGGCAAAATTTAAAAAATCGGGCATTTTGACCTTCCAAAAAAGAAATTTTTCTACACAAGGAGAACGAAGCGAACCAGGGGCCCGCCCTTTTAGCTGTAGCATCCAGGTATCCTCAGTAATAACCACCGTGAAAATCCAGCAAATCCGCCGCACTTTTTTCTACACTTTTTTTTCCGGTACCAATGGTATTTCGGTCTCTAATTCCGGGAATAATGACCCTACCGAGGAACGGGATACGGAACTGTATTCCCCCTTGACTTACTTGTTACACGATAGCCTCAAACCGGAAATCGCGAACACAAGTTGATTTTCGAAAAAAAAATGGGACATTCTAGCCGCCATAATTCCTCAGTGCTTGAAGTGACAATAAAGCCGAAGAGTGCGTTGAATTCAGCTCCTGAAACTCTATCTCTGGTGTAAAGGACAACTTTCTATCCCCGTGCGTTTGGACAGGAGAGACCGGCAAAATTTCAAAAATAGGGCATTTTGACCTTCCAGAAAAGAAATTTTTCTACACAAGGAGAACGAAGCGAACCAGGGGCCCGCCCTCTTGGCTGTAGCATCCAGGTATCCTCAGTAATAACCACCGTGAAAATCCAGCAAATCCGCCGCACTTTTTTCTACACTTTTTTTTCCGGTACCAATGGTATTTCGGTCTCTAATTCCGGGAATAATGACCCTACCGAGGAACGGGATACGGTCCTGTATTCCCCCTTGACTTACTTGTTACACGATAGCCTCAAACCGGGAATCGCGAACACAAGTTGATTTTCGAAAAAAAAACTATTCTGCCTACATTCTAGCCGCCATAATTCCTCAGTGCTTGAAGTGACAATAAAGCCGAAGAGTGCGTTGAATTCAGCTCCTCAAACTCTATCTCTGGTGTAAAGGACAACTTTCTATCCCCGTGCGTTTGGACAGGAGAGACCGGCAAAATTTCAAAAATCGGGCATTTTGACCTTCCAAAAAAGAAATTTTTCTACACAAGGAGAACGAAGCGAACCAGGGGCCCGCCCTTTTAGCTGTAGCATCCAGGTATCCTCAGTAATAACCACCGTGAAAATCCAGCAAATCCGCCGCACTTTTTTCTACACTTTTTCTTCCGGTACCAATGGTATTTCGGTCTCTAATTCCGGGAATAATGACCCTACCGAGGAACGGGATACGGTCCTGTATTCCCCCTTGACTTACTTGTTACACGATAGCCTCAAACCGGGAATCGCGAACACAAGTTGATTTTCGAAAAAAAAAAATGGGAAGGGTTTAAACCACTATTCTGCCGACATTCTAGCCGCCATAATTCCTCAGTGCTAGAAGTGCCAATAAAGCCGAAGAGTGCGTTGAATTCAGCTCCTCAAACTCTATCTCTGGTGTAAAGGACAACTTTCTATCCCCGTGCGTTTGGACAGGGGAGACCGGCAAAATTTCAAAAATCGGGCATTTTGACCTTCCAAAATAGAAATTTTTCTACACAAGGAGAACGAAGCGAACCAGGGGCCCGCCCTTTTAGCTGTAGCATCCAGGTATCCTCAGTAATTACCACCGTGAAAATCCAGCAAATCCGCCGTACTTTTTTCTACACTTTTTTTTCCGGTACCAATGGTATTTCGGTCTCTAATTCCGGGAATAATGACTCTACCGAGGAACGGGATACGGTCCTGTATTCCCCCTTGACTTACTTGTTACACGATAGCCTCAAACCGGGAATCGCGAACACAAGTTGATTTTCGAAAAAAAAATGGGAAGGGTTTAAACCACTATTCTGCCGACATTCTAGCCGCCATAATTCCTCAGTGCTTGAAGTGACAATAAAGCCGAAGAGTGCGTTGAATTCAGCTCCTCAAACTCTATCTCTGGTGTAAAGGACAACTTTCTATCCCCGTGCGTTTGGACAGGAGAGACCGGCAAAATTTCAAAAATCGGGCATTTTGACCTTCCAAAAAAGAAATTTTTCTACACAAGGAGAACGAAGCGAAACAGGGGCCCGCCCTTTTAGCTGTAGCATCCAGGTATCCTCAGTAATAACCACCGTGAAAATCCAGCAAATCCGCCGCACTTTTTTCTACACTTTTTTTTTCCGGTACCAATGGTATTTCGGTCTCTAATTCCGGGAATAATGACCCTACCGAGGAACGGGATACGGTCCTGTATTCCCCCTTGACTTACTTGTTACACGATAGCCTCAAACCGGGAATCGCGAACACAAGTTGATTTTCGAAAAAAAAATGGGAAGGGTTTAAACCACTATTCTGCCGACATTCTAGCCGCCATAATTCCTCAGTGCTTGAAGTGACAATAAAGCCGAAGAGTGCGTTGAATTCAGCTCCTGAAACTCTATCTCTGGTGTAAAGGACAACTTTCTATCCCCGTGCGTTTGGACAGGAGGGACCGGCAAAATTTCAAAAATCGGGCATTTTGACCTTCCAAAAAAGAAATTTTTCTACACAAGGAGAACGAAGCGAACCAGGGGCCCGCCCTTTTAGCTGTAGCATCCAGGTATCCTCAGTAATAACCACCGTGAAAATCCAGCAAATCCGCCGCACTTTTTTCTACACTTTTTTTTCCGGTACCAATGGTATTTCGGTCTCTAATTCCGGGAATAATGACCCTACCGAGGAACGGGATACGGTCCTGTATTCCCCCTTGACTTACTTGTTACACGATAGCCTCAAACCGGGAATCGCGAACACAAGTTGATTTTCGAAAAAAAAAATGGGACATTCTAGCCGCCATAATTCCTCAGTGCTTAAAGTGATAATAAAGCCGAAGAGTGCGTTGAATTCAGCTCCTCAAACTCTATCTCTGGTGTAAAGGACAACTTTCTATCCCCGTGCGTTTGGACAGGAGAGACCGGCAAAATTTCAAAAATCGGGCATTTTGACCTTCCAAAAAGAAATTTTTCTACACAAGGAGAACGAAGCGAACCAGGGGCCCGCCCTTTTAGCTGTAGCATCCAGGTATCCTCAGTAATAACCACCGTGAAAATCCAGCAAATCCGCCGCACTTTTTTCTACACTTTTTTTTCCGGTACCAATGGTATTTCGGTCTCTAATTCCGGGAATAATGACTCTACCGAGGAACGGGATACGGTGCTGTATTCCCCCTTGACTTACTTGTTACACGATATCCTCAAACCGGGAATCGCGAACACAAGTTGATTTTCGAAAAAAAAAATGGGAAGGGTTTAAACCACTATTCTGCCGACATTCTAGCCGCCATAATTCCTCAGTGCTTGAAGTGACAATGAAGCCGAAGAGTGCGTTGAATTCAGCTCCTCAAACTATATCTCTGGTGTAAAGGACAACTTTCTATCCCCGTGCGTTTGGACAGGAGAGACCGGCAAAATTTCAAAAATCGGGCATTTTGACCTTCCAAAAAAGAAATTTTTCTACACAAGGAGAACGAAGCGAACCAGGGGCCTGCTCTTTTAGCTGTAGCATCCAGGTATCCTCAGTAATAACCACCGTGAAAATATAGCAAATCCGCCGCACTTTTTTCTACACTTTTTTTTCCGGTACCAATGGTATTTCGGTCTCTAATTCCGGGAATAATGACCCTACCGAGGAACGGGATACGGTCCTGTATTCCCCCTTGACTTACTTGTTACACGATAGCCTCAAACCGGGAATCGCGAACACAAGTTGATTCTGCCGACATTCTAGCCGCCATAATTCCTCAGTGCTTGAAGTGACAATAAAGCCGAAGAGTGCGTTGAATTCAGCTCCTCAAACTCTATCTCTGGTGTAAAGGACAATTTTCTATCCCCGTGCGTTTGGACAGGAGAGACCGGCAAAATTTCAAAAATCGGGCATTTTGACCTTCCAAAAAAGAAATTTTTCTACACAAGGAGAACGAAGCGAACCAGGGGCCCGCCCTTTTAGCTGTAGCATCCAGGTATCCTCAGTAATAACCACCGTGAAAATCCAGCAAATCCGCCGCACTTTTTTCTACACTTTTTTTTCCGGTACCAATGGTATTTCGGTCTCTAATTCCGGGAATAATGACCCTTCCGAGGAACGGGATACGGTCCTGTATTCCCCCTTGACTTACTTGTTACACGATAGCCTCAAACCGGGAATCGCGAACACAAGTTGATTTTCGAAAAAAAAATGGGAATGACCACTATTCTGCCGACATTCTAGCCGCCATAATTCCTCAGTGCTTGAAGAGATAATAAAGCCGAAGAGTGCGTTGAATTCAGCTCCTCAAACTCTATCTCTGGTGTAAAGGACAATTTTCTATCCCCGTGCGTTTGGACAGGAGAGACCGGCAAAATTTCAAAAATCGGGCATTTTGACCTTCCAAAAAAGAAATTTTTCTACACAAGGAGAACGAAGCGAACCAGGGGCCCGCCCTTTTAGCTGTAGCATCCAGGTATCCTCAGTAATAACCACCGTGAAAATCCAGCAAATCCGCCGCACTTTTTTCTACACTTTTTTTTCCGGTACCAATGGTATTTCGGTCTCTAATTCCGGGAATAATGACCCTACCGAGGAACGGGATACGGTCCTGTATTCCCCCTTGACTTACTTGTTACACGATAGCCTCAAACCGGGAATCGCGAACACAAGTTGATTTTCGAAAAAAAAATGGGAAGGGTTTAAACCACTATTCTGCCGACATTCTAGCCGCCATAATTCCTCAGTGCTAGAAGTGACAATAAAGCCGAAGAGTGCGTTGAATTCAGCTCCTCAAACTCTATCTCTGGTGTAAAGGACAACTTTCTATCCCCGTGCGTTTGGACAGGAGAGACCGGCAAAATTTCAAAAATCGGGCATTTTGACCTTCCAAAAAAGAAATTTTTCTACACAAGGAGAACGAAGCGAACCAGGGGCCCGCCCTTTTAGCTGTAGCATCCAGGTATCCTCAGTAATAACCACCGTGAAAATCCAGCAAATCCGCCGCACTTTTTTCTACACTTTTTTTCCCGGTACCAATGGTATTTCGGTCTCTAATTCCGGGAATAATGACCCTACCGAGGAACGGGATACGGTCCTGTATTCCCTTTGACTTACTTGTTACACGATAGCCTCAAACCGGGAATCGCGAACACAAGTTGATTTTCGAAAAAAAAATGGGACATTCTAGCCGCCATAATTCCTCAGTGCTTGAAGTGATAATAAAGCCGAAGAGTGCGTTGAATTCAGCTCCTCAAACTCTATGTCTGGTGTAAAGGACAACTTTCTATCCCCGTGCGTTTGGACAGGAGAGACCGGCAAAATTTCAAAAATCGGGCATTTTAACCTTCCAAAAAAGAAATTTTTCTACACAAGGAGAACGAAGCGAACCAGGGGCCTGCCCTTTTAGCTGTAGCATCCAGGTATCCTCAGTAATAACCACCGTGAAAATCCAGCAAATCCGCCGCACTTTTTTCTACACTTTTTTTTCCGGTACCAATGGTATTTCGGTCTCTAATTCCGGGAATAATGACCCTACCGAGGAACGGGATACGGTCCTGTATTCCCCCTTGACTTACTTGTTACACGATAGCCTCAGACCGGGAATCGCGAACACAAGTTGATTTTCGAAAAAAAAATGGGAAGGGTTTAAACCACTATTCTGCCGACATTCTAGCCGCCATAATTCCTCAGTGCTAGAAGTGACAATAAAGCCGAAGAGTGCGTTGAATTCAGCTCCTCAGACTCTATCTCTGGTGTAAAGGACAACTTTCTATCCCCGTGCGTTTGGACAGGAGAGACCGGCAAAATTTCAAAAATCGGGCATTTTGACCTTCCAAAAAAGAAATTTTTCGACACAAGGAGAACGAAGCGAACCAGGGGCCCGCCCTTTTAGCTGTAGCATCCAGGTATCCTCAGTAATAACCACCGTGAAAATCCAGCAAATCCGCCGCACTTTTTTCTACACTTTTTTTCCCGGTACCAATGGTATTTCGGTCTCTAATTCCGGGAATAATGACCCTACCGAGGAACGGGATACGGTCCTGTATTCCCCCTTGACTTACTTGTTACACGATAGCCTCAAACCGGGAATCGCGAACACAAGTTGATTTTCGAAAAAAAAAATGGGAAGGGTTTAAACCACTATTCTGCCGACATTCTAGCCGCCATAATTCCTCAGTGCTTGAAGTGACAATAAAGCCGAAGAGTGCGTTGAATTCAACTCCTCAAACTCTATCTCTGGTGTAAAGGACAACTTTCTATCCCCGAGCGTTTGGACAGGAGAGACCGGCAAAATTTAAAAAATCGGGCATTTTGACCTTCCAAAAAAGAAATTTTTCTACACAAGGAGAACGAAGCGAACCAGGGGCCCGCCCTTTTAGCTGTAGCATCCAGGTATCCTCAGTAATAACCACCGTGAAAATCCAGCAAATCCGCCGCACTTTTTTCTACACTTTTTTTTTCCGGTACCAATGGTATTTCGGTCTCTAATTCCGGGAATAATGACCCTACCGAGGAACGGGATTCGGTCCTGTATTCCCCCTTGACTTACTTGTTACACGATAGCCTCAAACCGGGAATCGCGAACACAAGTTGATTTTCGAAAAAAAAATGGGACATGCCGACATTCTAGCCGCCATAATTCCTCAGTGCTTGAAGTGAGAATAAATCCGAAGAGTGCTTTGAATTCAGCTCCTCAAACTCTATCTCTGGTGTAAAGGACAACTTTCTATCCCCCTGCGTTTGGACAGGAGAGACGGGCAAATTTTAAAAAATCGGGCATTTTGACCTTTAAAAAAAGAAATTTTTCTACACAAGGAGAACGAAGCGAACCAGGGGCCTGACTTTTTACTGTAGCATACAGGTATCCTCAGTAATAACCGCCGAGAAAATCCAGCAAATCCGCCGCACTTTTTTCTACACTTTTTTTTTCCGGTACCTATGGTATTTCGGTCTCTAATTCCGGGAATAATGACAATAGCGAGGAACGGGATACGGTCCTGTATTCCCCCTTGACTTACTTGTTACACGATAGCCTCAAACCGGGAATCGCGAACACAATTTGAATTTCGAAAATAAAAATGGGAGGGTTTAAACCACTATTCTGCTGACATTCTAGCCGCCATTATTCCTCAGTGCTTGAAGTAAGAATAAATCCGAAGAGTGCTTTGAATTCAGCTCCTCAAACTCTATCTCTGGTGTAAAGGACAACTTTCTATCCCCCTGCGTTTGGACAGGAGAGACGGGCAAATTTTAAAAAATCGGGCATTTTGACCTTTAAAAACAGAAATTTTTCTACACAAGGAGAACGAAGCGAACCAGGGGCCCGCCCTTTTAACTGCAGCATCCAGGTATCCTCAGTAATAACCACCGTGAAAATCCAGCAAATCCGCCGCACTTATTTCTACAACTTTTTTTCCGGTACCTATGCTATTTCGGTCTCTAATTCCGGGAATAATGACCCTACAGATGAACGGGATACGGTCCTGTATTCCGCCATGACTTACTTGTTGCACGATAGCCTCAAACCGGGATTCGCGAACACAAGTTGATTTTCGAGAAAAAAAAATAGGAGAGGTTTAAACCACTATTCTGCTGACATTCTAGCCGCCATTATTCCTCAGAGCTTGAAGTGAGAATAGAGCCGAAGAGTGCTTTGAATTCAGCACCTCAAACTCTATCTCTGGTGTAAAGGACAACTTTCTATCCCCGTGCGTTTGGACAGGAGAGACCGGCAAAATTTCAAAAATCGGGCATTTTGACCTACCAAAAAAGAAATTTTTCTACACAAGTAGAACGAAGCGAAACAGGGGCCCGCCCTTTTAACTGTAGCATCCAGGTATCCTCAGTAATAACCACCGTGAAAATCCAGCAAATCCGCCGCACTTTTTTCTACACCTTTTTTTCCGGTACCTATGGTATTTCGGTCTCCAATTCCGGGAATAATGACCATACCGAGGAACGGGATACGGTCCTGTATTCCCCCTCGTCTTACTTGTTACACGATAGCCTCAAACCGGGATTCGCGAACACAAGTTGATTTTCGAGAAAAAAAAATGGGAGAGGTTTAAACCACTATTCTGCTGACATTCTAGCCGCCATTATTCCTCAGAGCTTGAAGTGAGAATAGAGCCGAAGAGTGCTTTGAATTCAGCACCTCAAACTCTATCTCTGGTGTAAAGGACAACTTTCTATCCCCGTGCGTTTGGACAGGAGAGACCGGCAAAATTTCAAAAATCGGGCATTTTGACCTACCAAAAAAGAAATTTTTCTACACAAGGAGAACGAAGCGAAACAGGGGCCCGCCCTTTTAACTGTAGCATCCAAGTATCCTCAGTAGTAACCACGGTGAAAATACAGCAAATCCGCCGCACTTTTTTCTACACTTTTTTTTCCTTTACTTATGGTATTTCGGTCTCTAATCCTGGGAATAATGACCCAACCAAGGAACGGGATACGGTCCTGTATTCCCCCTTGACTTACTTGTTACACGATAGCCTCAAACCGGGAATCGCGAACAAAAGTTGATTTTCGAAAAAAAAATGGGAAGGGTTTAAACCACTATTCTGCTGACATTCTAGCCGCCATTATTCCTCAGAGCTTGAAGTGAGAATAAAGCCGAAGAGTGCTTTGAATTCAGCTCCTCAAACTCTATCTCTGGTGCAAAGGACAACTTTCTATCCCCGTGCGTTTGGACAGGAGAGACCGGCAAAATTCCTAAAATCGGGCATTTTGACCTTCCAAAATAGAAATTTTTCTACACAACGAGAACGAAGCGAACCAGGGGCCTGCCTTTTTACTGTAGCATACAGGTATCCTCAGTAATAACCACCGAGAAAATCCAGCAAATCCGCCGCACCTTTTTCTACACTTTTTTTTTTCCCGTACCTATGGTATTTCGGTCTCTATTTCCGGGAATAATGACAATACCGAGGAACGGGATACGGTCCTGTATTCCCCCTTGACTTACTTGTTACACGATAGCCTCAAACCGGGAATCGCGAACACAAGTTGAATTTCGAAAAAAAAAATAGGAGGGGTTTAAACCACTATTCTGCTGACATTCTACCCACCATAATTCCTCAGTGCTTCAAGTGAGAATAAAACCGAAGATTGCGTTGAATTCAGCTCCTCAAACTCTATCTCTGGTTTAAAGGACAACTTTCTATCTCCGTGCGTTTGGACAGGAGAGATCGGCAAAATTCCAAAAATCGGGCATTTTGACCTTCCAAAAAAGAAATTTTTCTACACAAGGAGAACGAAGCGAACCAGGGGCCCGCCCTTTTAACTGTAGCATCCAGGTATCCTTAGTAATAACCACCGTGAAAATCCAGCAAATCCGCCGCACTTTTTTCTACACCTTTTTTTCCGGTACCTATGGTATTTCAGTCTCTAATTGCGGGAATAATGACCATACCGAGGAACGGGATATGGTCCTGTATTCCCCCTTGACTTACATGTTCCACGATAGCCTCAAACCGGGAATCGCGAACACAAGTTGATTTTCGAAAAAAAAAATAAGAAGGGTTTGAACAACAATTCTGCCGAAATTCTACCCGCCATAATTCCTCAGTGCTTCAAGTGAGAATAAAGCCGAAGATTGCGTTGAATTCAGCTCCTCAAACTCTATCTCTGGTTTAAAGGACAACTTTCTATCCCCGTGCGTTTGGACAGGAGAGACCGGCAAAATTCCAAAAATCGGGTATTTTGACCTTCCAAAAAAGAAATTTTTCTACACAAGGACAACGAAGCGTACCAGGGGCCCGCCCTTTTAACTGTAGCATCCAGGTATCCTCAGTAATAACCACCGTGAAAATCCAGCAAATCCGCCGCACTCTTTTCTACATTTTTTTTTCCGGTACCTATGGTATTTCGGACTCTAATTCCGGGAATAATGACCCTACCGAGGAACGGGATACGGTCCTGTATTACCCTTTGACTTACTTGTTACACGATAGCCTCAAACCGGGAATCGAGATCACAAGTTGATTTTCGAAAAAAAATTGCAAGGAAATACCAATATACCACTATTCTGCCGACATTCTAGCCGCCATCATTTCTCAGTGCTTGTAGTGAGAATATAGCCAAAGAGTACTTTGAATTCAGCTCCTGAACCTCTATCTCTGGTGTAAATGACAACTTTCTATCCCCGTGCGTTTTGACAGGAGAGAACGGCAAAATTTCAAAAACCGGGCATTTTGACCTTCCAAAAAAGAAATTTTTCTACACAAATAGAACGAAGCTAACCAGCGGCCCGCTCTTTTAACTGTAGCATTCAGGTATCCTCAGTAATAACCACCGTGAAAATCCAGCAAATCCGCCGCACTTTTTTCTACACTTTTTTTCCGATACCTATGGTATTTCGGTCTCTAATTCCGGGAATAATGACCCTACCGAGGAACGGGATACGGTCCTTTGTTCCCCCTTGACTTACTTGTTACACGATAGCCTCAAACAGGTAATCGCGAACACAAGTTGATGCCGACATTCTAGCCGCCATAATTCCTCAGGGCTTCAAGTGAGAATAAAGCCGAAGAGTGCGTTGAATTCAGCTCCTCAAACTCTATCTCTGGTGTAAAGGACAACTTTCTATCCCCGTGCGTTTGTACAGGAAAGGCCGGCAAATTTAAAAAATCGGGCATTTTTACCTTCCAAAAAAGATATTTTTCTACGCAAGGAGAACGAAGCGAACCAGGGACCCGCCCTTTTAGCAGTAGCATCCAGGTATCCTCAGTAATAACCACCGTGAGAATCCAGCAAATCTGCTGCACTTTTTTCTACCTTTTTTTTTTCCGTTACCTATGGTATTTCAGTCTCTAATTCCGGGAATAATGACCCTACCGAGGAACGGAATACGGCCCTGTAATCCCCCTTCACTCACTTGTTACACGACAGCCTCAAAGAGGGAATTGCGAACACAAGTTGATTTTCGAAAAAAAAAATGGGAAAGGGTTTAAACCACAATTCTGCCGAAATTCCACCCGTCATAATTCCTCAGTGCTTCAAGTGAGAATAAAGCCGAAGATTGCGTTCAATTCAGCTCCTCAAACTCTATGTCTGGTGTAAAGGACAACTTTCTATCCCCGTGCGTTTCGACAGGAGAGACCGGCAAAATTTCAAAAATCGGGCCTTTTGACCTTCCAAAAAATAAATTTTTCTACACAAGGAGAACGAAGCAAACCAGGGGCCCCCCCTTTTAACTGTAGCATCCAGGTATCCTCAGTAATAACCACCGTGAAAATCCAGCAAATCCGCAGCACATTTTTCTACACTTTTTCTTCCGTTACCTATGGTATTTCGGTCTCTAATTCCGGGAATAATGACAATACCGAGGAACGGGATACGGTCCTGCATTCCCCCTTGACTTACTTGTTCCACGATAGCCTCAAACAGGGAATCGCGAACACAAGTTGATTTTCGAAAAAAAAAAATTGGAAGGGTTTAAACCACTATTCTGTCGACATTCTAGCCGCCATAATTTCTCAGTGCTTCAAGTGAGAATAAAGTTGAAGAGTGCGTTGAATTCAGCTCCTCAAACTCTATCTCTGGTGTAAAGGACAATTTTCTATCCCCGTGCGTTTGGACAGGAGAGACCGGCAAAATTTCAAAAACCGGGCATTTTGACCTTCCAAATAAGAAATTTTTCTACACAAATAGAACGAAGCTAACCAGCGGCCCGCTCTTTTAACTGTAGCATTCAGGTATCCTCAGTAATAACCACCGTGAAAATCCAGCAAATCCGCCGCACTTTTTTCTATACTTTTTTTCCGGTACCTATGGTATTTCGGTCTCTAATTCCGGGAATAATGACCCTACCGAGGAACGGGATACGGTCCTTTGTTCCCCCTTGACTTACTTGTTACACGATAGCCTCACACCGGTAATCGCGAACACAAGTTGTTGCCGACATTCTAGCCGCCATAATTCCTCAGGGCTTCAAGTGAGAATAAAGCCGAAGAGTGCGTTGAATTCAGCTCCTCAAACTCTATCTCTGGTGTAAAGGACAAGTTTCTATCCCCGTGCGTTTGTACAGGAAAGGCCGGCAAAATTTCAAAAATCGGGCATTTTTACCTTCCAAAAAAGAAATTTTTCTAGGCAAGGAGAACGAAGCGAACCAGGGACCCGCCCTTTTAGCAGTAGCATCCAGGTATCCTCAGTAATAACCACCGTCAGAATCCAGCAAATCTGCTGCACTTTTTTCTACCCTTTTTTTTCCGTTACCTATGGTATTTCAGTCTCTAATTCCGGGAATAATGACCCTACGGAGGAACGGAATACGGTCCTGTAATCCCCCTTGAATTACTTGTTACACGATAGCCTCAAAGAGGGAATTGCGAACACAAGTTGATTTTCGAAAAAAAAATGGGCAGAGTTTAAACCACAATTCTGCCGAAATTCCACCCGCCATTATTCCTCAGTGCTTCAAGTGAGATCAAAGCCGAAGATTGCGTTGAATTCAGCTCCTCAAACTCTATCTCTGGTTTAAAGGACAACGTTCTATCCCCGTGCGTTTGGACAGGAGAGACCGGCAAAATTCCAAAAATCGGGCATTTTGACCTTCCAAAACAGAAATTTTTCTACACAAGGACAACGAAGCGAACCAGGGGCCCGCCCTTTTAACTGTAGCATCCAGGTATCCTCAGTAATAACCACCGTGAAAATCCCGCAAATCCGCTGCACTTTCTTCTACACTTTTTTTTCCGGTACCTATGGTATTTCCGTCTCTAATTCCGGGAATACTGACCCTACCGAGGAACGGAATACGGTCCTGTAATCCCCCTTGACTCACTTGTTACACGATAGCCTCAAAGAGGGAATTGCGAACACAAGTTGATTTTCGAAAAAAAAAATGGGAAGGGTTTAAACCACAATTCTGCCGAAATTCCACCCGCCATAATTCCTCAGTGCTTCAAGTGAGAATAAAGCCGAAGATTGCGTTGAATTCAGCTCCTCAAACTCTGTCTCTGGTGTAAAGGACAACTTTCTATCCCCGTGCTTTTGGACAGGAGAGACCGGCAAAATTTAAAAAATCGGGCATTTTGACCTTCCAAAGGAAATTTTTCTACACAAGGACAACGAAGCGAAACAGTGGCCCGCCCTTTTAACTGTAGCATCCAGGTATCCTCAGTATTAACCACCGTGAAAATCCAGCAAATCCGCCGCACTTTTTTCTACACCTTTTTTTCCGGTACCTATGGTATTTCAGTCTCTAATTGCGGGAATAATGACCATACCGAGGAACGGGATACGGTCCTGTATTCCCCCTTGACTTACTTGTTCCACGATAGCCTCAAACCGGGAATCGCGAACACAAGTTGATTTTCGAAAAAAAAATGGGAAGGGTTTAAACCACTATTCTGCCGACATTCTAGCCGCCATAATTCCTCAGTGCTTGAAGTGACAATAAAGCCGAAGAGTGCGTTGAATTCAGCTCCTCAAACTCTATCTCTGGTGTAAAGGACAACTTTCTATCCCCGTGCGTTTGGACAGGAGAGACCGGCAAAATTTCAAAAATCGGGCATTTTGACCTTCCAAAAAAGAAATTTTTCTACACAAGGAGAACGAAGCGAACCAGGGGCCCGCCCTTTTAGCTGTAGCATCCAGGTATCCTCAGTAATAACCACCGTGAAAATCCAGCAAATCCGCCGCACTTTTTTCTACACTTTTTTTTCCGGTACCAATGGTATTTCGGTCTCTAATTCCGGGAATAATGACCCTACCGAGGAACGGGATACGGTCCTGTATTCCCCCTTGACTTACTTGTTACACGATAGCCTCAAACCGGGAATCGCGAACACAAGTTGATTTTCGAAAAAAAAATGGGACATTCTAGCCGCCATAATTCCTCAGTGCTTGAAGTGACAATAAAGCCGAAGAGTGCGTTGAATTCAGCTCCTGAAACTCTATCTCTGGTGTAAAGGACAACTTTCTATCCCCGTGCGTTTGGACAGGAGAGACCGGCAAAATTTAAAAAATCGGGCATTTTGACCTTCCAGAAAAGAAATTTTTCTACACAAGGAGAACGAAGCGAACCAGGGGCCCGCCCTCTTGGCTGTAGCATCCAGGTATCCTCAGTAATAACCACCGTGAAAATCCAGCAAATCCGCCGCACTTTTTTCTACACTTTTTTTTCCGGTACCAATGGTATTTCGGTCTCTAATTCCGGGAATAATGACCCTACCGAGGAACGGGATACGGTCCTGTATTCCCCCTTGACTTACTTGTTACACGATAGCCTCAAACCGGGAATCGCGAACACAAGTTGATTTTCGAAAAAAAAAATGGGAAGGGTTTAAACCACTATTCTGCCTACATTCTAGCCGCCATAATTCCTCAGTGCTTGAAGTGACAATAAAGCCGAAGAGTGCGTTGAATTCAGCTCCTCAAACTCTATCTCTGGTGTAAAGGACAACTTTCTATCCCCGTGCGTTTGGACAGGAGAGACCGGCAAAATTTCAAAAATCGGGCATTTTGACCTTCCAAAAAAGAAATTTTTCTACACAAGGAGAACGAAGCGAACCAGGGGCCCGCCCTTTTAGCTGTAGCATCCAGGTATCCTCAGTAATAACCACCGTGAAAATCCAGCATATCCGCCGCACTTTTTTCTACACTTTTTCTTCCGGTACCAATGGTATTTCGGTCTCTAATTCCGGGAATAATGACCCTACCGAGGAACGGGATACGGTCCTGTATTCCCCCTTGACTTACTTGTTACACGATAGCCTCAAAACGGGAATCGCGAACACAAGTTGATTTTCGAAAAAAAAATGGGAAGGGTTTAAACCACTATTCTGCCGACATTCTAGCCGCCATAATTCCTCAGTGCTTGAAGTGACAATAAAGCCGAAGAGTGCGTTGAATTCAGCTCCTCAAACTCTAGCTCTGGTGTAAAGGACAACTTTCTATCCCCGTGCGTTTGGACAGGAGAGACCGGCAAAATTTCAAAAATCGGGCATTTTGACCTTCCAAAAAAGAAATTTTTCTACACAAGGAGAACGAAGCGAACCAGGGGCCTGCCCTTTTAGCTGTAGCATCCATGTATCCTCAGTAATAACCACCGTGAAAATCCAGCAAATCCGCCGCACTTTTTTCTACACTTTTTTTTCCGGTACCAATGGTATTTCGGTCTCTAATTCCGGGAATAATGACCCTACCGAGGAACGGGATACGGTCCTGTATTCCCCCTTGACTTACTTGTTACACGATAGCCTCAAACCGGGAATCGCGAACACAAGTTGATTTTCGAAAAAAAAAAATGGGAAGGGTTTAAACCACTATTCTGCCGACATTCTAGCCGCCATAATTCCTCAGTGCTAGAAGTGCCAATAAAGCCGAAGAGTGCGTTGAATTCAGCTCCTCAAACTCTATCTCTGGTGTAAAGGACAACTTTCTATCCCCGTGCGTTTGGACAGGGGAGACCGGCAAAATTTCAAAAATCGGGCATTTTGACCTTCCAAAATAGAAATTTTTCTACACAAGGAGAACGAAGCGAACCAGGGGCCCGCCCTTTTAGCTGTAGCATCCAGGTATCCTCAGTAATTACCACCGTGAAAATCCAGCAAATCCGCCGTACTTTTTTCTACACTTTTTTTTCCGGTACCAATGGTATTTCGGTCTCTAATTCCGGGAATAATGACTCTACCGAGGAACGGGATACGGTCCTGTATTCCCCCTTGACTTACTTGTTACACGATAGCCTCAAACCGGGAATCGCGAACACAAGTTGATTTTCGAAAAAAAAATGGGAAGGGTTTAAACCACTATTCTGCCGACATTCTAGCCGCCATAATTCCTCAGTGCTTGAAGTGACAATAAAGCCGAAGAGTGCGTTGAATTCAGCTCCTCAAACTCTATCTCTGGTGTAAAGGACAACTTTCTATCCCCGTGCGTTTGGACAGGAGAGACCGGCAAAATTTCAAAAATCGGGCATTTTGACCTTCCAAAAAAGAAATTTTTCTACACAAGGAGAACGAAGCGAAACAGGGGCCCGCCCTTTTAGCTGTAGCATCCAGGTATCCTCAGTAATAACCACCGTGAAAATCCAGCAAATCCGCCGCACTTTTTTCTACACTTTTTTTTTCCGGTACCAATGGTGTTTCGGTCTCTAATTCCGGGAATAATGACCCTACCGAGGAACGGGATACGGTCCTGTATTCCCCCTTGACTTACTTGTTACACGATAGCCTCAAACCGGGAATCGCGAACACAAGTTGATTTTCGAAAAAAAAATGGGAAGGGTTTAAACCACTATTCTGCCGACATTCTAGCCGCCATAATTCCTCAGTGCTTGAAGTGACAATAAAGCCGAAGAGTGCGTTGAATTCAGCTCCTGAAACTCTATCTCTGGTGTAAAGGACAACTTTCTATCCCCGTGCGTTTGGACAGGAGAGACCGGCAAAATTTCAAAAATCGGGCATTTTGACCTTCCAAAAAAGAAATTTTTCTACACAAGGAGAACGAAGCGAACCAGGGGCCCGCCCTTTTAGCTGTAGCATCCAGGTATCCTCAGTAATAACCACCGTGAAAATCCAGCAAATCCGCCGCACTTTTTTCTACACTTTTTTTTCCGGTACCAATGGTATTTCGGTCTCTAATTCCGGGAATAATGACCCTACCGAGGAACGGGATACGGTCCTGTATTCCCCCTTGACTTACTTGTTACACGATAGCCTCAAACCGGGAATCGCGAACACAAGTTGATTTTCGAAAAAAAAATGGGACATTCTAGCCGCCATAATTCCTCAGTGCTTAAAGTGATAATAAAGCCGAAGAGTGCGTTGAATTCAGCTCCTCAAACTCTATCTCTGGTGTAAAGGACAACTTTCTATCCCCGTGCGTTTGGACAGGAGAGACCGGCAAAATTTCAAAAATCGGGCATTTTGACCTTCCAAAAAGAAATTTTTCTACACAAGGAGAACGAAGCGAACCAGGGGCCCGCCCTTTTAGCTGTAGCATCCAGGTATCCTCAGTAATAACCACCGTGAAAATCCAGCAAATCCGCCGCACTTTTTTCTACACTTTTTTTTCCGGTACCAATGGTATTTCGGTCTCTAATTCCGGGAATAATGACTCTACCGAGGAACGGGATACGGTGCTGTATTCCCCCTTGACTTACTTGTTACACGATATCCTCAAACCGGGAATCGCGAACACAAGTTGATTTTCGAAAAAAAAAATGGGAAGGGTTTAAACCACTATTCTGCCGACATTCTAGCCGCCATAATTCCTCAGTGCTTGAAGTGACAATGAAGCCGAAGAGTGCGTTGAATTCAGCTCCTCAAACTATATCTCTGGTGTAAAGGACAACTTTCTATCCCCGTGCGTTTGGACAGGAGAGACCGGCAAAATTTCAAAAATCGGGCATTTTGACCTTCCAAAAAAGAAATTTTTCTACACAAGGAGAACGAAGCGAACCAGGGGCCTGCTCTTTTAGCTGTAGCATCCAGGTATCCTCAGTAATAACCACCGTGAAAATATAGCAAATCCGCCGCACTTTTTTCTACACTTTTTTTTCCGGTACCAATGGTATTTCGGTCTCTAATTCCGGGAATAATGACCCTACCGAGGAACGGGATACGGTCCTGTATTCCCCCTTGACTTACTTGTTACACGATAGCCTCAAACCGGGAATCGCGAACACAAGTTGATTCTGCCGACATTCTAGCCGCCATAATTCCTCAGTGCTTGAAGTGACAATAAAGCCGAAGAGTGCGTTGAATTCAGCTCCTCAAACTCTATCTCTGGTGTAAAGGACAATTTTCTATCCCCGTGCGTTTGGACAGGAGAGACCGGCAAAATTTCAAAAATCGGGCATTTTGACCTTCCAAAAAAGAAATTTTTCTACACAAGGAGAACGAAGCGAACCAGGGGCCCGCCCTTTTAGCTGTAGCATCCAGGTATCCTCAGTAATAACCACCGTGAAAATCCAGCAAATCCGCCGCACTTTTTTCTACACTTTTTTTTCCGGTACCAATGGTAATTCGGTCTCTAATTCCGGGAATAATGACCCTACCGAGGAACGGGATACGGTCCTGTATTCCCCCTTGTCTTACTTGTTACACGATAGCCTCAAACCGGGAATCGCGAACACAAGTTGATTTTCGAAAAAAAAATGGGAAGGGTTTAAACCACTATTCTGCCGACATTCTAGCCGCCATAATTCCTCAGTGCTTGAAGTGACAATAAAGCCGAAGAGTGCGTTGAATTCAGCTCCTCAAACTATATCTCTGGTGTAAAGGACAACTTTCTATCCCCGTGCGTTTGGACAGGAGAGACCGGCAAAATTTCAAAAATCGGGCATTTTGACCTTCCAAAAAAGAAATTTTTCTACACAAGGAGAACGAAGCGAACCAGGGGCCTGCCCTTTTAGCTGTAGCATCCAGGTATCCTCAGTAATAACCACCGTGAAAATCCAGCAAATCCGCCGCACTTTTTTCTACACTTTTTTTTCCGGTACCAATGGTATTTCGGTCTCTAATTCCGGGAATAATGACCCTTCCGAGGAACGGGATACGGTTCTGTATTCCCCCTTGACTTACTTGTTACACGATAGCCTCAAACCGGGAATCGCGAACACAAGTTGATTTTCGAAAAAAAAAAATGGGAAGGGTTTAAACCACTATTCTGCCGACATTCTAGCCGCCATAATTCCTCAGTGCTAGAAGTGCCAATAAAGCCGAAGAGTGCGTTGAATTCAGCTCCTCAAACTCTATCTCTGGTGTAAAGGACAACTTTCTATCCCCGTGCGTTTGGACAGGGGAGACCGGCAAAATTTCAAAAATCGGGCATTTTGACCTTCCAAAATAGAAATTTTTCTACACAAGGAGAACGAAGCGAACCAGGGGCCCGCCCTTTTAGCTGTAGCATCCAGGTATCCTCAGTAATTACCACCGTGAAAATCCAGCAAATCCGCCGTACTTTTTTCTACACTTTTTTTTCCGGTACCAATGGTATTTCGGTCTCTAATTCCGGGAATAATGACTCTACCGAGGAACGGGAGACGGTCCTGTATTCCCCCTTGACTTACTTGTTACACGATAGCCTCAAACCGGGAATCGCGAACACAAGTTGATTTTCGAAAAAAAAATGGGAAGGGTTTAAACCACTATTCTGCCGACATTCTAGCCGCCATAATTCCTCAGTGCTTGAAGTGACAATAAAGCCGAAGAGTGCGTTGAATTCAGCTCCTCAAACTCTATCTCTGGTGTAAAGGACAACTTTCTATCCCCGTGCGTTTGGACAGGAGAGACCGGCAAAATTTCAAAAATCGGGCATTTTGACCTTCCAAAAAAGAAATTTTTCTACACAAGGAGAACGAAGCGAAACAGGGGCCCGCCCTTTTAGCTGTAGCATCCAGGTATCCTCAGTAATAACCACCGTGAAAATCCAGCAAATCCGCCGCACTTTTTTCTACACTTTTTTTTTCCGGTACCAATGGTATTTCGGTCTCTAATTCCGGGAATAATGACCCTACCGAGGAACGGGATACGGTCCTGTATTCCCCCTTGACTTACTTGTTACACGATAGCCTCAAACCGGGAATCGCGAACACAAGTTGATTTTCGAAAAAAAAATGGGAGGGGTTTAAACCACTATTCTGCCGACATTCTAGCCGCCATAATTCCTCAGTGCTTGAAGTGACAATAAAGCCGAAGAGTGCGTTGAATTCAGCTCCTGAAACTCTATCTCTGGTGTAAAGGACAACTTTCTATCCCCGTGCGTTTGGACAGGAGAGACCGGCAAAATTTCAAAAATCGGGCATTTTGACCTTCCAAAAAAGAAATTTTTCTACACAAGGAGAACGAAGCGAACCAGGGGCCCGCCCTTTTAGCTGTAGCATCCAGGTATCCTCAGTAATAACCACCGTGAAAATCCAGCAAATCCGCCGCACTTTTTTCTACACTTTTTTTTCCGGTACCAATGGTATTTCGGTCTCTAATTCCGGGAATAATGACCCTACCGAGGAACGGGATACGGTCCTGTATTCCCCCTTGACTTACTTGTTACACGATAGCCTCAAACCGGGAATCGCGAACACAAGTTGATTTTCGAAAAAAAAATGGGACATTCTAGCCGCCATAATTCCTCAGTGCTTAAAGTGATAATAAAGCCGAAGAGTGCGTTGAATTCAGCTCCTCAAACTCTATCTCTGGTGTAAAGGACAACTTTCTATCCCCGTGCGTTTGGACAGGAGAGACCGGCAAAATTTCAAAAATCGGGCATTTTGACCTTCCAAAAAGAAATTTTTCTACACAAGGAGAACGAAGCGAACCAGGGGCCCGCCCTTTTAGCTGTAGCATCCAGGTATCCTCAGTAATAACCACCGTGAAAATCCAGCAAATCCGCCGCACTTTTTTCTACACTTTTTTTTCCGGTACCAATGGTATTTCGGTCTCTAATTCCGGGAATAATGACTCTACCGAGGAACGGGATACGGTGCTGTATTCCCCCTTGACTTACTTGTTACACGATATCCTCAAACCGGGAATCGCGAACACAAGTTGATTTTCGAAAAAAAAAAAATGGGAAGGGTTTAAACCACTATTCTGCCGACATTCTAGCCGCCATAATTCCTCAGTGCTTGAAGTGACAATGAAGCCGAAGAGTGCGTTGAATTCAGCTCCTCAAACTATATCTCTGGTGTAAAGGACAACTTTCTATCCCCGTGCGTTTGGACAGGAGAGACCGGCAAAATTTCAAAAATCGGGCATTTTGACCTTCCAAAAAAGAAATTTTTCTACACAAGGAGAACGAAGCGAACCAGGGGCCTGCTCTTTTAGCTGTAGCATCCAGGTATCCTCAGTAATAACCACCGTGAAAATATAGCAAATCCGCCGCACTTTTTTCTACACTTTTTTTTCCGGTACCAATGGTATTTCGGTCTCTAATTCCGGGAATAATGACCCTACCGAGGAACGGGATACGGTCCTGTATTCCCCCTTGACTTACTTGTTACACGATAGCCTCAAACCGGGAATCGCGAACACAAGTTGATTCTGCCGACATTCTAGCCGCCATAATTCCTCAGTGCTTGAAGTGACAATAAAGCCGAAGAGTGCGTTGAATTCAGCTCCTCAAACTCTATCTCTGGTGTAAAGGACAATTTTCTATCCCCGTGCGTTTGGACAGGAGAGACCGGCAAAATTTCAAAAATCGGGCATTTTGACCTTCCAAAAAAGAAATTTTTCTACACAAGGAGAACGAAGCGAACCAGGGGCCCGCCCTTTTAGCTGCAGCATCCAGGTATCCTCAGTAATAACCACCGTGAAAATCCAGCAAATCCGCCGCACTTTTTTCTACACTTTTTTTTCCGGTACCAATGGTAATTCGGTCTCTAATTCCGGGAATAATGACCCTACCGAGGAACGGGATACGGTCCTGTATTCCCCCTTGTCTTACTTGTTACACGATAGCCTCAAACCGGGAATCGCGAACACAAGTTGATTTTCGAAAAAAAAATGGGAAGGGTTTAAACCACTATTCTGCCGACATTCTAGCCGCCATAATTCCTCAGTGCTTGAAGTGACAATAAAGCCGAAGAGTGCGTTGAATTCAGCTCCTCAAACTATATCTCTGGTGTAAAGGACAACTTTCTATCCCCGTGCGTTTGGACAGGAGAGACCGGCAAAATTTCAAAAATCGGGCATTTTGACCTTCCAAAAAAGAAATTTTTCTACACAAGGAGAACGAAGCGAACCAGGGGCCTGCCCTTTTAGCTGTAGCATCCAGGTATCCTCAGTAATAACCACCGTGAAAATCCAGCAAATCCGCCGCACTTTTTTCTACACTTTTTTTTCCGGTACCAATGGTATTTCGGTCTCTAATTCCGGGAATAATGACCCTTCCGAGGAACGGGATACGGTCCTGTATTCCCCCTTGACTTACTTGTTACACGATAGCCTCAAACCGGGAATCGCGAACACAAGTTGATTTTCGAAAAAAAAATGGGAATGACCACTATTCTGCCGACATTCTAGCCGCCATAATTCCTCAGTGCTTGAAGAGATAATAAAGCCGAAGAGTGCGTTGAATTCAGCTCCTCAAACTCTATCTCTGGTGTAAAGGACAATTTTCTATCCCCGTGCGTTTGGACAGGAGAGACCGGCAAAATTTCAAAAATCGGGCATTTTGACCTTCCAAAAAAGAAATTTTTCTACACAAGGAGAACGAAGCGAACCAGGGGCCCGCCCTTTTAGCTGTAGCATCCAGGTATCCTCAGTAATAACCACCGTGAAAATCCAGCAAATCCGCCGCACTTTTTTCTACACTTTTTTTTCCGGTACCAATGGTATTTCGGTCTCTAATTCCGGGAATAATGACCCTACCGAGGAACGGGATACGGTCCTGTATTCCCCCTTGACTTACTTGTTACACGATAGCCTCAAACCGGGAATCGCGAACACAAGTTGATTTTCGAAAAAAAAATGGGAAGGGTTTAAACCACTATTCTGCCGACATTCTAGCCGCCATAATTCCTCAGTGCTAGAAGTGACAATAAAGCCGAAGAGTGCGTTGAATTCAGCTCCTCAAACTCTATCTCTGGTGTAAAGGACAACTTTCTATCCCCGTGCGTTTGGACAGGAGAGATCGGCAAAATTTAAAAAGTCGGGCATTTTGACCTTCCAAAAAAGAAATTTTTCTACACAAGGAGAACGAAGCGAACCAGGGGCCCGCCCTTTTAGCTGTAGCATCCAGGTATCCTCAGTAATAACCACCGTGAAAATCCAGCAAATCCGCCGCACTTTTTTCTACACTTTTTTTCCCGGTACCAATGGTATTTCGGTCTCTAATTCCGGGAATAATGACCCTACCGAGGAACGGGATACGGTCCTGTATTCCCTTTGACTTACTTGTTACACGATAGCCTCAAACCGGGAATCGCGAACACAAGTTGATTTTCGAAAAAAAAATGGGACATTCTAGCCGCCATAATTCCTCAGTGCTTGAAGTGATAATAAAGCCGAAGAGTGCGTTGAATTCAGCTCCTCAAAAACTATGTCTGGTGTAAAGGACAACTTTCTATCCCCGTGCGTTTGGACAGGAGAGACCGGCAAAATTTCAAAAATCGGGCATTTTGACCTTCCAAAAAAGAAATTTTTCTACACAAGGAGAACGAAGCGAACCAGGGGCCCGCCCTTTTAGCTGTAGCATCCAGGTATCCTCAGTAATAACCACCGTGAAAATCCAGCAAATCCGCCGCACTTTTTTCTACAATTTTTTTTCCGGTACCAATGGTATTTCGGTCTCTAATTCCGGGAATAATGACTCTACCGTTTAACGGGATACGGTCCTGTATTCCCCCTTGACTTACTTGTTACACGATAGCCTCAAAACGGGAATCGCGAACACAAGTTGATTTTCGAAAAAAAAATGGGAGGGGTTTAAACCACTATTCTGCCGACATTCTAGCCGCCATAATTCCTCAGTGCTTGAAGTAACAATAAAGCCGAAGAGTGCGTTGAATTCAGCTCCTCAAACTATATCTCTGGTGTAAAGGACAACTTTCTATCCCCGTGCGTTTGGACAGGAGAGACCGGCAAAATTTCAAAAATCGGGCATTTTAACCTTCCAAAAAAGAAATTTTTCTACACAAGGAGAACGAAGCGAACCAGGGGCCTGCCCTTTTAGCTGTAGCATCCAGGTATCCTCAGTAATAACCACCGTGAAAATCCAGCAAATCCGCCGCACTTTTTTCTACACTTTTTTTTCCGGTACCAATGGTATTTCGGTCTCTAATTCCGGGAATAATGACCCTACCGAGGAACGGGATACGGTCCTGTATTCCCCCTTGACTTACTTGTTACACGATAGCCTCAGACCGGGAATCGCGAAAACAAGTTGATTTTCGAAAAAAAAATGGGAAGGGTTTAAACCACTATTCTGCCGACATTCTAGCCGCCATAATTCCTCAGTGCTAGAAGTGACAATAAAGCCGAAGAGTGCGTTGAATTCAGCTCCTCAGACTCTATCTATGGTGTAAAGGACAACTTTCTATCCCCGAGCGTTTGGACAGGAGAGACCGGCAAAATTTCAAAAATCGGGCATTTTGACCTTCCAAAAAAGAAATTTTTCGACACAAGGAGAACGAAGCGAACCAGGGGCCCGCCCTTTTAGCTGTAGCATCCAGGTATCCTCAGTAATAACCACCGTGAAAATCCAGCAAATCCGCCGCACTTTTTTCTACACTTTTTTTCCCGGTACCAATGGTATTTCGGTCTCTAATTCCGGGAATAATGACTCTACCGAGGAACGGGATACGGTCCTGTATTCCCCCTTGACTTACTTGTTACACGATAGCCTCAAACCGGGAATCGCGAACACAAGTTGATTTTCGAAAAAAAAATGGGAAGGGTTTAAACCACTATTCTGCCGACATTCTAGCCGCCATAATTCCTCAGTGCTTGAAGTGACAATAAAGCCGAAGAGTGCGTTGAATTCAGCTCCTCAAACTCTATGTCTGGTGTAAAGGACAACTTTCTATCCCCGTGCGTTTGGACAGGAGAGACCGGCAAAATTTCAAAAATCGGGCATTTTGACCTTCCAAAAAAGAAATTTTTCTACACAAGGAGAACGAAGCGAACCAGGGGCCCGCCCTTTTAGCTGTAGCATCCAGGTATCCTCAGTAATAACCACCGTGAAAATCCAGCAAATCCGCCGCACTTTTTTCTACACTTTTTCTTCCGGTACCAATGGTATTTCGGTCTCTAATTCCGGGAATAATGACTCTACCGAGGAACGGGATACGGTCCTGTATTCCCCCTTGACTTACTTGTTACACGATAGCCTCAAACCGGGAATCGCGAACACAAGTTGATTTTCGAAAAAAAAATGGGAAGGGTTTAAACCACTATTCTGCCGACATTCTAGCCGCCATAATTCCTCAGTGCTTGAAGTGACAATAAAGCCGAAGAGTGCGTTGAATTCAGCTCCTCAAACTCTATCTCTGGTGTAAAGGACAACTTTCTATCCCCGTGCGTTTGGACAGGAGAGACCGGCAAAATTTAAAAAATCGGGCATTTTGACCTTCCAAAAAAGAAATTTTTCTACACAAGGAGAACGAAGCGAACCAGGGGCCCGCCCTTTTAGCTGTAGCATCCAGGTATCCTCAGTAATAACCACCGTGAAAATCCAGCAAATCCGCCGCACTTTTTTCTACACTTTTTTTTTTCCGGTACCAATGGTATTTCGGTCTCTAATTCCGGGAATAATGACCCTACCGAGGAACGGGATTCGGTCCTGTATTCCCCCTTGACTTACTTGTTACACGATAGCCTCAAACCGGGAATCGCGAACACAAGTTGATTTTCGAAAAAAAAATGGGAAGGGTTTAAACCACTATTCTGCCGACATTCTAGCCGCCATAATTCCTCAGTGCTTGAAGTGAGAATAAATCCGAAGAGTGCTTTGAATTCAGCTCCTCAAACTCTATCTCTGGTGTAAAGGACAACTTTCTATCCCCCTGCGTTTGGACAGGAGAGACGGGCAAATTTTAAAAATCGGGCATTTTGACCTTTAAAAAAAGAAATTTTTCTACACAAGGAGAACGAAGCGAACCAGGGGCCTGACTTTTTACTGTAGCATACAGGTATCCTCAGTAATAACCGCCGAGAAAATCCAGCAAATCCGCCGCACTTTTTTCTACACTTTTTTTTTCCGGTACCTATGGTATTTCGGTCTCTAATTCCGGGAATAATGACAATAGCGAGGAACGGGATACGGTCCTGTATTCCCCCTTGACTTACTTGTTACACGATAGCCTCAAACCGGGAATCGCGAACACAATTTGAATTTCGAAAATAAAAATGGGAGGGTTTAAACCACTATTCTGCTGACATTCTAGCCGCCATTATTCCTCAGTGCTAGAAGTGAGAATAAATCCGAAGAGTGCTTTGAATTCAGCTCCTCAAACTCTATCTCTGGTGTAAAGGACAACTTTCTATCCCCCTGCGTTTGGACAGGAGAGACGGGCAAATTTTAAAAAATCGGGCATTTTGACCTTTAAAAAAAGAAATTTTTCTACACAAGGAGAACGAAGCGAACCAGGGGCCCGCCCTTTTAACTGCAGCATCCAGGTATCCTCAGTAATAACCACCGTGAAAATCCAGCAAATCCGCCGCACTTATTTCTACACCTTTTTATCCGGTACCTATGGTATTTCGGTCTCTAATTCCGGGAATAATGACCCTACAGATGAACGGGATACGGTCCTGTATTCCGCCATGACTTACTTGTTGCACGATAGCCTCAATCCGGGATTCGCGAACACAAGTTGATTTTCGAGAAAAAAAAATGGGAGAGGTTTAAACCACTATTCTGCTGACATTCTAGCCGCCATTATTCCTCAGAGCTTGAAGTGAGAATAGAGCCGAAGAGTGCTTTGAATTCAGCACCTCAAACTCTATCTCTGGTGTAAAGGACAACTTTCTATCCCCGTGCGTTTGGACAGGAGAGACCGGCAAAATTTAAAAAATCGGGCATTTTGACCTACCAAAAAAGAAATTTTTCTACACAAGGAGAACGAAGCGAAACAGGGGCCCGCCCTTTTAACTGTAGCATCCAGGTATCCTCAGTAATAACCACCGTGAAAATCCAGCAAATCCGCCGCACTTTTTTCTACACCTTTTTTTCCGGTACCTATGGTATTTCGGTCTCCAATTCCGGGAATAATGACCATACCGAGGAACGGGATACGGTCCTGTATTCCCCCTCGTGTTACTTGTTACACGATAGCCTCAAACCGGGATTCGCGAACACAAGTTGATTTTCGAGAAAAAAAAATGGGAGAGGTTTAAACCACTATTCTGCTGACATTCTAGCCGCCATTATTCCTCAGAGCTTGAAGTGAGAATAGAGCCGAAGAGTGCTTTGAATTCAGCACCTCAAACTCTATCTCTGGTGTAAAGGACAACTTTCTATCCCCGTGCGTTTGGACAGGAGAGACCGGCAAAATTTCAAAAATCGGGCATTTTGACCTACCAAAAAAGAAATTTTTCTACACAAGGAGAACGAAGCGAAACAGGGGCCCGCCCTTTTAACTGTAGCATCCAAGTATCCTCAGTAGTAACCACGGTGAAAATACAGCAAATACGCCGCACTTTTTTATACACTTTTTTTTCCTTTACTTATGGTATTTCGGTCTCTAATCCTGGGAATAATGACCCAACCGAGGAACGGGATACGGTCCTGTATTCCCCCTTGACTTACTTGTTACACGATAGCCTCAAACCGGGAATCGCGAACAAAAGTTGATTTTCGAAAAAAAAAATGGGAAGGGTTTAAACCACTATTCTGCTGACATTCTAGCCGCCATTATTCCTCAGAGCTTGAAGTGAGAATAAAGCCGAAGAGTGCTTTGAATTCAGCTCCTCAAACTCTATCTCTGGTGCAAAGGACAACTTTCTATCCCCGTGCGTTTGGACAGGAGAGACCGGCAAAATTCCTAAAATCGGGCATTTTGACCTTCCAAAATAGAAATTTTTCTACACAACGAGAACGAAGCGAACCAGGGGCCTGCCTTTTTACTGTAGCATACAGGTATCCTCAGTAATAACCACCGAGAAAATCCAGCAATTCCGCCGCACCTTTTTCTACACTTTTTTTTTTCCCGTACCTATGGTATTTCGGTCTCTATTTCCGGGAATAATGACAATACCGAGGAACGGGATACGGTCCTGTATTCCCCCTTGACTTACTTGTTACACGATAGCCTCAAACCGGGAATCGCGAACACAAGTTGAATTTCGAAAAAAAAAATAGGAGGGGTTTAAACCACTATTCTGCTGACATTCTAGCCGCCATTATTCCTCAGTGCTTGAAGTGAGAATAAATCCGAAGAGTGCTTTGAATTCAGCTCCTCAAACTCTATCTCTGGTGTAAAGGACAACTTTCTATCCCCCTGCGTTTGGACAGGAGAGACGGGCAAATTTTAAAAAATCGGGCATTTTGACCTTCAAAAAAAATAAATTTTTCTACACAAGGAGAACGAAGCGAACCAGGGGCCCGCCCTTTTACCTGCAGCATCCAGGTATCCTCAGTAATAACCACCGTGAAAATCCAGCAAATCCGCCGCACTTTTTTCTACACCTTTTTTTCCGGTACCTATGGTATTTCGGTGTCTAATTCCGGGAATAATGACCCTACAGATGAACGGGATACGGTCCTGTATTCCGCCTTGACTTACTTGTTGCACGATAGCCTCAAACCGGGATTCGCGAACACAAATTGATTTTCGAAAAAAAAAATGGGAGGGGTTTAAACCACTATTCTGCTGACATTCTAGCCGCCATTATTCCTCAGAGCTTGAAGTGAGAATAAAGCCGAAGAGTGCTTTGAATTCAGCTCCTCAAACTCTATCTCTGGTGTAAAGGACAACTTTCTATCCCCGTGCGTTTGGACAGGAGAGACCGGCAAAATTTCAAAACTCGGGCATTTTCACCTACCAAAAAAGAAATTTTTCTACACAAGGAGAACGAAGCGAAACTCGGGCCCGCCCTTTTAACTGTAGCATCCAGGTATCCTCAGTAATAACCACCGTGAAAATCCTGCAAATCCGCCTTACTTTTTTCTACACTTTTTTTTCCGGTACCTATGGTATTTCGGTCTCTAATTCCGGGTATAATGACCCTACCGAGGAAAGGGATACGGTCCTGTATTCCCATTTAACTTACTTGTTACACGATAGCCTCAAACCGGGAATCGCGAAAACAAGTTGATTTTCGAAAAAAAAAAAAAATGGGAAGGGTTTAAACCACTATTCTGCCGTCATTCTAGCCGCCATTATTCCTCAGTGCTTGAAGTGAGAATAAAGTAGAAGAGTGCTTTGAATTCAGCTCCTCAACCTCTATCTCTCGTGTAAAGGACAACTTTCTATCCCCGTGCGTTTGGACAGGAGAGATCGCGCAAAATTCCAAAAATCGGGCATTTTGACCTTCCAAAAAAGAAATTTTTCTACACAAGGACATCAAAGCGAACAAGTGGCCCTCCCTTTTAAATGTAGCATCCAGGTATCCTCAATATTAACCAGCGTGAAAATCCAGCAAATCAGCGGAACGTTTTTCTACACTTTTTTTTCCGGTACCTATGGTATTTCGGTCTCCAATTCCGGGAATAATACCGAGGATCGGAATACAGTCCTGTATTCCCCCTTGACTTACTTGTTACAAGATGGCCTCATACCGGGAATCGCGAACACAAGTTGATTTTCGAAAAAAAAATGCGAAGGGTTTGAACAACAATTCTGCCGAAATTCTACCCACCATAATTCCTCAGTGCTTCAAGTGAGAATAAAGCCGAAGATTGCGTTGAATTCAGCTCCTCAAACTCTATCTCTGGTTTAAAGGACAACTTTCTATCTCCGTGCGTTTGGACAGGAGAGATCGGCAAAATTCCAAAAATCGGGCATTTTGACCTTCCAAAAAAGAAATTTTTCTACACAAGGAGAACGAAGCGAACCAGGGGCCCGCCCTTTTAACTGTAGCATCCAGGTATCCTCAGTAATAACCACCGTGAAAATCCAGCAAATCCGCCGCACTTTTTTCTACACCTTTTTTTCCGGTACCTATGGTATTTCAGTCTCTAATTGCGGGAATAATGACCATACCGAGGAACGGGATATGGTCCTGTATTCCCCCTTGACTTACATGTTCCACGATAGCCTCAAACCGGGAATCGCGAACACAAGTTGATTTTCGAAAAAAAAATAAGAAGGGTTTGAACAACAATTCTGCCGAAATTCTACCCGCCACAATTCCTCAGTGCTTCAAGTGAGAATAAAGCCGAAGATTGCGTTGAATTCAGCTCCTCAAACTCTATCTCTGGTTTAAAGGACAACTTTCTATCCCCGTGCGTTTGGACAGGAGAGACCGGCAAAATTCCAAAAATCGGGTATTTTGACCTTCCAAAAAAGAAATTTTTCTACACAAGGACAACGAAGCGTACCAGGGGCCCGCCCTTTTAACTGTAGCATCCAGGTATCCTCAGTAATAACCACCGTGAAAATCCAGCAAATCCGCCGCACTCTTTTCTACACTTTTTTTTCCGGTACCTATGGTATTTCGGACTCTAATTCCGGGAATAATGACCCTACCGAGGAACGGGATACGGTCCTGTATTACCCTTTGACTTACTTGTTACACGATAGCCTCAAACCGGGAATCGCGATCACAAGTTGATTTTCGAAAAAAAATTGCAAGGAAATACCAATATACCACTATTCTGCCGACATTCTAGCCGCCATCATTTCTCAGTGCTTGTAGTGAGAATATAGCCAAAGAGTACTTTGAATTCAGCTCCTGAACCTCTATCTCTGGTGTAAATGACAACTTTCTATCCCCGTGCGTTTTGACAGGAGAGAACGGCAAAATTTCAAAAACCGGGCATTTTGACCTTCCAAAAAAGAAATTTTTCTACACAAATAGAACGAAGCTAACCAGCGGCCCGCTCTTTTAACTGTAGCATTCAGGTATCCTCAGTAATAACCACCGTGAAAATCCAGCAAATCCGCCGCACTTTTTTCTACACTTTTTTTCCGATACCTATGGTATTTCGGTCTCTAATTCCGGGAATAATGACCCTACCGAGGAACGGGATACGGTCCTTTGTTCCCCCTTGACTTACTTGTTACACGATAGCCTCAAACCGGTAATCGCGAACACAAGTTGATGCCGACATTCTAGCCGCCATAATTCCTCAGGGCTTCAAGTGAGAATAAAGCCGAAGAGTGCGTTGAATTCAGCTCCTCAAACTCTATCTCTGGTGTAAAGGACAACTTTCTATCCCCGTGCGTTTGTACAGGAAAGGCCGGCAAATTTAAAAAATCGGGCATTTTTACCTTCCAAAAAAGATATTTTTCTACGCAAGGAGAACGAAGCGAACCAGGGACCCGCCCTTTTAGCAGTAGCATCCAGGTATCCTCAGTAATAACCACCGTGAGAATCCAGCAAATCTGCTGCACTTTTTTCTACCTTTTTTTTTTCCGTTACCTATGGTATTTCAGTCTCTAATTCCGGGAATAATGACCCTACCGAGGAACGGAATACGGTCCTGTAATCCCCCTTGACTCACTTGTTACACGATAGCCTCAAAGAGGGAATTGCGAACACAAGTTGATTTTCGAAAAAAAAAATGGGAAGGGTTTAAACCACAATTCTGCCGAAATTCCACCCGCCATAATTCCTCAGTGCTTCAAGTGAGAATAAAGCCGAAGATTGCGTTGAATTCAGCTCCTCAAACTCTGTCTCTGGTGTAAAGGACAACTTTCTATCCCCGTGCTTTTGGACAGGAAAGACCGGCAAAATTAAAAAAAACGGGCATTTTGACCTTCCAAAGGAAATTTTTCTACACAAGGACAACGAAGCGAAACAGTGGCCCGCCCTTTTAACTGTAGCATCCAGGTATCCTCAGTATTAACCACCGTGAAAATCCAGCAAATCCGCCGCATTTTTTTCTACACCTTTTTTTCCGGTACCTATGGTATTTCAGTCTCTAATTGCGGGAATAATGACCATACCGAGGAACGGGATACGGTCCTGTATTCCCCCTTGACTTACTTGTTCCACGATAGCCTCAAACCGGGAATCGCGAACACAAGTTGATTTTCGAAATTCTAGCCGCCATAATTTCTCAGTGCTTCAAGTGAGAATAAAGCCGAAGATTACGTTGAATTCAGCTCCTCAAACTCTATGTCTGGTGTAAAGGACAACTTTCTGTCCCCGTGCGTTTCGACAGGAGAGACCGGCAAAATTTCAAAAATCGGGCATTTTGACCTTCCAAAAAAGAAATTTTTCTACACAAATAGAACGAAGCTAACCAGCGGCCCGCTCTTTTAACTGTAGCATTCAGGTATCCTCAGTAATAACCACCGTGAAAATCCAGCATATCCGCTGCACTTTTTTCTACACTTTTTCTTCCGTTACCTATGGTATTTCGGTCTCTAATTCCGGGAATAATGACCCTACCGAGGAACGGGATACGGTCCTGTATTCCTCCTTGACTTACTTGTTACACGATAGGCTCAAACAGGGAATCGAGAACACAAGTTGATTTTCCAAAAAAAATGGGAAGTGTTTAAACCACTATTCTGTCGACATTCTACCCGCAATAATTCCTCAGTGCTTCAAGTGAGAATAAAGCCGAAGATTGCGTTGAATTCAGCTCCTCAAACTCTATCTCTGGTGTAAAGGACAACTTTCTATCCCCGTGCGTTTGGACAGGATAGACCGGCAAAATTAAAAAAATCGGGCATTTTGACCTTCCAAAAAAGAAATTTTTCTACACAAGGACAACGAAGCGAAACAGTGGCCCGCCCTTTTAACTGTAGCATCCAGGTATCCTCAGTATTAACCACCGTGAATATCCAGCAAATCCGCCGCACTTTTTTCTACACATTTTTTTCCGTTACCTATGGTATTTCGGTCTCTAATTCCGGGAATAATGAACCTACCGAGGAACGGGATACGGTCCTGTATTCCCCTTTGACTTACTTGTTACTCGATAGCCTCAAACCGGTAATCGCGAACACAAGTTGGTTTTCCAAAAAAAAATGGGTAGTCGACATTCTACCCGCCATAATTCCTCAATGCTTCAAGTGAGAATAAAGCCGAAGAGTGCGTTGAATTCAGCTCCTCAAATTCTATCCCTGGTGTAAAGGACAACTTTCTATCGCCGTGCGTTTGTACAGGAGAGACTGGCAAAATTTCAAAAATCAGGCATTTTGACCTTCCAAAAAAAGAAATTTTTCTACACAAGGAGAACGAAGCGAACCAGGGGCCCGCCCTTTTAACCTTAGCATCCAGGTATCCTCAGTAATAACCACCGTGAAAATCCAGCAAATCCGCTGCACTTTTTTCTACACTTTTTTTTCCGGTACCTATGGTATTTCCGTCTCTAATTCCGGGAATAATGGCCCTACCGAGGAACGGGATACGGTCCTGTATTCCCCCTTGACTTGTTTGTTACACGATAGCCTCAAACCGGGAATCGCAAACACAAGTTGATTTTCGACATTCTAGCCGCCATTATTCCTCAGTGCTTGAAGTGAGAATATAGCCGAAGAGTGCTTTGAATTCAGCTCCTCGACCTCTATCTCTGGTGTAAAGGACAACTTTCTATCCCCGTGCGTTTGGACAGGAGAGATCGCGCAAAATTCCAAAAATCGGGCATTTTGACCTTTCAAAAAAGAAATTTTTCTACACAAGGACATCAAAGCGAACAAATGGCCCTCCCTTTTAACTGTAGCATCCAGGTATCCTCAGTATTAACCAGCGTGAAAATCCAGCAAATCCGCCGAACGTTTTTCTACACTTTTTTTTCCGGTACCTATGGTATTTCGGTCTCCAGTTCCGGGAATAATAACGAGGATCGGGATACAGTCCTGTATTCCCCCTTGACTTACTTGTTACACGATGGCCTCATACCGGGAATCGCGAACACAAGTTGATTTTCGAAAAAAAAATGGGAAGGGTTTGAACAACAATTCTACCGAAATTCTACCCGCCATAATTCCTCAGTGCTTCAAGTGAGAATAAAGCCGAAGATTGCGTTGAATTCAGCTCCTCAAACTCTATCTCTGGTGTAAAGGACAATTTTCTATCCCCGAGCGTTTGGACAGGAGAGACCGGCAAAATTCCAAAAATCGGGTATTTTGACCTTCCAAAAAAGAAATTTTTCTACACAAGGACAACGAAGTGTACTAGGGGCCCGCACTTTTAACTGTAGCATCCTGGTATCCTCAGTAATAACCTCCGTGAAAATCCAGCTAATCCGACGCACTTTTTTCTACACTTTTTTTTCCGGTACCTATGGTATTTCGGACTCTAATTCCGGGAATAATGACCCTACCGAGGAACGGGATACGGTCCTGTATTCCCCTTTGACTTACTTGTTACACGATAGTCTCAAACCGGTAATCGCGAACACAAGTTGATGCCGACATTCTAGCCGCCATAATTCCTCAGGGCTTCAAGTGAGAATAAAGCCGAAGATTACGTTGAATTCAGCTCCTCAAACTCTATGTCTGGTGTAAAGGACAACTTTCTGTCCCCGTGCGTTTCGACAGGAGAGACCGGCAAAATTTCAAAAATCGGGCATTTTGACCTTCCAAAAAAGAAATTTTTCTACACAAATAGAACGAAGCTAACCAGCGGCCCGCTCTTTTAACTGTAGCATTCAGGTATCCTCAGTAATAACCACCGTGAAAATCCAGCAAATCCGCTGCACTTTTTTCTACACTTTTTCTTCCGTTACCTATGGTATTTCGGTCTCTAATTCCGGGAATAATGACCCTACCGAGGAACGGGATACGGTCCTGTATTCCTCCTTGACTTACTTGTTACACGATAGGCTCAAACAGGGAATCGAGAACACAAGTTGATTTTCCAAAAAAAATGGGAAGTGTTTAAACCACTATTCTGTCGACATTCTACCCGCAATAATTCCTCAGTGCTTCAAGTGAGAATAAAGCCGAAGATTGCGTTGAATTCAGCTCCTCAAACTCTATCTCTGGTGTAAAGGACAACTTTCTATCCCCGTGCGTTTGGACAGGATAGACCGGCAAATTTAAAAAAATCGGGCATTTTGACCTTCCAAAAAAGAAATTTTTCTACACAAGGACAACGAAGCGAAACAGTGGCCCGCCCTTTTAACTGTAGCATCCAGGTATCCTCAGTATTAACCACCGTGAATATCCAGCAAATCCGCCGCACTTTTTTCTACACATTTTTTTCCGTTACCTATGGTATTTCGGTCTCTAATTCCGGGAATAATGAACCTACCGAGGAACGGGATACGGTCCTGTATTCCCCTTTGACTTACTTGTTACTCGATAGCCTCAAACCGGTAATCGCGAACACAAGTTGGTTTTCCAAAAAAAAATGGGTAGTCGACATTCTACCCGCCATAATTCCTCAATGCTTCAAGTGAAAATAAAGCCGAAGAGTGCGTTGAATTCAGCTCCTCAAATTCTATCCCTGGTGTAAAGGACAACTTTCTATCGCCGTGCGTTTGTACAGGAGAGACTGGCAAAATTTCAAAAATCAGGCATTTTGACCTTCCAAAAAAGAAATTTTTCTACACAAGGAGAACGAAGCGAACCAGGGGCCCGCCCTTTTAACCTTAGCATCCAGGTATCCTCAGTAATAACCACCGTGAAAATCCAGCAAATCCGCTGCACTTTTTTCTACACTTTTTTTTCCGGTACCTATGGTATTTCCGTCTCTAATTCCGGGAATAATGGCCCTACCGAGGAACGGGATACGGTCCTGTATTCCCCCTTGACTTATTTGTTACACGATAGCCTCAAACCGGGAATCGCAAACACAAGTTGATTTTCGACATTCTAGCCGCCATTATTCCTCAGTGCTTGAAGTGAGAATATAGCCGAAGAGTGCTTTGAATTCAGCTCCTCGAACTCTATCTCTGGTGTAAAGGACAATTTTCTATCCCCGTGCGTTTGGACAGGAGAGACCGGCAAAATTCCAAAAATCGGGTATTTTGACCTTCCAAAAAAGAAATTTTTCTACACAAGGACAACGAAGCGTACCAGGGGCCCGCACTTTTAACTGTAGCATCCAGGTATCCTCAGTAATAACCTCCGTGAAAATCCAGCAAATCCGCCGCACTTTTTTCTAGACTTTTTTCCGGTACCTATGGTATTTCGGTCTCTAATTCCGGGAAAAATGACCCTACCGAGGAACGGGATACGGTCCTGTATTCCCCCTTGACTTACTTGTTACACGATAGCCTCAAACCGGGAATCGCAATCATAAGTTGATTTTCGAAAAAAAAATGGGAAGGGTTTAAACCACTATTCTGCCGACATTCTAGCCGCCATAATTCCTCAGTGCTTGAAGTGAGATTAAAGCCGAAGAGTCCTTTGAATTCAGCTCCTTAAACTCTATCTCTGGTGTAAATGACAACTTTCTATCCCCGTGCGTTTTGACAGGAGAGACCGGCAAAATTTCAAAAACCGGGCATTTTGACCTTCCAAAAAAGAAATTTTTCTACACAAATAGAACGAAGCTAACCAGCGGCCCGCTCTTTTAACTGTAGCATTCAGGTATCGTCAGTAATAACCACCATGAAAATCCTACAAATCCGCCGCACTTTTTTCTACAATTCTTTTTCCGGTACCTATGGTATTTCGGTCTCTAATTCCGGGAATAATGACCCTACCGAGGAACGGGATACGGTCCTGTATTCCCCCTTGACTTACTTCTTACACGTTAGCCTCAAACCGGGAATCGCGATCACAGGTTGATTTTCGAAAAAAAAATGGGAAGGGCTTAAACCACTATTCTGCCGACATTCTAGCCGCCATTATTCCTCAGTGCTCGAAGTGAGAATAAAGCCGAAGAGTGCTTTGAATTCAGCTCCTCAAACTCTATCTCTGGTGTAAATGACAACTTTCTATCCCCGTGCGTTTTGACAGGAGAGACCGGCAAAATTTCAAAAACCGGGCATTTTGACCTTCCAAAAAAGAAATTTTTCTACACAAGGAGAACCAATCGAACCAGCGGCCCGCTCTTTTAACTGTAGCATTCAGGTATCCTCAGTAATAACCACCGTGAAAATCCAGGAAATCCGCCGCACTTTTTTCTACACTTTTTTCCGGTACCTATGGTATTTCGGTCTTTAATTCCGGGAATAATGATCCTACCGAGGAACGGAATACGGTCCTGTATTCCCCCTTCACTTACTTGTTACACGATAGCCTCAAAGAGGGAATTGCGAACACAAGTTGATTTTCGAAAAAAAAAATGGGAAGGGTTTAAACCACAATTCTGCCGAAATTCCACCCGCCATAATTCCTCAGTTCTTCAAGAGAGAATAAAGCCGAAGATTGCGTTGAATTCAGCTCCTCAAACTATATCTCTGATGTAAAGGACAACTTTCTATCCCCGTGCGTTTGGACAGGAGAGACCGGCAAAATTCCAAAAATCGGGCATTTTGACCTTCCAAAAAAGACATTTTTCTACACAAGGACAACGAAGCGAACCAGGGGCCCGCCCTTTTCACTGTAGCATCCAGGTATCCTCAGTAATAACCACCGTGAAAATCCAGCAAATCCCCTGCACTTTTTTCTACACTTTTTTTTCTGGTACCTATGGTATTTCGGTCTCTAATTCTGGGAATAATGACCCTACCGAGGAACGGGATACGGTCCTGTATTCCCACTTGACTTACTTGTTACACGATACCCTCAAACCGGGAATCGCGAACACAAGTTGATTTTCGAAAAAAAAACCACTTTTCTGCCGACATTCTAGCCGCCATTATTCCTCAGTGCTTGAAGTGAGAATAAAGCCGAAGAGTGCTTTGAATTCAGCTCCTCAAACTCTATCTCTGGTGTAAAGGACAACTTTCTATCCCCGTGCGTTTGGACAGGAGAGACCGGCAAAATTCCAAAAATCGGGCATTTTGACCTTCCGAAAAAGATATTTTTCTACACAAGGACAACGAAGCGAAACAGTGGCCCGCCCTTTTAACTGTAGCATCCAGGTATCCTCAGTATTAACCACCGTGAAAATCCAGCAAATCCGCCGCAATTTTTTCTACACCTTTTTTCCGGTACCTATGGTATTTCGGTCTCTAATTCCGGGAATAATGACCCTACCGAGGAACGGGATACGGTCCTGTATTCCTCCTTGACTTACTTGTTACACGATAGGCTCAAACAGGGAATCGCGAACACAAGTTGATTTTCCAAAAAAAATGGGAAGTGTTTAAACCATTATTCTGTCGACATTCTACCCGCAATAATTCCTCAGTGCTTCAAGTGAGAATAAAGTCGAAGATTGAGTTGAATTCAGCTCATCAAACACTATCTCTGGTGTAAAAAATAACTTTCTATCCCCGTGCGTTTGGACAGGAGAGAACGGCAAAATTAAAAAAATCGGGCATTTTGACCTTCCAAAAAAGAAATTTTTCTACACAAGGACAACGAAGCGAAACAGTGGACCGTTGTTTTAACTGTAGCATCCAGGTATCCACAGTATTAACCACCGTGAAAATCCAGCAAATCCGCCGCACTTTTTTCTACACCTTTTTTCCGATACCTATGGTATTTCGGTCTCCAATTCCGGGAATAATGAACCTACCGAGGAACGGCATACGGTCCTGTATTCCCCCTTGACTTACTTGTTACAGGATAGCCTCAAACCGGTAATTGCGAACACAAGTTGATTTTCGAAAAAAAAAAATGGGAACCACTATTCTGCCGACATTCTAGCCGCCATAATTTCTCAGTGCTTCAAGTGAGAATAAAGCCGAAGATTGCGTTGAATTCAGCTCCTCAAACTCTATCTCTGTTGTAAAGGACAACTTTCTATCCCCGTGCGTTTGGACAGGAGAGACCGGCAAAATTAAAAAAATCGGGCATTTTGACCTTCCAAAAAAGAAATTTTTCTACACAAGGACAAAGAAGCGAAACAGTGGCCCGCCTTTTTAACTGTAGCATCCAGGTATCCTCAGTAATAACCACCGTGAAAATCCTGCAAATCCGCCGCACTTTTTTCAACACCTTTTTTTCCGTTAGCTATGGTATTTCGGTCTCTAATTCCGGGAATAATGACCCTACCGAGGAACGGGATACGGTCGTGTATTCCCCCTGGACTTACTTGTTACACGATAGCCTCAAACCGGGACTCGCGAACACAAGTTGATTTTCGAAAAAAAAAAAAAAAAAAAAAAAGGATGGGGTTAAACCACTATTCTGCCGACATTCTAACCGCCATTATTCCTCAGTGCTTGAAGTGACAATAAAGCCGAAGAGTGCTTTGAATTCAGGTCCTCAAACTCTATCTCTGGTGTAAAGGACAACTTTCTATCCCCGTGCGTTTGGACAGGAGACACCGGCAAAATTTCAAAAATCGGGCATTTTGACCTTCCAAAAAAGAAATTTTTCTACACAAGGAGAACGAAGCGAACCAGGGGCCCGCCCTTTTAACTGTAGCATCCAGGTATCCTCAATAATGTCCTCCGTGAAAATCCAGCATATCCGCCGCACTTTGTTCTCCAATCCTTTTTCCGGTTTCTATGGTATTTCGGTCTCTAATTCCGGGAATAATGACCCTACCGAGGAACGGGATACGGTCTTGTATTCCCCCTTGACTTTCTTGTTACACGATAGCCTCAAATCGGGAATCGCGAACACAAGTTTATTTTCGAAAAAAAAATTCTGCCGACATTCTAGCCGCCATAAATCCTCAGTGCTTGAAGTGAGAATAAAGACGAAGAGTGCGTTGTATTCAGCTCCTCAAACTCTATCTCTGGTGTAAAGGACAACTTTCTATCTCCGTGCGTTTGGGCAGGAGAGACCGGCAAAATATCAAAAATCGGGCACTTTGACCTTCCAAAATAGAAATTTTTCTACACAAGGAGAACGAAGCGAACCAGGGGCCCGCCCTTTTGATTGTAGCATCCAAGTATCCTCAGTAATAACCACCGTGAAAATCCAGCAAATCCGCCGCACTTTTTTCTACACCTTTTTTTCCGGTACCTATGGTATTTCGGTGTCTAATTCCGGGAATAATGACCCTACAGATGAACGGGATACGGTCCTGTATTCCGCCTTGACTTACTTGTTGCACGATAGCCTCAAACCGGGATTCGCGAACACAAATTGATTTTCGAAAAAAAAAATGGGAGGGGTTTAAACCACTATTCTGCTGACATTCTAGCCGCCATTATTCCTCAGAGCTTGAAGTGAGAATAAAGCCGAAGAGTGCTTTGAATTCAGCTCCTCAAACTCTATCTCTGGTGTAAAGGACAACTTTCTATCCCCGTGCGTTTGGACAGGAGAGACCGGCAAAATTTCAAAACTCGGGCATTTTCACCTACCAAAAAAGAAATTTTTCTACACAAGGAGAACGAAGCGAAACTCGGGCCCGCCCTTTTAACTGTAGCATCCAGGTATCCTCAGTAATAACCACCGTGAAAATCCTGCAAATCCGCCTTACTTTTTTCTACACTTTTTTTTCCGGTACCTATGGTATTTCGGTCTCTAATTCCGGGTATAATGACCCTACCGAGGAAAGGGATACGGTCCTGTATTCCCATTTAACTTACTTGTTACACGATAGCCTTAAACCGGGAATCGCGAAAACAAGTTGATTTTCGAAAAAAAAAAAAAATGGGAAGGGTTTAAACCACTATTCTGCCGTCATTCTAGCCGCCATTATTCCTCAGTGCTTGAAGTGAGAATAAAGTAGAAGAGTGCTTTGAATTCAGCTCCTCAACCTCTATCTCTCGTGTAAAGGACAACTTTCTATCCCCGTGCGTTTGGACAGGAGAGATCGCGCAAAATTCCAAAAATCGGGCATTTTGACCTTCCAAAAAAGAAATTTTTCTACACAAGGACATCAAAGCGAACAAGTGGCCCTCCCTTTTAAATGTAGCATCCAGGTATCCTCAATATTAACCAGCGTGAAAATCCAGCAAATCAGCGGAACGTTTTTCTACACTTTTTTTTCCGGTACCTATGGTATTTCGGTCTCCAATTCCGGGAATAATACCGAGGATCGGAATACAGTCCTGTATTCCCCCTTGACTTACTTGTTACAAGATGGCCTCATACCGGGAATCGCGAACACAAGTTGATTTTCGAAAAAAAAATGCGAAGGGTTTGAACAACAATTCTGCCGAAATTCTACCCACCATAATTCCTCAGTGCTTCAAGTGAGAATAAAGCCGAAGATTGCGTTGAATTCAGCTCCTCAAACTCTATCTCTGGTTTAAAGGACAACTTTCTATCTCCGTGCGTTTGGACAGGAGAGATCGGCAAAATTCCAAAAATCGGGCATTTTGACCTTCCAAAAAAGAAATTTTTCTACACAAGGAGAACGAAGCGAACCAGGGGCCCGCCCTTTTAACTGTAGCATCCAGGTATCCTCAGTAATAACCACCGTGAAAATCCAGCAAATCCGCCGCACTTTTTTCTACACCTTTTTTTCCGGTACCTATGGTATTTCAGTCTCTAATTGCGGGAATAATGACCATACCGAGGAACGGGATATGGTCCTGTATTCCCCCTTGACTTACATGTTCCACGATAGCCTCAAACCGGGAATCGCGAACACAAGTTGATTTTCGAAAAAAAAAATAAGAAGGGTTTGAACAACAATTCTGCCGAAATTCTACCCGCCACAATTCCTCAGTGCTTCAAGTGAGAATAAAGCCGAAGATTGCGTTGAATTCAGCTCCTCAAACTCTATCTCTGGTTTAAAGGACAACTTTCTATCCCCGTGCGTTTGGACAGGAGAGACCGGCAAAATTCCAAAAATCGGGTATTTTGACCTTCCAAAAAAGAAATTTTTCTACACAAGGACAACGAAGCGTACCAGGGGCCCGCCCTTTTAACTGTAGCATCCAGGTATCCTCAGTATTAACCACCGTGAAAATCCAGCAAATCCGCCGCATTTTTTTCTACACCTTTTTTTCCGGTACCTATGGTATTTCAGTCTCTAATTGCGGGAATAATGACCATACCGAGGAACGGGATACGGTCCTGTATTCCCCCTTGACTTACTTGTTCCACGATAGCCTCAAACCGGGAATCGCGAACACAAGTTGATTTTCGAAATTCTAGCCGCCATAATTTCTCAGTGCTTCAAGTGAGAATAAAGCCGAAGATTACGTTGAATTCAGCTCCTCAAACTCTATGTCTGGTGTAAAGGACAACTTTCTGTCCCCGTGCGTTTCGACAGGAGAGACCGGCAAAATTTCAAAAATCGGGCATTTTGACCTTCCAAAAAAGAAATTTTTCTACACAAATAGAACGAAGCTAACCAGCGGCCCGCTCTTTTAACTGTAGCATTCAGGTATCCTCAGTAATAACCACCGTGAAAATCCAGCATATCCGCTGCACTTTTTTCTACACTTTTTCTTCCGTTACCTATGGTATTTCGGTCTCTAATTCCGGGAATAATGACCCTACCGAGGAACGGGATACGGTCCTGTATTCCTCCTTGACTTACTTGTTACACGATAGGCTCAAACAGGGAATCGAGAACACAAGTTGATTTTCCAAAAAAAATGGGAAGTGTTTAAACCACTATTCTGTCGACATTCTACCCGCAATAATTCCTCAGTGCTTCAAGTGAGAATAAAGCCGAAGATTGCGTTGAATTCAGCTCCTCAAACTCTATCTCTGGTGTAAAGGACAACTTTCTATCCCCGTGCGTTTGGACAGGATAGACCGGCAAAATTAAAAAAATCGGGCATTTTGACCTTCCAAAAAAGAAATTTTTCTACACAAGGACAACGAAGCGAAACAGTGGCCCGCCCTTTTAACTGTAGCATCCAGGTATCCTCAGTATTAACCACCGTGAATATCCAGCAAATCCGCCGCACTTTTTTCTACACATTTTTTTCCGTTACCTATGGTATTTCGGTCTCTAATTCCGGGAATAATGAACCTACCGAGGAACGGGATACGGTCCTGTATTCCCCTTTGACTTACTTGTTACTCGATAGCCTCAAACCGGTAATCGCGAACACAAGTTGGTTTTCCAAAAAAAAATGGGTAGTCGACATTCTACCCGCCATAATTCCTCAATGCTTCAAGTGAGAATAAAGCCGAAGAGTGCGTTGAATTCAGCTCCTCAAATTCTATCCCTGGTGTAAAGGACAACTTTCTATCGCCGTGCGTTTGTACAGGAGAGACTGGCAAAATTTCAAAAATCAGGCATTTTGACCTTCCAAAAAAAGAAATTTTTCTACACAAGGAGAACGAAGCGAACCAGGGGCCCGCCCTTTTAACCTTAGCATCCAGGTATCCTCAGTAATAACCACCGTGAAAATCCAGCAAATCCGCTGCACTTTTTTCTACACTTTTTTTTCCGGTACCTATGGTATTTCCGTCTCTAATTCCGGGAATAATGGCCCTACCGAGGAACGGGATACGGTCCTGTATTCCCCCTTGACTTGTTTGTTACACGATAGCCTCAAACCGGGAATCGCAAACACAAGTTGATTTTCGACATTCTAGCCGCCATTATTCCTCAGTGCTTGAAGTGAGAATATAGCCGAAGAGTGCTTTGAATTCAGCTCCTCGAACTCTATCTCTGGTGTAAAGGACAACTTTCTATCCCCGTGCGTTTGGACAGGAGAGATCGCGCAAAATTCCAAAAATCGGGCATTTTGACCTTTCAAAAAAGAAATTTTTCTACACAAGGACATCAAAGCGAACAAATGGCCCTCCCTTTTAACTGTAGCATCCAGGTATCCTCAGTATTAACCAGCGTGAAAATCCAGCAAATCCGCCGAACGTTTTTCTACACTTTTTTTTCCGGTACCTATGGTATTTCGGTCTCCAGTTCCGGGAATAATAACGAGGATCGGGATACAGTCCTGTATTCCCCCTTGACTTACTTGTTACACGATGGCCTCATACCGGGAATCGCGAACACAAGTTGATTTTCGAAAAAAAAATGGGAAGGGTTTGAACAACAATTCTACCGAAATTCTACCCGCCATAATTCCTCAGTGCTTCAAGTGAGAATAAAGCCGAAGATTGCGTTGAATTCAGCTCCTCAAACTCTATCTCTGGTGTAAAGGACAATTTTCTATCCCCGAGCGTTTGGACAGGAGAGACCGGCAAAATTCCAAAAATCGGGTATTTTGACCTTCCAAAAAAGAAATTTTTCTACACAAGGACAACGAAGTGTACTAGGGGCCCGCACTTTTAACTGTAGCATCCTGGTATCCTCAGTAATAACCTCCGTGAAAATCCAGCTAATCCGACGCACTTTTTTCTACACTTTTTTTTCCGGTACCTATGGTATTTCGGACTCTAATTCCGGGAATAATGACCCTACCGAGGAACGGGATACGGTCCTGTATTCCCCTTTGACTTACTTGTTACACGATAGTCTCAAACCGGTAATCGCGAACACAAGTTGATGCCGACATTCTAGCCGCCATAATTCCTCAGGGCTTCAAGTGAGAATAAAGCCGAAGATTACGTTGAATTCAGCTCCTCAAACTCTATGTCTGGTGTAAAGGACAACTTTCTGTCCCCGTGCGTTTCGACAGGAGAGACCGGCAAAATTTCAAAAATCGGGCATTTTGACCTTCCAAAAAAGAAATTTTTCTACACAAATAGAACGAAGCTAACCAGCGGCCCGCTCTTTTAACTGTAGCATTCAGGTATCCTCAGTAATAACCACCGTGAAAATCCAGCAAATCCGCTGCACTTTTTTCTACACTTTTTCTTCCGTTACCTATGGTATTTCGGTCTCTAATTCCGGGAATAATGACCCTACCGAGGAACGGGATACGGTCCTGTATTCCTCCTTGACTTACTTGTTACACGATAGGCTCAAACAGGGAATCGAGAACACAAGTTGATTTTCCAAAAAAAAATGGGAAGTGTTTAAACCACTATTCTGTCGACATTCTACCCGCAATAATTCCTCAGTGCTTCAAGTGAGAATAAAGCCGAAGATTGCGTTGAATTCAGCTCCTCAAACTCTATCTCTGGTGTAAAGGACAACTTTCTATCCCCGTGCGTTTGGACAGGATAGACCGGCAAATTTAAAAAAATCGGGCATTTTGACCTTCCAAAAAAGAAATTTTTCTACACAAGGACAACGAAGCGAAACAGTGGCCCGCCCTTTTAACTGTAGCATCCAGGTATCCTCAGTATTAACCACCGTGAATATCCAGCAAATCCGCCGCACTTTTTTCTACACATTTTTTTCCGTTACCTATGGTATTTCGGTCTCTAATTCCGGGAATAATGAACCTACCGAGGAACGGGATACGGTCCTGTATTCCCCTTTGACTTACTTGTTACTCGATAGCCTCAAACCGGTAATCGCGAACACAAGTTGGTTTTCCAAAAAAAAATGGGTAGTCGACATTCTACCCGCCATAATTCCTCAATGCTTCAAGTGAAAATAAAGCCGAAGAGTGCGTTGAATTCAGCTCCTCAAATTCTATCCCTGGTGTAAAGGACAACTTTCTATCGCCGTGCGTTTGTACAGGAGAGACTGGCAAAATTTCAAAAATCAGGCATTTTGACCTTCCAAAAAAGAAATTTTTCTACACAAGGAGAACGAAGCGAACCAGGGGCCCGCCCTTTTAACCTTAGCATCCAGGTATCCTCAGTAATAACCACCGTGAAAATCCAGCAAATCCGCTGCACTTTTTTCTACACTTTTTTTTCCGGTACCTATGGTATTTCCGTCTCTAATTCCGGGAATAATGGCCCTACCGAGGAACGGGATACGGTCCTGTATTCCCCCTTGACTTATTTGTTACACGATAGCCTCAAACCGGGAATCGCAAACACAAGTTGATTTTCGACATTCTAGCCGCCATTATTCCTCAGTGCTTGAAGTGAGAATATAGCCGAAGAGTGCTTTGAATTCAGCTCCTCGAACTCTATCTCTGGTGTAAAGGACAATTTTCTATCCCCGTGCGTTTGGACAGGAGAGACCGGCAAAATTCCAAAAATCGGGTATTTTGACCTTCCAAAAAAGAAATTTTTCTACACAAGGACAACGAAGCGTACCAGGGGCCCGCACTTTTAACTGTAGCATCCAGGTATCCTCAGTAATAACCTCCGTGAAAATCCAGCAAATCCGCCGCACTTTTTTCTAGACTTTTTTCCGGTACCTATGGTATTTCGGTCTCTAATTCCGGGAAAAATGACCCTACCGAGGAACGGGATACGGTCCTGTATTCCCCCTTGACTTACTTGTTACACGATAGCCTCAAACCGGGAATCGCAATCATAAGTTGATTTTCGAAAAAAAAATGGGAAGGGTTTAAACCACTATTCTGCCGACATTCTAGCCGCCATAATTCCTCAGTGCTTGAAGTGAGATTAAAGCCGAAGAGTCCTTTGAATTCAGCTCCTTAAACTCTATCTCTGGTGTAAATGACAACTTTCTATCCCCGTGCGTTTTGACAGGAGAGACCGGCAAAATTTCAAAAACCGGGCATTTTGACCTTCCAAAAAAGAAATTTTTCTACACAAATAGAACGAAGCTAACCAGCGGCCCGCTCTTTTAACTGTAGCATTCAGGTATCGTCAGTAATAACCACCATGAAAATCCTACAAATCCGCCGCACTTTTTTCTACAATTCTTTTTCCGGTACCTATGGTATTTCGGTCTCTAATTCCGGGAATAATGACCCTACCGAGGAACGGGATACGGTCCTGTATTCCCCCTTGACTTACTTCTTACACGTTAGCCTCAAACCGGGAATCGCGATCACAGGTTGATTTTCGAAAAAAAAATGGGAAGGGCTTAAACCACTATTCTGCCGACATTCTAGCCGCCATTATTCCTCAGTGCTCGAAGTGAGAATAAAGCCGAAGAGTGCTTTGAATTCAGCTCCTCAAACTCTATCTCTGGTGTAAATGACAACTTTCTATCCCCGTGCGTTTTGACAGGAGAGACCGGCAAAATTTCAAAAACCGGGCATTTTGACCTTCCAAAAAAGAAATTTTTCTACACAAGGAGAACCAATCGAACCAGCGGCCCGCTCTTTTAACTGTAGCATTCAGGTATCCTCAGTAATAACCACCGTGAAAATCCAGGAAATCCGCCGCACTTTTTTCTACACTTTTTTCCGGTACCTATGGTATTTCGGTCTTTAATTCCGGGAATAATGATCCTACCGAGGAACGGAATACGGTCCTGTATTCCCCCTTCACTTACTTGTTACACGATAGCCTCAAAGAGGGAATTGCGAACACAAGTTGATTTTCGAAAAAAAAAATGGGAAGGGTTTAAACCACAATTCTGCCGAAATTCCACCCGCCATAATTCCTCAGTTCTTCAAGAGAGAATAAAGCCGAAGATTGCGTTGAATTCAGCTCCTCAAACTATATCTCTGATGTAAAGGACAACTTTCTATCCCCGTGCGTTTGGACAGGAGAGACCGGCAAAATTCCAAAAATCGGGCATTTTGACCTTCCAAAAAAGACATTTTTCTACACAAGGACAACGAAGCGAACCAGGGGCCCGCCCTTTTCACTGTAGCATCCAGGTATCCTCAGTAATAACCACCGTGAAAATCCAGCAAATCCCCTGCACTTTTTTCTACACTTTTTTTTCTGGTACCTATGGTATTTCGGTCTCTAATTCTGGGAATAATGACCCTACCGAGGAACGGGATACGGTCCTGTATTCCCACTTGACTTACTTGTTACACGATACCCTCAAACCGGGAATCGCGAACACAAGTTGATTTTCGAAAAAAAAACCACTTTTCTGCCGACATTCTAGCCGCCATTATTCCTCAGTGCTTGAAGTGAGAATAAAGCCGAAGAGTGCTTTGAATTCAGCTCCTCAAACTCTATCTCTGGTGTAAAGGACAACTTTCTATCCCCGTGCGTTTGGACAGGAGAGACCGGCAAAATTCCAAAAATCGGGCATTTTGACCTTCCGAAAAAGATATTTTTCTACACAAGGACAACGAAGCGAAACAGTGGCCCGCCCTTTTAACTGTAGCATCCAGGTATCCTCAGTATTAACCACCGTGAAAATCCAGCAAATCCGCCGCAATTTTTTCTACACCTTTTTTCCGGTACCTATGGTATTTCGGTCTCTAATTCCGGGAATAATGACCCTACCGAGGAACGGGATACGGTCCTGTATTCCTCCTTGACTTACTTGTTACACGATAGGCTCAAACAGGGAATCGCGAACACAAGTTGATTTTCCAAAAAAAATGGGAAGTGTTTAAACCATTATTCTGTCGACATTCTACCCGCAATAATTCCTCAGTGCTTCAAGTGAGAATAAAGTCGAAGATTGAGTTGAATTCAGCTCATCAAACACTATCTCTGGTGTAAAAAATAACTTTCTATCCCCGTGCGTTTGGACAGGAGAGAACGGCAAAATTAAAAAAATCGGGCATTTTGACCTTCCAAAAAAGAAATTTTTCTACACAAGGACAACGAAGCGAAACAGTGGACCGTTGTTTTAACTGTAGCATCCAGGTATCCACAGTATTAACCACCGTGAAAATCCAGCAAATCCGCCGCACTTTTTTCTACACCTTTTTTCCGATACCTATGGTATTTCGGTCTCCAATTCCGGGAATAATGAACCTACCGAGGAACGGCATACGGTCCTGTATTCCCCCTTGACTTACTTGTTACAGGATAGCCTCAAACCGGTAATTGCGAACACAAGTTGATTTTCGAAAAAAAAAAATGGGAACCACTATTCTGCCGACATTCTAGCCGCCATAATTTCTCAGTGCTTCAAGTGAGAATAAAGCCGAAGATTGCGTTGAATTCAGCTCCTCAAACTCTATCTCTGTTGTAAAGGACAACTTTCTATCCCCGTGCGTTTGGACAGGAGAGACCGGCAAAATTAAAAAAATCGGGCATTTTGACCTTCCAAAAAAGAAATTTTTCTACACAAGGACAAAGAAGCGAAACAGTGGCCCGCCTTTTTAACTGTAGCATCCAGGTATCCTCAGTAATAACCACCGTGAAAATCCTGCAAATCCGCCGCACTTTTTTCAACACCTTTTTTTCCGTTAGCTATGGTATTTCGGTCTCTAATTCCGGGAATAATGACCCTACCGAGGAACGGGATACGGTCGTGTATTCCCCCTGGACTTACTTGTTACACGATAGCCTCAAACCGGGACTCGCGAACACAAGTTGATTTTCGAAAAAAAAAAAAAAAAAAAAAAGGATGGGGTTAAACCACTATTCTGCCGACATTCTAACCGCCATTATTCCTCAGTGCTTGAAGTGACAATAAAGCCGAAGAGTGCTTTGAATTCAGGTCCTCAAACTCTATCTCTGGTGTAAAGGACAACTTTCTATCCCCGTGCGTTTGGACAGGAGACACCGGCAAAATTTCAAAAATCGGGCATTTTGACCTTCCAAAAAAGAAATTTTTCTACACAAGGAGAACGAAGCGAACCAGGGGCCCGCCCTTTTAACTGTAGCATCCAGGTATCCTCAATAATGTCCTCCGTGAAAATCCAGCATATCCGCCGCACTTTGTTCTCCAATCCTTTTTCCGGTTTCTATGGTATTTCGGTCTCTAATTCCGGGAATAATGACCCTACCGAGGAACGGGATACGGTCTTGTATTCCCCCTTGACTTTCTTGTTACACGATAGCCTCAAATCGGGAATCGCGAACACAAGTTTATTTTCGAAAAAAAAATTCTGCCGACATTCTAGCCGCCATAAATCCTCAGTGCTTGAAGTGAGAATAAAGACGAAGAGTGCGTTGTATTCAGCTCCTCAAACTCTATCTCTGGTGTAAAGGACAACTTTCTATCTCCGTGCGTTTGGGCAGGAGAGACCGGCAAAATATCAAAAATCGGGCACTTTGACCTTCCAAAATAGAAATTTTTCTACACAAGGAGAACGAAGCGAACCAGGGGCCCGCCCTTTTGATTGTAGCATCCAAGTATCCTCAGTAATAACCACCGTGAAAATCCAGCAAATCCGCCGCACTTTTTTCTACACCTTTTTTTCCGGTACCTATGGTATTTCGGTGTCTAATTCCGGGAATAATGACCCTACAGATGAACGGGATACGGTCCTGTATTCCGCCTTGACTTACTTGTTGCACGATAGCCTCAAACCGGGATTCGCGAACACAAATTGATTTTCGAAAAAAAAAATGGGAGGGGTTTAAACCACTATTCTGCTGACATTCTAGCCGCCATTATTCCTCAGAGCTTGAAGTGAGAATAAAGCCGAAGAGTGCTTTGAATTCAGCTCCTCAAACTCTATCTCTGGTGTAAAGGACAACTTTCTATCCCCGTGCGTTTGGACAGGAGAGACCGGCAAAATTTCAAAACTCGGGCATTTTCACCTACCAAAAAAGAAATTTTTCTACACAAGGAGAACGAAGCGAAACTCGGGCCCGCCCTTTTAACTGTAGCATCCAGGTATCCTCAGTAATAACCACCGTGAAAATCCTGCAAATCCGCCTTACTTTTTTCTACACTTTTTTTTCCGGTACCTATGGTATTTCGGTCTCTAATTCCGGGTATAATGACCCTACCGAGGAAAGGGATACGGTCCTGTATTCCCATTTAACTTACTTGTTACACGATAGCCTTAAACCGGGAATCGCGAAAACAAGTTGATTTTCGAAAAAAAAAAAAAATGGGAAGGGTTTAAACCACTATTCTGCCGTCATTCTAGCCGCCATTATTCCTCAGTGCTTGAAGTGAGAATAAAGTAGAAGAGTGCTTTGAATTCAGCTCCTCAACCTCTATCTCTCGTGTAAAGGACAACTTTCTATCCCCGTGCGTTTGGACAGGAGAGATCGCGCAAAATTCCAAAAATCGGGCATTTTGACCTTCCAAAAAAGAAATTTTTCTACACAAGGACATCAAAGCGAACAAGTGGCCCTCCCTTTTAAATGTAGCATCCAGGTATCCTCAATATTAACCAGCGTGAAAATCCAGCAAATCAGCGGAACGTTTTTCTACACTTTTTTTTCCGGTACCTATGGTATTTCGGTCTCCAATTCCGGGAATAATACCGAGGATCGGAATACAGTCCTGTATTCCCCCTTGACTTACTTGTTACAAGATGGCCTCATACCGGGAATCGCGAACACAAGTTGATTTTCGAAAAAAAAATGCGAAGGGTTTGAACAACAATTCTGCCGAAATTCTACCCACCATAATTCCTCAGTGCTTCAAGTGAGAATAAAGCCGAAGATTGCGTTGAATTCAGCTCCTCAAACTCTATCTCTGGTTTAAAGGACAACTTTCTATCTCCGTGCGTTTGGACAGGAGAGATCGGCAAAATTCCAAAAATCGGGCATTTTGACCTTCCAAAAAAGAAATTTTTCTACACAAGGAGAACGAAGCGAACCAGGGGCCCGCCCTTTTAACTGTAGCATCCAGGTATCCTCAGTAATAACCACCGTGAAAATCCAGCAAATCCGCCGCACTTTTTTCTACACCTTTTTTTCCGGTACCTATGGTATTTCAGTCTCTAATTGCGGGAATAATGACCATACCGAGGAACGGGATATGGTCCTGTATTCCCCCTTGACTTACATGTTCCACGATAGCCTCAAACCGGGAATCGCGAACACAAGTTGATTTTCGAAAAAAAAAATAAGAAGGGTTTGAACAACAATTCTGCCGAAATTCTACCCGCCACAATTCCTCAGTGCTTCAAGTGAGAATAAAGCCGAAGATTGCGTTGAATTCAGCTCCTCAAACTCTATCTCTGGTTTAAAGGACAACTTTCTATCCCCGTGCGTTTGGACAGGAGAGACCGGCAAAATTCCAAAAATCGGGTATTTTGACCTTCCAAAAAAGAAATTTTTCTACACAAGGACAACGAAGCGTACCAGGGGCCCGCCCTTTTAACTGTAGCATCCAGGTATCCTCAGTATTAACCACCGTGAAAATCCAGCAAATCCGCCGCATTTTTTTCTACACCTTTTTTTCCGGTACCTATGGTATTTCAGTCTCTAATTGCGGGAATAATGACCATACCGAGGAACGGGATACGGTCCTGTATTCCCCCTTGACTTACTTGTTCCACGATAGCCTCAAACCGGGAATCGCGAACACAAGTTGATTTTCGAAATTCTAGCCGCCATAATTTCTCAGTGCTTCAAGTGAGAATAAAGCCGAAGATTACGTTGAATTCAGCTCCTCAAACTCTATGTCTGGTGTAAAGGACAACTTTCTGTCCCCGTGCGTTTCGACAGGAGAGACCGGCAAAATTTCAAAAATCGGGCATTTTGACCTTCCAAAAAAGAAATTTTTCTACACAAATAGAACGAAGCTAACCAGCGGCCCGCTCTTTTAACTGTAGCATTCAGGTATCCTCAGTAATAACCACCGTGAAAATCCAGCATATCCGCTGCACTTTTTTCTACACTTTTTCTTCCGTTACCTATGGTATTTCGGTCTCTAATTCCGGGAATAATGACCCTACCGAGGAACGGGATACGGTCCTGTATTCCTCCTTGACTTACTTGTTACACGATAGGCTCAAACAGGGAATCGAGAACACAAGTTGATTTTCCAAAAAAAATGGGAAGTGTTTAAACCACTATTCTGTCGACATTCTACCCGCAATAATTCCTCAGTGCTTCAAGTGAGAATAAAGCCGAAGATTGCGTTGAATTCAGCTCCTCAAACTCTATCTCTGGTGTAAAGGACAACTTTCTATCCCCGTGCGTTTGGACAGGATAGACCGGCAAAATTAAAAAAATCGGGCATTTTGACCTTCCAAAAAAGAAATTTTTCTACACAAGGACAACGAAGCGAAACAGTGGCCCGCCCTTTTAACTGTAGCATCCAGGTATCCTCAGTATTAACCACCGTGAATATCCAGCAAATCCGCCGCACTTTTTTCTACACATTTTTTTCCGTTACCTATGGTATTTCGGTCTCTAATTCCGGGAATAATGAACCTACCGAGGAACGGGATACGGTCCTGTATTCCCCTTTGACTTACTTGTTACTCGATAGCCTCAAACCGGTAATCGCGAACACAAGTTGGTTTTCCAAAAAAAAATGGGTAGTCGACATTCTACCCGCCATAATTCCTCAATGCTTCAAGTGAGAATAAAGCCGAAGAGTGCGTTGAATTCAGCTCCTCAAATTCTATCCCTGGTGTAAAGGACAACTTTCTATCGCCGTGCGTTTGTACAGGAGAGACTGGCAAAATTTCAAAAATCAGGCATTTTGACCTTCCAAAAAAAGAAATTTTTCTACACAAGGAGAACGAAGCGAACCAGGGGCCCGCCCTTTTAACCTTAGCATCCAGGTATCCTCAGTAATAACCACCGTGAAAATCCAGCAAATCCGCTGCACTTTTTTCTACACTTTTTTTTCCGGTACCTATGGTATTTCCGTCTCTAATTCCGGGAATAATGGCCCTACCGAGGAACGGGATACGGTCCTGTATTCCCCCTTGACTTGTTTGTTACACGATAGCCTCAAACCGGGAATCGCAAACACAAGTTGATTTTCGACATTCTAGCCGCCATTATTCCTCAGTGCTTGAAGTGAGAATATAGCCGAAGAGTGCTTTGAATTCAGCTCCTCGAACTCTATCTCTGGTGTAAAGGACAACTTTCTATCCCCGTGCGTTTGGACAGGAGAGATCGCGCAAAATTCCAAAAATCGGGCATTTTGACCTTTCAAAAAAGAAATTTTTCTACACAAGGACATCAAAGCGAACAAATGGCCCTCCCTTTTAACTGTAGCATCCAGGTATCCTCAGTATTAACCAGCGTGAAAATCCAGCAAATCCGCCGAACGTTTTTCTACACTTTTTTTTCCGGTACCTATGGTATTTCGGTCTCCAGTTCCGGGAATAATAACGAGGATCGGGATACAGTCCTGTATTCCCCCTTGACTTACTTGTTACACGATGGCCTCATACCGGGAATCGCGAACACAAGTTGATTTTCGAAAAAAAAATGGGAAGGGTTTGAACAACAATTCTACCGAAATTCTACCCGCCATAATTCCTCAGTGCTTCAAGTGAGAATAAAGCCGAAGATTGCGTTGAATTCAGCTCCTCAAACTCTATCTCTGGTGTAAAGGACAATTTTCTATCCCCGAGCGTTTGGACAGGAGAGACCGGCAAAATTCCAAAAATCGGGTATTTTGACCTTCCAAAAAAGAAATTTTTCTACACAAGGACAACGAAGTGTACTAGGGGCCCGCACTTTTAACTGTAGCATCCTGGTATCCTCAGTAATAACCTCCGTGAAAATCCAGCTAATCCGACGCACTTTTTTCTACACTTTTTTTTCCGGTACCTATGGTATTTCGGACTCTAATTCCGGGAATAATGACCCTACCGAGGAACGGGATACGGTCCTGTATTCCCCTTTGACTTACTTGTTACACGATAGTCTCAAACCGGTAATCGCGAACACAAGTTGATGCCGACATTCTAGCCGCCATAATTCCTCAGGGCTTCAAGTGAGAATAAAGCCGAAGATTACGTTGAATTCAGCTCCTCAAACTCTATGTCTGGTGTAAAGGACAACTTTCTGTCCCCGTGCGTTTCGACAGGAGAGACCGGCAAAATTTCAAAAATCGGGCATTTTGACCTTCCAAAAAAGAAATTTTTCTACACAAATAGAACGAAGCTAACCAGCGGCCCGCTCTTTTAACTGTAGCATTCAGGTATCCTCAGTAATAACCACCGTGAAAATCCAGCAAATCCGCTGCACTTTTTTCTACACTTTTTCTTCCGTTACCTATGGTATTTCGGTCTCTAATTCCGGGAATAATGACCCTACCGAGGAACGGGATACGGTCCTGTATTCCTCCTTGACTTACTTGTTACACGATAGGCTCAAACAGGGAATCGAGAACACAAGTTGATTTTCCAAAAAAAAATGGGAAGTGTTTAAACCACTATTCTGTCGACATTCTACCCGCAATAATTCCTCAGTGCTTCAAGTGAGAATAAAGCCGAAGATTGCGTTGAATTCAGCTCCTCAAACTCTATCTCTGGTGTAAAGGACAACTTTCTATCCCCGTGCGTTTGGACAGGATAGACCGGCAAATTTAAAAAAATCGGGCATTTTGACCTTCCAAAAAAGAAATTTTTCTACACAAGGACAACGAAGCGAAACAGTGGCCCGCCCTTTTAACTGTAGCATCCAGGTATCCTCAGTATTAACCACCGTGAATATCCAGCAAATCCGCCGCACTTTTTTCTACACATTTTTTTCCGTTACCTATGGTATTTCGGTCTCTAATTCCGGGAATAATGAACCTACCGAGGAACGGGATACGGTCCTGTATTCCCCTTTGACTTACTTGTTACTCGATAGCCTCAAACCGGTAATCGCGAACACAAGTTGGTTTTCCAAAAAAAAATGGGTAGTCGACATTCTACCCGCCATAATTCCTCAATGCTTCAAGTGAAAATAAAGCCGAAGAGTGCGTTGAATTCAGCTCCTCAAATTCTATCCCTGGTGTAAAGGACAACTTTCTATCGCCGTGCGTTTGTACAGGAGAGACTGGCAAAATTTCAAAAATCAGGCATTTTGACCTTCCAAAAAAGAAATTTTTCTACACAAGGAGAACGAAGCGAACCAGGGGCCCGCCCTTTTAACCTTAGCATCCAGGTATCCTCAGTAATAACCACCGTGAAAATCCAGCAAATCCGCTGCACTTTTTTCTACACTTTTTTTTCCGGTACCTATGGTATTTCCGTCTCTAATTCCGGGAATAATGGCCCTACCGAGGAACGGGATACGGTCCTGTATTCCCCCTTGACTTATTTGTTACACGATAGCCTCAAACCGGGAATCGCAAACACAAGTTGATTTTCGACATTCTAGCCGCCATTATTCCTCAGTGCTTGAAGTGAGAATATAGCCGAAGAGTGCTTTGAATTCAGCTCCTCGAACTCTATCTCTGGTGTAAAGGACAATTTTCTATCCCCGTGCGTTTGGACAGGAGAGACCGGCAAAATTCCAAAAATCGGGTATTTTGACCTTCCAAAAAAGAAATTTTTCTACACAAGGACAACGAAGCGTACCAGGGGCCCGCACTTTTAACTGTAGCATCCAGGTATCCTCAGTAATAACCTCCGTGAAAATCCAGCAAATCCGCCGCACTTTTTTCTAGACTTTTTTCCGGTACCTATGGTATTTCGGTCTCTAATTCCGGGAAAAATGACCCTACCGAGGAACGGGATACGGTCCTGTATTCCCCCTTGACTTACTTGTTACACGATAGCCTCAAACCGGGAATCGCAATCATAAGTTGATTTTCGAAAAAAAAATGGGAAGGGTTTAAACCACTATTCTGCCGACATTCTAGCCGCCATAATTCCTCAGTGCTTGAAGTGAGATTAAAGCCGAAGAGTCCTTTGAATTCAGCTCCTTAAACTCTATCTCTGGTGTAAATGACAACTTTCTATCCCCGTGCGTTTTGACAGGAGAGACCGGCAAAATTTCAAAAACCGGGCATTTTGACCTTCCAAAAAAGAAATTTTTCTACACAAATAGAACGAAGCTAACCAGCGGCCCGCTCTTTTAACTGTAGCATTCAGGTATCGTCAGTAATAACCACCATGAAAATCCTACAAATCCGCCGCACTTTTTTCTACAATTCTTTTTCCGGTACCTATGGTATTTCGGTCTCTAATTCCGGGAATAATGACCCTACCGAGGAACGGGATACGGTCCTGTATTCCCCCTTGACTTACTTCTTACACGTTAGCCTCAAACCGGGAATCGCGATCACAGGTTGATTTTCGAAAAAAAAATGGGAAGGGCTTAAACCACTATTCTGCCGACATTCTAGCCGCCATTATTCCTCAGTGCTCGAAGTGAGAATAAAGCCGAAGAGTGCTTTGAATTCAGCTCCTCAAACTCTATCTCTGGTGTAAATGACAACTTTCTATCCCCGTGCGTTTTGACAGGAGAGACCGGCAAAATTTCAAAAACCGGGCATTTTGACCTTCCAAAAAAGAAATTTTTCTACACAAGGAGAACCAATCGAACCAGCGGCCCGCTCTTTTAACTGTAGCATTCAGGTATCCTCAGTAATAACCACCGTGAAAATCCAGGAAATCCGCCGCACTTTTTTCTACACTTTTTTCCGGTACCTATGGTATTTCGGTCTTTAATTCCGGGAATAATGATCCTACCGAGGAACGGAATACGGTCCTGTATTCCCCCTTCACTTACTTGTTACACGATAGCCTCAAAGAGGGAATTGCGAACACAAGTTGATTTTCGAAAAAAAAAATGGGAAGGGTTTAAACCACAATTCTGCCGAAATTCCACCCGCCATAATTCCTCAGTTCTTCAAGAGAGAATAAAGCCGAAGATTGCGTTGAATTCAGCTCCTCAAACTATATCTCTGATGTAAAGGACAACTTTCTATCCCCGTGCGTTTGGACAGGAGAGACCGGCAAAATTCCAAAAATCGGGCATTTTGACCTTCCAAAAAAGACATTTTTCTACACAAGGACAACGAAGCGAACCAGGGGCCCGCCCTTTTCACTGTAGCATCCAGGTATCCTCAGTAATAACCACCGTGAAAATCCAGCAAATCCCCTGCACTTTTTTCTACACTTTTTTTTCTGGTACCTATGGTATTTCGGTCTCTAATTCTGGGAATAATGACCCTACCGAGGAACGGGATACGGTCCTGTATTCCCACTTGACTTACTTGTTACACGATACCCTCAAACCGGGAATCGCGAACACAAGTTGATTTTCGAAAAAAAAACCACTTTTCTGCCGACATTCTAGCCGCCATTATTCCTCAGTGCTTGAAGTGAGAATAAAGCCGAAGAGTGCTTTGAATTCAGCTCCTCAAACTCTATCTCTGGTGTAAAGGACAACTTTCTATCCCCGTGCGTTTGGACAGGAGAGACCGGCAAAATTCCAAAAATCGGGCATTTTGACCTTCCGAAAAAGATATTTTTCTACACAAGGACAACGAAGCGAAACAGTGGCCCGCCCTTTTAACTGTAGCATCCAGGTATCCTCAGTATTAACCACCGTGAAAATCCAGCAAATCCGCCGCAATTTTTTCTACACCTTTTTTCCGGTACCTATGGTATTTCGGTCTCTAATTCCGGGAATAATGACCCTACCGAGGAACGGGATACGGTCCTGTATTCCTCCTTGACTTACTTGTTACACGATAGGCTCAAACAGGGAATCGCGAACACAAGTTGATTTTCCAAAAAAAATGGGAAGTGTTTAAACCATTATTCTGTCGACATTCTACCCGCAATAATTCCTCAGTGCTTCAAGTGAGAATAAAGTCGAAGATTGAGTTGAATTCAGCTCATCAAACACTATCTCTGGTGTAAAAAATAACTTTCTATCCCCGTGCGTTTGGACAGGAGAGAACGGCAAAATTAAAAAAATCGGGCATTTTGACCTTCCAAAAAAGAAATTTTTCTACACAAGGACAACGAAGCGAAACAGTGGACCGTTGTTTTAACTGTAGCATCCAGGTATCCACAGTATTAACCACCGTGAAAATCCAGCAAATCCGCCGCACTTTTTTCTACACCTTTTTTCCGATACCTATGGTATTTCGGTCTCCAATTCCGGGAATAATGAACCTACCGAGGAACGGCATACGGTCCTGTATTCCCCCTTGACTTACTTGTTACAGGATAGCCTCAAACCGGTAATTGCGAACACAAGTTGATTTTCGAAAAAAAAAAATGGGAACCACTATTCTGCCGACATTCTAGCCGCCATAATTTCTCAGTGCTTCAAGTGAGAATAAAGCCGAAGATTGCGTTGAATTCAGCTCCTCAAACTCTATCTCTGTTGTAAAGGACAACTTTCTATCCCCGTGCGTTTGGACAGGAGAGACCGGCAAAATTAAAAAAATCGGGCATTTTGACCTTCCAAAAAAGAAATTTTTCTACACAAGGACAAAGAAGCGAAACAGTGGCCCGCCTTTTTAACTGTAGCATCCAGGTATCCTCAGTAATAACCACCGTGAAAATCCTGCAAATCCGCCGCACTTTTTTCAACACCTTTTTTTCCGTTAGCTATGGTATTTCGGTCTCTAATTCCGGGAATAATGACCCTACCGAGGAACGGGATACGGTCGTGTATTCCCCCTGGACTTACTTGTTACACGATAGCCTCAAACCGGGACTCGCGAACACAAGTTGATTTTCGAAAAAAAAAAAAAAAAAAAAAGGATGGGGTTAAACCACTATTCTGCCGACATTCTAACCGCCATTATTCCTCAGTGCTTGAAGTGACAATAAAGCCGAAGAGTGCTTTGAATTCAGGTCCTCAAACTCTATCTCTGGTGTAAAGGACAACTTTCTATCCCCGTGCGTTTGGACAGGAGACACCGGCAAAATTTCAAAAATCGGGCATTTTGACCTTCCAAAAAAGAAATTTTTCTACACAAGGAGAACGAAGCGAACCAGGGGCCCGCCCTTTTAACTGTAGCATCCAGGTATCCTCAATAATGTCCTCCGTGAAAATCCAGCATATCCGCCGCACTTTGTTCTCCAATCCTTTTTCCGGTTTCTATGGTATTTCGGTCTCTAATTCCGGGAATAATGACCCTACCGAGGAACGGGATACGGTCTTGTATTCCCCCTTGACTTTCTTGTTACACGATAGCCTCAAATCGGGAATCGCGAACACAAGTTTATTTTCGAAAAAAAAATTCTGCCGACATTCTAGCCGCCATAAATCCTCAGTGCTTGAAGTGAGAATAAAGACGAAGAGTGCGTTGTATTCAGCTCCTCAAACTCTATCTCTGGTGTAAAGGACAACTTTCTATCTCCGTGCGTTTGGGCAGGAGAGACCGGCAAAATATCAAAAATCGGGCACTTTGACCTTCCAAAATAGAAATTTTTCTACACAAGGAGAACGAAGCGAACCAGGGGCCCGCCCTTTTGATTGTAGCATCTAGGTATCCTCAGTAATAACCACCGTGAAAATCCAGCAAATGCGCCGGACTATTTTCTACACTTCTTTTTCCGGTACCTATGGTATTTCGGTCTCTAATTCCGGGAATAATGACCCTACCGCGGAACGGGATACGTTCCTGTATTCCTCCTTCACATACCTGTCACACGATAGCCTCAAACCGGGAATCGCGAACACAAGTTGATTTTGGAAAAAAAAAATGGGAACCACCATTCTGCCGACATTCTTGCCGCCATAATTCCTCAGTGCTTCAAGTGAGAATAAAGGCGAAGAGTGCATTGAATTCAGCTCCTCAAACTCTATCTCTGGTGTGAAGGACAGCTTTCTATCCTCGTGCGTTTGGACAGGAGAGACCCTCAAATTTAAAAAAATCGGGCATTTTGACCTTCCAAATAAGAAATTTTTCACACAAGGAGAACGAAGCGACAACTTTCTATCCCCGTGCGTTTGGACAGGAGAGACCGGTAAAATTTAAAAAATCGGGCATTTTGACCTTCCAAAAAAGAAATTTTTCTACACAAGGAGAACGAAGCGAACCGGGGGCCCGCCCTTTTTACTGTAGCATCCAGGTATCCTCAGTAATAACCACCGTGAAAATACAGCAAAAACGCCGCACTTTTTTCTACACCTTTTTTTCCGGTACCTATGGTATTTCGGTCTCTAATTCCGGGAATAATGACCCTACCGAGGAACGGGATACGGTCCTGTATTCCCCCTTGACTTACTTGTTACACGATAGCCTCAAACCGGGAATCGCGAACACAAGCTGATTTTCGAAAAAAAAAAAAAAAAAAAAACACTATTCCTCCGACATTCTAGCCCCCATAACTCCGCAGTGCGTGGAGTGACAACAAAGCAGAAGAGTGCGTTCAATTCAGCACGTCGAACTCTATCTTTGGTGTAAAGGACAACTCTCTATCCCCGTGCGTTTGAACGGGAGGGGGCTGCAAAATATAACAAATCTGTCATTTTGACCTTCCAAAAGAGACTTTTCTCTACACAAGGAGAACGAAGCGGCCCAGGGACCCGCCCTTTTAACTGTAGCATCCCCGCAGGTCCACCAATAATTACCGTGAAAATCGAGCAAATCCGTCGCACTTTTTTCTGCACTTATTTTTTCGGTACCCGAAGTATTTTGGTCTCTAATTTGCGAAATAATGGCGCTACCGAGGATCGGGATGCGGTCCTGTATTCCCCCTTGACTTCCTTCTTACACGATAGCCTTAAAACGGGAATCGCGAACACAAGCTGATTTTCGAAAAAAAATGTGAAGGGTTTAAACCACTATTTCGACATTCTAGCCGCCATAAACCCGAAGTGCGTGGAGTGACAACAAAGCCGAAGATTGCGCTCAATTCAGCGCCTCGATCTCTATCTTTGGTGTAAATTATAACTCTCTATATCCGTGCGTTTGGACGAGAGAGACCCGCAAAATTTCAAAAAATCGATCATTTTGACCTTCGAAAAGAGAGAAAATCCGTCGCACTTTTTTCTGCATTTATTTTTTCGGTACCTAAGGTATTTTGGTGTCTAATTCTGGAAATAATGGCGCTACCGAGGAACGGGATGCGGTCGTGTATTCCCGCTTGACTTCCTTCTTACACGATAGCCTCAAAACAGGAATCGCGAACACAAGATGATTTTCTATCCGCCATAACTCCGCAGTGCGTGGAGTGACAACAAAGCCGAAGAGTGCGTTCAGTTCAGCTCCTCGAACTCTGATTTTCGATAAAAAAAAATGGGAAGGTTTTATACCACTATTCCGCCGACATTCTAGCCGACATAACTCTACAGCAAAGCCGAAGATTGCAGTCCAGTCTACAATATGACATGTAAATATTCCCACATATTTATATTGTGTCTGTGGTATTCCATATTGTCCCGCCTATATCATTAATTGATTCAGTTCAGCCTACAATATGACATGTAAATATTCCCACATATTCTGATCGTGCCTGTGGTATTCCATATTGTCCCGCCTATATCATTAATTGATGCAGTCCAGTCTACAATATGACATGTAAATATTCCCACATATTTAGATTGTACCTGTGGTATTCCATATTGTCCCGCCTATATCATAAATTGATGCAGTCCAGCCTACAATATGACATGTAAATATTCCCACATATTTAGATTATGCCTGTGGTATTCCATATTGTCACGCCTATATCATTATTTGATGCAGTCCAGTCTACAATATGACATGTAAATATTCCCACATATTTAGATTCCGTCTGTGGTATTCCATATTGTCCCGCCCTTATCATTAATTGATTCAATCCAACCTGCAATATGACATGTAAATATCCCCATTTATTTAGATTGTGCCTGTGGTATTCCATATTGTCCCGCCTATATCATTAATTGATGCAGTCCAGCCTACAATATGACATGTAAATATTCCCACATATTTAGATTGTGCCTGTGGTATTCCATATTGTCCCGCCTATATCATTAATTGATGCAGTCCAGCCTACAATATGACATGTAAATATTCCCACATATTTAGATTGTGCCTGTGGTATTCCATATTGCCACGCCTATATCATTAATTGATTCAGTCCAGTCTACAATATGACATGTAAATATTCCCACATATTTAGATTGCGTCTGTGGTATTCCATATTGTCCCGCCCTTATCATTAATTGATTCAGTCCAACCTGCAATATGACATATAAATATTCCAATATATTTAGATTGTGCCTGTGGTATTCCATATTGTCACGCCTATATCATTATTTGATGCACTCCAGTCTACAATATTACATGTAAATATTCCCGCATATTTAGATTGCGTCTGTGGTATTCCATATTGTCCCGCCCTTATCATTAATTGATTCAGTCCAACCTGCAATATGACATGTAAATATTCCCATTTATTTAAATTGTGCCTGTGGTATTCCATATTGTCCCGCCTATATCATTAATTGATGCAGTCCAGCCTACAATATGACATGTAAATATTCCCACATATTCTGATTGTGCCTGTGGTATTCCATATTGTCACGCCTATATCATTATTTGATGCAGTCCAGTCTACAATATGACATGTAAATATGCCCGCATATTTAGATTGTGCTTGTGGTATTCCATATTGTCACGCCTATATCATTAATTGATGCACTCCAGCCTACAATATGACATGTAAATATTCCCACATATTTAGATCGTGTCTGTGGTATTCCATATTGTCACGCCTGTAATATTAGATACAATACTGTCTACAGTGTGTCATGTAAAAATTCCTACATATTTAGATCGTTCCTATGGTATTCCATACTGTCACACCTGTAATATTAGATGCAATACTGTCTGCAATGAGTCATGTAAAAATTCTTACATATTTAGATCGTGCCTGTGTATTCCATATTGTCACGCCCTTATTATTGAATGATGCAGTATAGCCTACAATAAGTCCTGTAAATATTCCCAAATTTATGAAATCGCCGCTATAGAGTTCCAAGTAATTGCAGGTATAGTATTCTACGTAGTTAATTTCATTAACTATTCAAGATTTTTTTTTTCTGTCCTTTCAGTTCATTTTGTTGCAACAAATATTACTTTACCAACACATTGATGAATTTATCTGATACGTCGTGTAATATCTTAATGCTACAATCATCATGAATGTGTTCTCTCTTCCTTGTACATGGATTGGTTCTACTTGTTGGTATCGACTGTGACGTGTACCTCAGAGTTGGAACTGTATCAGGTTTGAGTTTAAATTGCGAAAAGTAATCAAGCTTTACTACAATAACTCTCTTTGAAAAATATTTAGAAAAGTTACATAACCTACAGTCCTTGATTCTTGAACTTACCCCTGACTGAAGAGTTTTGGAATCTTTCTTGATAATGTGATCTGAAGACATCTTATAGGTCTTGTACATCTTGAAAGGTCCTTGCTCTTTACATAAAAGGTGTAGATAACGCCTGCATTTCAGCACCCACTGAACACATCTGCAATATAAAAAAAATGTCTGTGTCTATAAACTTAATTCGGCTCTTAATCTCGTTTACATTGAATACGTCGATCTGTTTTGTCAGAACAGAACAGCCTAAATATACATAAAGCATGCACAAAATAAGTAATTTATACATTTGTTTCATTATAAGAAATCCGTTACTCTGAAACAAATTAAATAGGCTACTTAACCTACATATATATCTCTCTCCAGAAATGGAAATATGACCATATATTATTTTCATTGTCCTGCAATGCTCGAACATGAGAGAAACAACCAAGATATTACAAAATTCGTCTTATTCCACACGAAAAACTAATGGCAAGATCTGTGCTAAAATCCTTAAGAGGTTAAAACATGAGGGCTTGAGAATAACAGCAAGTATTTTCTAAACAAAACCGAACAGACAGACCACGTTCTGTAGATCGAACAATGGTGATTATCGATCTTCACCATTCTGGGGAAATTCCACAGATAGTAACAGTATATTTCTATTACCAAAAAGAGTAATTAGAATAATAGTAGGTGCCAAATCTAGGGAATCTTGTAGGACTATTTTCAAAAAACTACAAATAATGCCCATGGCTTGTCAGTATATCTTTTCATTAATAGTCTTCCTCGTATGTAATCGTGAAAACTTTGTAACTAATTCAACAGTTCATAGCATAAATACACGTCAAAAAAATTACTTTCATACTCCATCGGCAAGTCTATCGTGCTATCAAAAAGGAGTGCGTTATATGGCAGTAAAAATTCTTAATAGCTTCCCTATCGATATAAAAAATGAAACTCAAAACACAAGATTATTTAGGGCCAAATTAAAGAAGTACCTAATTTCTCACGCCTTCTATTCTGTAGGTGAATTCATGACATTCAGTAACACTTCATGAAATTGATACTAAAACTAAGTGTTGTACTAGTAGACTATATTGTAAATCTCGTCTGTGTATATATATATATATATATATATATATATATATATATATATATATTTTTCATCTAGACTGTGACTATAAATTAAGACTTTTTAATATTATTAAGTTTTTTGACTTGTTCCATATTCTAGCTGTAAAGCAATGTATGAATACCATGGAATGTTAATAAATGCAATACAATACAATACAATACAGCACAAACTTAGACCTAACATAGCGCTCGTAATGCATTACGCTAGCTCTTTTCAATCTCATAATTGCTGTAATCAAATATTGCACAACCTTTCCATGGATGTCTGGTGAATTAATCTGATGTCATAGATAATCTGGAACAAAAAACAATAATTATTGATATTCAGAAGAATTTTGGGGACACTGTATTTAAAATATTAAATTATACATGCGCTTAGCTGTTATACCCCCCCTAATGAGGTCTAGTCACTTCCTTAGAATTCCATGTAGTTGCGCCTACACATTCCATGTGGTCACTCCTACATTATGCAACCGCCGCTATATAATGTCATGTAGTAGATTCTCTATTATTCCATGTAATCACACCCACATTGTGCAATCCCACCTGTAGTATCCCATGTAGTAGCGCCTAAGATATTCCATGTAGTCATCCATATCCATGTAGTCACGCCTGTATTACTTTATGTTGTTCCCATATTACTGCATGTTGTTGCCCCTATATTATTACATTATTCCATGTTTTGTTCCTATATTATTCCATGCAGTTGTCCCTATATTATTGCATGTTGTTGTCCCTATATTATTCAATGCTGTCACTATATTATTCCATGTTGTCACTATTATTCCATATTGTTGTCCCTATATTATTCCATACTGTTGTCCCTATATTATTCCATATTGTTCTCCCTATATTATTCCACGTTGTTGTCCCTATATTATTCCATGTTGTTGTCACTATATTATTCTATGTTGTTGTCACTATATTATTCCATGTTGTTGTCACTATATTATTCCATGTTGCTGTCCCTATATTATTCCACGTTGTTGTCCCTATATTATTCCATGTTGTTGTTACTATATTATTCCATGTTGTCACTATTATTCCATATTGTTGTCCCTATATTATTCCATACTGTTGTCCCTATATTATTCCATATTGTTGTCCCTATATTATTCCATACTGTTGTCCCTATATTATTCCATGTTGTCCCTATATTATTCCATGTTGTTGTCCCTATATTATTACATTTTGTTGTCCCTATATTGTTCCATGTTGTTGTCACTATATTATTCCATGTTGTTGTCCCTATGTTATTCCATACTGTTGTCCCTATATTATTACATATTGTCCTCCCTATATTATTCCACGTTGTTGTCCCTATAATATATTCCATGTTGTCCCTATATTATTCCATGTTGTTGCCCCTATATTATTCCATGTTGTTATCCCTATATTATTCCATGTTGTCACTATATTATTCCATGTTGTTGTCGCTATATTATTCCATGTTGTTGTCCCTATATTATTCCATGTTGTTGTCACTATATTATTCCATGTTGTTCTCACTATATTATTCCACGTTGTTGTTCCTATAATATTCCATGTTGTTGTCACTATATTATTCCATGTTGTTGTCACTATATTATTCCATGTTCTTGTCCCTATATTATTCCACGTTGTTGTTCCTATAATATTCCATGTTGTTGTCACTATATTATTCCATGTTGTTGTCACTATATTATTCCACGTTGTTGTTCCTATAATATTCCATGTTGTCACTATATTATTCCATGTTGTCCCTATATTATTCCATGTTGTTGTCCCTATATTATTCCACGTTGTTGTTCCTATAATATTCCATCTTGTTGTCACTATATTATTCCATGTTGTTGTCACTATATTATTCCATGTTGTTGTCACTATATTATTCCATGTTGTTGTCACTATATTATTCTATGTTGTTACTATATTATTCCATGTTGTTGTCACTATATTATTCCATGTTGTTGTCCCTATATTATTCCACGTTGTTGTCCCTATATTATTACATGTTGTTGTTACTATATTATTCCATGTTGTCACTATTATTCCATATTGTTGTCCCTATATTATTCCATACTGTTGTCCCTATATTATTCCATATTGTTGTCCCTATATTATTCCATACTGTTGTCCCTATATTATTCCATGTTGTCCCTATATTATTCCATGTTGTTGTCCCTATATTATTACATTTTGTTGTCCCTATATTGTTCCATGTTGTTGTCACTATGTTATTCCATGTTGTTGTCCCTATGTTATTCCATACTGTTGTCCCTATATTATTACATATTGTCCTCCCTATATTATTCCACGTTGTTGTCCCTATAATATTCCATGTTGTCCCTACATTATTCCATGTTGTTGCCCCTATATTATTCCATGTTGTTATCCCTATATTATTCCATGTTGCCACTATATTATTCCATGTTGTTGTCGCTATATTATTCCATGTTGTTGTCCCTATATTATTCCATGTTGTTGTCACTATATTATTCCATGTTGTTGTCCCTATATTATTCCATGTTGTTGCCCCTATATCATTCCATATTGTTGTCCATATATTATTCCATGTTGTTGTCCATATATTATATTTTGTTGTCCCTATATTATTCCATGTTGTTGTCCCTATATTATTCCATGTTGCCACTATATTATTCCATGTTGTCACTATATTATTCCATGTTGTCACTATATTATTCCATATTGTTGTCCCTATATTATTCCACGTTGTTGTCCCTATATTATTTCATGTTGTTATTACTATATTATTCCATGTTGTTGTCACTATATTATTCCATGTTGTTGTCACTATATTATTCCATGTTGTTGTCCCTATATTATTCCACGTTGTTGTTCCTATAATATTCCATGTTGTTGTCACTATATTATTCCATGTTGTTGTCCCTATACTATTCCATGTTTTTGCCCCTATATCATTCCATATTGTTGTCCCTATATTATTCCATGTTGTTGCCCCTATATTATTACATTTTGTTGTCCCTATATTATTCCATGTTGTTGTCCCTATCTTATTCCATGTTGTTGTCACTATATTATTCCATGTTGTCCCTATATTATTCCATGTTGTTGTCACTATATTATTCCTTGTTACGTAGATTCATAGTTTTCTGTCCAAAGGCAGGTCTTTCACTGCAAACCCATCTTCCTCCAATATTTTCTATTTTCTGTCATCCTCTGTTTCCGCATATTACCCATATATTTTAATATCGTCTATCATCTGATTTCTTCTGCCCCGAATTCTTCTCCCGCTCACCATTCCTTCCAGTGCAATCTTTAGTAGGCAGCTTCTTCTCAGCCAGTGACCCAACGAATTTCTTTGTCTCTTTCTGATCAGTTTCAGCATAATTCTTTCTTCATTCACTCTTTTCAACACAACTTCATTTCTTATTGTCTATCCACTTCACACGCTACATTCTTCTCCATATCCACATTTCAAATGCTTCTAGTCGCTTCTCTTCATTTCGACGTAATGTCCATGTTTCTGATTGATACACAAAGCACTTCACTAGTCTCTTCCTTATGTTTTTGTCGCTATATTATTCCATGTCGTTGTCCCTGTAGTATTCCATGTAGTCACGCCTATGGTATTCCACGTAGTCAACTTCATTACATATTCTTGCATTTTATTTTGTGATCTTGGAAACATGTTTCTGCCCTTCAGTTAATTTTGTTATAGCAAATAATACTTCATCAACACATTGATTAATTTATCTGGAACGTCTTTATGTTTCAATGCTACAGGCATCATCATTGTGTTATACCTTCCAAGTTCTACTTGTTGGTACTGAATGTCTCGCTTCCACCCTTCTTACAATAGTTTAGTACGGTAGGAATTCTCTCCCACAAACTTCTTGTAATGCCCTAAAGCAGCGGTCATCACAACAATGCACTCTCGAGCTAGCGTCTCGTACCCCTGCTTACCCGTAACTCATTTCAGCGAGTGCTGACGACCACTGTCCTAAAGCAATGAGTTGCATTTTTTCCTCTTGCAACTTGGATTTTTATGAAGCACCTACCGAACATTTTTTAGGGCTGTATTACTACAAATCAGAAACAGTCACTGTATTTACAAAATATGGTTACTTCGAGACTTTCAATACTGCAGATTTATGAAACAATGGCTGCTCTATTACATATTACAATGTTCCAGTGGTCACCGATAGGAGCGCAGATTTACAGCATTGTTGCCATTACTCATCGAATGCCCTAGTAAAAACTCCTTACAAAACAATTCATAAACTACTTTAAAATGTTATCTAATCTACAGTACTCGATTCTTAAACTTACCCCTTACTGACGAGTTCTTAAATATTTCTTGATAATATGATCTGAACACATCTTGTAGATCTTGTAGATCTTGTACATCTTGAAAGGTTCTTCCTCTTCACATAAAAGGTTTAGATCACTCCTGCATTTCAGCACTCACTGGACACATCTGCAAATATAAATGTCTGTGTCTATAAACTTAATTCAGTTCTTAACCTCATTTACATTAAATAGATCGATTTGTTTTGTCAGTACAGAACAGCCTAAATATACATACGGGAGTAATTTATACAATTTGTTTCATTATAATAAATCCGTACATCTGAAACTAATTCAATAGGCTACTTACAAATTTTTATCTCTCCAGAAATGTAAATATGAGCATGTATTATTTTCATTGTATACCCTTTGGAGTGAAGGACAGCAAAAATATTCTCAAAACAAGGCATCGTTCTGTAGATCGAATATGGGCGATTATCGAACTTCATCATACTCGACAAACTTGAACCTAAGTTCGTAGTAATGCACGACGCTAGTTCTTTTCAATCTCATAACTACTGCAAAAAAATATTGCACAATGTTTCCAGACATTTCTGGTAAATTAACTTGGTGTCATACAGAATCTGGAGCAAAAAATAATTATAAATACCATACAGACGTAGAGGATACCGTATTGGCGTTCAAAGATACCTGACCTCCAATTCTCTGATCGTGTAAGCGAACTTTCTAACCACGGTGGTATAAGTCAGAACCAAAGATAATCTAGTTAAACTTTGAAATAGTTTCGTTAGTTCTCGATAGAAGACCCTATTATTGGGACGGGTAAAGAAGTATTTAAGAAAATGTTGATGTAGATTAAGTATAAATAATTATTTTTTATAATTTACAGTATCAGCGTTTTCTCGCAAAACTTAGTGCTTTTTGCAATCAGAAAGGAATGAAATTTTGAAGTCCATAATGTGAATATATTTATGTACTATTGGTAACACTGACTATCATCTTCGCCATCTATTCTTAGAAGTAATAACTAAATAAGCCACACTTACATGAACAATTTAGCGATCACTATTGATTAGTAGGGATTAGGTATCTTTGAAGCCGGTGTACATTCATTCAAAGCTCTGACATCACAGAATCAACATTGGAACAGTTAAAGAAGCAACATTTGGTAACAAATGAATGGGTTATCGCGGTCCCGACTCATGGCCTGCACGATCTCCGGACATTAATCCACTTGACTTCTCTTGGGGACATATAAAGACCCTTGAGAACGCCACACCAGTCGATGATCTTCCTCCAAGAACTGTTGCTGCCTCTAACGCCATTTGCACTGTCACCTGGCATCTTTGAACGAGTGCGGAAACATTTACCTGTGTTTATTCAACGTCTTTGGTTTATTCAAATCGAGTGATTTTATGTGCATCAGCTTTAACTTCTATTTATTCAAAACAAGTGATTTTATAACTACATGTTTAAAGTTCAATAAGTTTTTCTTGGTTTCAGGTAGAATTTTGTTTGAAAAGTACTATAGATTTAGTATTAAATCCTCTTTCAGAATGTGACAAAAAGTAAATTAGGAGGTTATCATAAGGTCCCTTTTCCTGTGGAACATCATATAAAAGTTTGTGATATAAGATCCAATGAAGCAAAGTGAAATTACACAACACTCTCCTGTCTTTCTATTCAATTATATACGTACCTTCTTCTCCTTCTTGCCAGTCAGTAGTAGGCCTAGTAGCAGCTCAGTGTACAAACGCGAAAAATGGTAATTAAGAGGTCCTGAGTTCGACACATACTTTGCCATGTAAAGCTCGGTTCAGACGGTGCTTGTTTCCGTGATGGATTCCAAGGTGGCTGCGCTGATGGCTACCTTGCGTGCTCACTTGCTAGTAGTAATGCGCTTTGGTGGCTAGCTTGCTGGATTTCGAGGGTAGGTTCCTTGCTATTTTTCGTGTTGGTTTGCAGGCTGGAACCAAAGATGATATAGTAACACCACTGAAACCATGTCGCCATGTTCGTTATTTTCCAACTAAACCTGTTTTTTTCTACATTTTTTAGTCTCTGAGAAACAGCAATTAAATATCGGACTTTAGCTGTTTTGCAATTATGCCTTAATTACATTATTACGACATTTACTACTGTTAATGTAGGACTTTAGTTGTTTTCCACTCACGGTTTAGTTTCTTTTTGACCATGAGTGTTGGCAACAGATGAAACAGCAGCTGATTAAGGGTACGTACACGTTGGAGCGACGATAAACGATAAAAGAAGCAGCGATGCTACATCAGAGAGAATTGAAGCATGCATTGTCATTGAGGTGTGCATATTGGAGTAACGATAATTCATTCATTCATTCATTTTATTCCATAGATCTTACATGAGCAATGAAGCTTTAAGATGTGGAACATGTCAACATTTTACAATATTACAATTACAATTTTTACAAATTTTTATAGTTTTACAATTTAGTAATTTTCTACAATTTTTACAATTTTGTACAATTTTTTACATTTTTTTTTTTTTTTTTTTTTTTTTTTTTTTTTTTTTTTTTTTTTTTTTTTTTTTTGGCGAGATGTAGTGAGATGAGATGAGGTCCGAGGATTCGCCAAAATATTACCCGGCATTTGCCTTTTCGGTGGGGGAAACCTCGGAAAAACCCAACCAGGTAATCAAATCAAAGGGGGTAATCAAATCAAAGGGGTAATCAAATCAAAGCGAAGATACACGATAAATGCGACGAAAAAGATGAGTTCCATTTTCTTCGCTCTTGTCGTTTATATGATCTCTGATTAAGATAATATTGATCTGTATAATTACCGGTGGTTGTCAATATATCCGAATACTGATCGATTTATTATTTCGGCATATTAAATTAATTATTGTAGATATTGGCAAATTGATCAGTTGTGTATTTATTGGTGATATGTTATGTGATCAGAAGAACCAATCACAACACAAAGAATTTATACTATCTTTGGGATGAGAAACGGATTTAATTTTGTACGTATTTAAGTTACATTAACCTTGAACTTAGCAGCTGATATTTCCTATATATCTTCTTTCATTAAGTGAATGCATAGAATATCTTCTACTGATAAATTAAAATGTTCGCTTCCCGCGTCCTCGTTGCTCCGATATGAACACTTGATTCTTTGATAATACCAAATCGTCGCTAGATCGTTTCTTTTATCGTTTATCGTTGCTCCAACGTGTACGTACCCTTAAACTGTGAAAAGAGCGAGCTCCGTGAGAACAACTACCATCACCGTAGCCAACACGGGAGCCAGCACCGTCTGAACCGGGCTTAAATGCAAAGTTTCAGGAGCCAGGGCGAAAATACGCGTTGCCTGGATGTCATTCGGATTTTTACTCTGATTTCCTACAACCAAGCAAGTTGCCAGATGAACACTAGCCCAGATCACATAGAGATTGCTCATTTCTATGTTAAAATCCGTTGCACTTTGAAGAGAACCGCCAGGATCGCCATCAGTCTGCCGCAAACGAACATGAGATGGCAGTCCAGTCGCTAATGCAATTCAAATGGAAGTTATGACGTGACTCCTTATGTAACAACATCGGTTCGTATCTTTGTTGTGAGAATAGACTGAACTATAGCGCTGTGAAGAAGCAACATTAATGAAATTAATCAAACCACCAAAATTGTTATTATAATAATAAATGTAGCATAAGTACAGGGTGCGGCATTTAACGTTTCCTATTTTCAAACCCCCATAACTTATTTAGTTTACAAGTAAAGTACAAGAAATTAATCAGTTTACAACCATTATAATCTTGGAATTGCAGTACATCTTATGTTTTGAAAATAATGTCTTTAAGATGTCCTCCATTGGCGTCAATGCATTGTTGCAATCTTCCCTGCACACCGGCCATTACTCGCAGCAATGTTTCAGGTGTAACACCAGCAATTTCTTCACGAATCGCGGTTTTAAGGTCCTCGATGTCATGAAGGATACGACCGTAGACTCTACTCTTAAGATACCCCCACAAAAAGAAGTCTGGTGCAGTGAGATCAGGGGAAACAGAGAGCCGCTGAATGTCACCTAATCTGGAGATAAGTCGCCCAGGGAAAGCAGCACGAAGTATGTTCATTGAAACACGTGGTGTATGGGATGTGGCTCCATCCTGTTGAAACCACAGGCGCTGAATGTTCCAGTTACGGCGTCTCAACTCAGGCAGAAAAAAAGTTGTCAACATTATGTTGTAACGCTCAGAGTTCACAGTCACCGCAGCACCATTATAGTCCTCGCTGACGCACCCATACACTGATTATTTTTCGTGATGGTGCAACTCCACGTTGATTATCACCAACAATCCGCCTAAACTCGCGCTGGACAGCAACAATTGACTTGGTTGAAACAAACTGTTCAACACAGAAAATGCGCTGTTGCACCGGCCAACGTTCCATGGTTAACTAAAGGCTTTGCTACACCGAATCCCTGTATTGGGATGTGGCTAACTAAATCCAAGGCTTTGCTACACCGAATCCCTGTGTTTGCAAACATGTTTTACCAACAATGTGAACAGAATCGCCAACTTAAAATGGGAAACGTTAAATGCCGCACCCTGTATATCTTAGGTCTCCCTTTACTGTAATAGAGAGAGGGAGGGAGGGGTGGGGAGGGGAAGGGAGAGAGAGCATAACAATCTGTCCGCATCTGGGAGGTGTCCTTTATTGGGAAGGAGCTTTCCAATCTAACAGGAATTTAACATGCATGATATATTCCTTCATATGCGGCAACAGAAAGGCAGAAAATAGGAGACTGGAGGATGCTGGGTTTGCAGTGAAAGACCTGCCCTTGGGCAGAACACTATGAATGAATAAATATATCCCTTCGTGCTTTAAATAAAATTTTGTTTATCCATCCGCTTCCAGCTAACAAGAAGGAGCCAGCTGGGCTAAGGGTAGCCTGCAAGACCCTCGTCTTCTTTTATGTTAAAGAATTGCACATGCTTCCAACTAACGATATTTTCTTCTTTCATGTCAAGGAATTTCTGTACAGTCCTCAGAAGTAAATTTTCCATTTCTGTAACACGTTAGATCTTGAAATCCAAGTTCTGTCCGTAGTCGAAGGTAAAGCAAGCTTTAGGACTGACAGTTGTCCGTGTCCGCGTCTGAAAGTGTCCGTAAACGAGAGTTGAATTTATCATTATTTCTATATTATTTCAGTTGGGACATAAACATCTGATTGTATAATATGAGGAGTGTCCGTATCTTGGGGGGGTGTCCATAAGGAGAGGTTTCACTGTACATCATTTCTCTGAAGTAAGTCCCAATTTCAGTGCATAGTCTGGTGGATAGACTACGATGAACCATGTGTAAGATAGCCCTTTTCCTTTGTTCACATTAAACCATCGACAACACTGTCATGAAATGGCCTCCACGATCTCCTGATTTAACCCCACGCGACTTTTTTTTGTGGGGTTACATAAAGGACAGAATCTATGTGGCACCACTACCACGAGAACTGCAGGAACTCGGAATGAGGACTGAAGAAACCTCAGCCACGGTGACACCTGAAATGTTATCTAGAGTCTGGTCGGAGTTGATTATCATGCTGATGTTTGTTGCATCACACACAGCACTTACATCAAGTCAGTCCAATGAAACAAAACCTGGATACACGTGTACATACCATATGAGCCATCAAACATTGCCTATGTCAGGGCCGGGCATGAGAGCGGCTCCATTTAGTCGGCCAGAGCTGCTCTCGCTCCGCAAGGCACTTCAATTCCAAGCCAGAGCAGAACGCTCACGCAGTGGCGGACTCGCATTACAGCTACCTTCCCTGCATTAATATAACAAGAGCCACGGTTGTTCTAGTCATTCAGTCTGTCAGTACATAATAGTTTATAAGGATATTACATCAATCCATTGTACATTACAGACTTTATAACACTCTTATTAATTTAATGAAATAAACTTCGCTCTATGCACACACACAAATCGTTAGGCTTATTTACATAACCCATACACAAATACTGCAATCTCCTCACCACGGTTCTACGAGACAGGCGTATGGCTTCCACTTCCCCTACTTGCTGTGGACAGAGTTCATCTGCCAATATAATTAAACATCGCTTGATGAAGTTACCTTCGTTGAATGTTTTCAATTCCTTTGCAATTTCGTGGCAAATTTTGTAGCTAATTCTCATAGCCGATTCACTAAGTGCATTATTGTCATTCTGTTAATATACAATATAATATATGATATGATATATGATATCGTTACGTGAATGCAAGAACTAGGTAACTCGAAATTTGCGTTTTTTAGTTACCTCTTATAAAGCATAGCAAAAATCGCACAAAATGTAATCTAGGATCTAGGTAACTGATCGAACGATACCAGCGACATCTATTTTCCAATATAACAAATAGGTAAAAGAAAACGAGACATATTCCTTAGTGCAATAAATAAGTAAATAGGCAATGTCACAAAATATGAAAAATCAAGTTACCTAGTTCTTGCATTCAGGCGATGATATGATATGATATGATATGATATGATATGATATGATATGATATGATGATATGATATACGATATGATATGATATTATATATGATATGATGTGATATGATATATATTATATATATGATATGATATGATATTATATATGATATGATATGATATATTATATATGATATGATATATGATATATATGATATGATATTATATATGATATGATATGATATTATATATGATATGATATATGATATGATATGATGTGATATGATATGACTATAAATTAATACAACTTAAAGAAAATGTTTCTCAGATACATTATATTAAAGTATTTATTCGATAATTATTATATTGCATTATAAGTTGTTATAGTACAATTAGTAATATATAATTTTAAATTATACAAATATTATGATATATCATGAACTGTAATATACTATACTATGATATATCATAATACTTGTATAATTTAAAATTATATATTACTAAATGTATAATAACCTATAATGCAATGTAAATATCAAATAGATATTCTGGTATAAAGTACCTGGGAAACATTTTCTTTAAGTTATATTACTTTATGGCGTTCATTACCAACATATTTGTCATATTCAGTAGCATGTTGTAAAGAATAATGTCGTTGGATATTGAACCTCTTAATCAGTTGGAGTGTTTTATGCCAAATTAAACACTTTGCTAATCCATTGCCCTCTGCCAAAAAGAACACCTCTTCCCATGATACATTAAAAGCATTGGGAATAGCGGGACGGTTTAGTGTATGGGCGGAAGCTCCGTCTTCAAAGTTCGCCATCATACTGCAGAGTCACCACTGCACTGACACTGAATGACGCACAGTATGCATACGTCACAGCGCTCGCAATACCCGCTCTTTAAAGCACACAGCGCTCATTTCTCAGAATCACGTAATGTGCCCTAAGGTAATATTGTATGTGAATAAAAGAATTAATGAAGTGAAACTTACTTTAGAGACAGGGTATATTTCACCAGCAATTAAAAAAGTCACATCTGAAACTCCTATTCCATTTACATCGACCAGATTCTGATGCTTGTTCTAAAACCTTCATAAGTAAAAAAAAAAAAATATATATATATAAACATAATCTTTGAAAACGCTTATGAAATCAGCTTTAAAAAACATATGAATGGAATTACTGTAATATATGTAGTAAGCTGAATATTAAAGAATTTTACACCATTTCTGAATTACGCTCCACAATTCTGTCATAACATCTAAAATGTAAGCCTTCTTACAACATAAAAAGAACAAAATCTACAGTTACATTGTCACTAGCACCAAAAACACTGGACAAATTATATTTACATTTTATTCATTTTTAAGGAAATATTTCTGAATAACAAATTGTCGTCTTTAAGAAAGTTTCTGTGAAAGAAAACTGTGTACATCTATTGCAGAAATAATACAAAATTTAACTTGTATTAAAATTATTATTCTTCATTCAATTGTATGCGGGAAAATTCCTGTGGAAAAGGAAAACAGCAAAACATTGAGATCATGCTTCACATAATAGACAACAGAGTTTGTCTGTTTGAGCGGTTTTGGACCCAGATTAAGGGAAAACGTGCATTTTCCCTTAAATATATACCGTTTTTTACAGAACTATAAATAATCACTGGTTACGGTGGCTTCAGATCTTCGTTAACATTATGTAACTTATTACGTTTTTTTTTTTTTTTTTTTTTTCAATAATCCTTGAATATATTCCAAGTCTGGAGTAAGAAGATAGTCTGTGTACAGGCTATAATATCTGCAGGCAATATTTCATTAGTGAACTGAAACAACAGCTATTCCTTCTTTACTTGTGACCATTGCTGTATTAAGGCGGTTTCTGAAGCAAAACATACATTGTGTTTCATAAATATTTGAGGGGTTACAAAACTTCACTGCAAGTAAATTATTGAACTTACATTAATGAAATCTCATAGATTTGAGATCTCATGAGATTCCTCACTAATATTAACAGTATCAAAATGACAATAGAAGAAAAAGCACTGATTCAATATGAAAAACTTATCAGATTACCAGGAAACAATTGGCATTCATACAGTCCTCTCCGTAGATTGAAAACTCAAAAAAGTTTCATATCCATTGTTCAAGAATTAAAACAGAAAATCAATATCCCGAATTTAAAAGAAAACTTACAAATTAAACCAAACCCTTTAACTCTATTAAATATAGAATATAATCTAAATTTAACAGAAGAAATACTGAAATCAGAAGTAAACCTGAAATAATGAAACAATTGTCTTTAGAGACAATTAATATTAGGTACCCTCCACAAAACTCGCTTCATTTATACACCGACGGATCCTTGATCTCCAGAGAACAAGGTGCCGGTGCAGGTGTTACGTGCTGTCTCTTCTCACTTTATAGATCACTTGGATATGGAACAACAAGTTTTGATGGAGAAATCATTGCAATAAGTGAATGTCTCAGGAATATTCTATGCCACATCAATAAATTTAGGAATGCAGTTATATTGTCAGACTCCAAAGCAGCTATTCTATCAATCGTCTCTAAACACACACCTTCATCTCAAACAGCAGAAATAACTAAAATGCTCTCTCAATTAATATCACTCAATACAAGAATTGTATTCCAATGGATACCATCCCATTGTGGAATCCTGGGAAACGAGAATGCGGATGCTTTAGCAAAGAAGGGCAGCACTGCTACTTACAGACCTGTTACTAAATCTACGTATTACTCTGTGAAGAGATTTATTAAATCTACATACTTAGACTTCAACAAACAAAATCTGATAACACAATCCCAAGGGAAAAAATGGAACTCTCTGCATCAAAATCCACAGTTAATTCCCGATTTACCACGAAAATCGTCTGTAGCTGCATTTAGATTGGCAACAGGCCATGATTGTTTGGCTAAACACCTGCATAGAATTGGAATATATCAGTCCCCTAACTGCCCATTGTGCAACTCAAACCAAGAAATGGATTCGGAACACCTCAAAATCTGTGCTTCATTGGCTGGTCATGATAATATCTTTAAAAATATTGGCGTGCAAGAGGTCAAATGACTTCATTGTCAAACGCCTGGCATTAGAAAACAACAACATTAATGAAATCAATCTAGAAGGAACAAGGAACTCAAACAATTTGTGTGTGTGTGTTTTGTTAAGCCGAGAGCTTACATTCCTGCCGCTAGGCTGTTTTGTTTTTTTAAGTTGCAACTGAAGCTCGTATTCTGCTGCTACGCCGTCACTCACATTATTCTGTTCAACTGCAGATCATATTCCTTATTGTTGTGCAATGGCTGCTATGCCTGTGGAGAAATTGTACTGCGCTTTGAAATTTCACATTACTAGGTCAGTGATTCTGTCCAATGTCCATTTCATAGAAAATTCCAAAAGAACCCACATGCATCTGAAAATGACCAGCACCTAATTCTGTGGCCCCCAAGATCGCCGGACCTCAACCGTGTGACTTCTTTTTGTGGGGTTATATCAAAGACAGGGTATTCATCTCACCAATGCAGCGTAATGTCGCACACCTACGGGAGCGCGTCATTGCAGCAGTTGACACTATTGACAGGTCAATAATGATGACAGTTTGGCAAGAACTAGAGTATCGTCACAATTTAGTATATACAGCTGCGAAGCTCAATACTTACTAAATATGCAAACATAGACAGTTGAAATATGTATCCATAGATAGTTACTAGCCACCAGGATCGCTACTATCGCCTCATCACAGACTCTTTCCGTAGCAGACGATAAAATGTATTGTACTTTTGATATCGTGTTCTTTTGAAAAATTAACACCTTCCTTCCACTATTGAAATATGAAATACATAAGGTTTATATATTATTTTCATAAGTATATATTATATTTTATAACTCACCTTCCTGGATCTTTTGGAAGGATAACTCCGACCTCTTTTTCTTAGAATTCAGTGCAACAAACGTCTCCTTGTCCCATATTATTACTCAAATTATTGTATTTTAGCCATTTACAGTTATTACAACCGATAACGAACATTTCACAGTTTACACAACTTTTCACAACAATGCGAAATATGGCACAGTCAATGCCTTTTCGATCTAGACCAGGCCGTAATATATGTTCAGGTTTTCTATTTCAGTGTATGGAGCTCAGTGAATTATTATATTATAACTTTATTGCATATCACAGCTAAGTTTTATTTAGTGTAATGTGTCCATAAGTTCCCTTTACTTCTTGTTGTATAATATGTTGCAGAAATAATTACAAAACAGTGTTATTTTAATGTGAAGAGAATTTTACATGTTAACATAATCTTTTCGCATAAACATTTTACGTTTAGAATGGAAGCTATTTTGAGGTTTAATAAAAAAGAATTTATATTGTGATTTTAATATAGCACATCTACATTCCTGACCTGGTTGGCAAGTTGGTATAGCACTGGCCTTCTATGCCCAAGGTTGCGGGTTCGATCCCGGGCCAGGTCGATGGCATTTAAGTGTGCTTAAATGCGACAGGCTCATGTCAGTAGATCTACTGGCATGTAAAAGAACTCCTGCGGGACAAAATTCCGGCACATCCGGCGATGCTGATATAGCCTCTGCAGTTGCGAGCGTCGTTAAATAAACCATAACATTTTTAACATCTACATTCCTTGATAAAGACAGAAAATTTATCATACCACTCTTATGAAATTAGTGTACGTACGATTGTTACTTCGTCTCTTAGGTAGTAAATAAATACAATAATTCAATAGTCAATTGTAGTATTAAAATACAGACAAATTGAATGTGCGGAGTATCGTACATGACATTATGCTTAATTATAATGTATAATTGCGAATTTAGGAATATAAGATATAGTAAACATAACCTATATATGAATGGCAGGGCATTGGAGACCACTAAAATTAGACAGAAAGGGGCAATGGGACAGTAAACATAACCTATAATTTCAACATATCGTGCAGTGCAACTGAAAATTATTGAATCGTGCATAAATGAATGTACAATAATTTCGCAATATTTAATCGAAATAAAGGCAGGTATTACACATACGAACAACGTAATTTTCACATCAAAAATAATATTACACCTTAACTCCAAGGAATTATGTCTGAAGTCTCCTAATCATTATTTTAAATTTTATTAATGCAATAAATTACACTACATTTTAGAGACATATATGTTACTTTTTATGCATTCCAATTAATTTATATGGTTGAAACGCCGCCCTTCGTGATCGGGTTAAACGAGTCACATGGTCTGCCTTACTGCCTGTATTAGATCACGATGGCTGTGACACAGTCTATCGTTCCTAGTACACACAGCGCTCCAAGCGGCTAGCAACTATCACAAGAAATGCAAAAAATCACCCCAAGCTTCGCGACTGTATATACTAGACTGTGGTATTGTGTGGGTGTGTGCCATTTCAGTCTTGATACACATTGAATATTTGTTGGTGTCAAAATAAAGTCTGAGTTCCTTGTTTGTTCTGCACCGGTTTCATTAAGGCAAATTCAATAGTAGTTTACTTTCAATTAAGTTTTGTAACCCCTCAAATCTTTATGAAACACGGTGTAAAATGTATATATTTCATACCAACATTTAAAACAATTCCCGCCATCTCCATCATAAATTGAGCTAGTAACATGTTTCAACACTCTTCCTTTAGGTCTTTACAGGTTCATGTAAAAACATTCCACTTCTAACGAAAATGCATTTTTAGCAATAATAAAAATGTGGCTCATTTAAGAACCAAGTTATGAAAAAATGACATCCAAATTGTCGATAACAAAGCTATTTTTCAACAACCCCTTATTCCTTCTAGCTATATATACCTATATATGCTGGACAGCAGAAAAAATATCTCAGTTCACTACATAGTTACTACATCACAGGAATTATTACAGCTTCTATGTAATACTGCGTATCACATAAACTCTTCTCCCAGCTTTCAATCGCTGCTGCTAAGGCTCGAAGTGACGAGTCTGATATTTTTAAATATTTTTCCTCACATTTTGGAGTTTTCTTCATATGTTGAAGAGAAATTTGCAGTCTTATTGGCTTGAGTGTGGCAACAAGCTCCAGTAACCTATTCATAAGGCATTAAGTAGTTCTTAATGAGGCCGTTGTGGCTGAGTCAGCTGTTGACAGAAGCCAGTTTTCTTATTTTCTATAACGATGCACCTGCCAAGAGCACCGATCTCAAAGTCCGTTTCACAACACGATGTCGAGATAAGGCAGAGTGCATGTAGTTGGGGATGCGTGGGCAAACCGACTACATCCCTGGAACAAGTTTTCAACAATTAGGCTGTGCTGAGACCTAGTTCAGCAAGCTTCATGACGTTTTCTGCGGCGAAGACACAGCCTTGTCTAAGCCCAGTGCCTGCTTCAATAACCGGACAACGTTCTTTGCTTCTGCTGGCTCGTTTTCTGAAACAAGGAAAATGACATCTATTTTAACAACTGGATAATAACAGTGTTGTCTCAATGTAGCACATTTTAGTTTAATGTATTTTTCATTTTTCCGAACATATTTTACAGTGACGGTTCCTCAGGGGAGGGAAGGGAGGAACCTCCTCCTCACATTTTCTTCTTTTGAAAGTAAATACCAAATAAAATATGGGTCTTAAAATTCGAGGAAGATTCGATAATTTTTAAGTTCACAGCTATAAGAAAAACTCGGTTGATCGAGTTTTAAACTACGCGCACTCATGTGCTGTAGAAAACTGTGAGAAAGATGCGAGATTGTCTGTGTAGAGGAAAGGCACTCCATTCCCCCTCTACTGCAGTTAACACACATAGACAACAGAGCACTAGCGGCCAGAGAAAGAAGCAGAGTTTTAAAGCAAGTAAATGAACGGAGAGGGAGGAGATCCTCCTCTGAATTAGTAATGGGCGGGAAGTAGAACCGACTGGTCATGCAGCAAGCTCGCTACCGCTGCCACCTAACGATGTTGCATTCAACCGGACTGTAATACATCTAGGAGGAGACACAACAAAAACAATTTTAACGCAACACTATGAAAGACACCATGTAAATTTTTTTAAAATTATAAATCAAAAATATTATTCATTGCACTTTATATAGGCTACTATTCATGGTTTGAAACCTTCGTGGATATTTGAAAGTTAAAGTCAGGTTTATGTAAAACAAAGAGGAAGTAGTTTTACGTAGTTGGCCCCTGAAATTCACTTCTATTCATTGTTTACTAGACAGGGCAACAGCCAAGTTGTCAGTTTTGTACAAATATATTTGAAACTGAAAGTAGGTACTCCAAACTACATTATTTTTAACATAAAAAAATTAATCGGCCACCGGCAGCTTTGAACAATAATGATAGTATGACTTTACAAGAACTGACATTCTTCAAAAGCATGTGATACTGAACTTGTAAAATGTACATGTGGCAATACAGACCACGTGGGTGGGTGCAGTGTTCTCGCTTTCCTCAGATTATTTCCCATTCCCATTTCCAATTTCCATAAAACGGTTCCGGTTACGAGTTAGTAGCTATAGTCTCTTCCAACACGTGTGATGCTGTAGTGTGCTCGAAAAATGCTACGAGGTTGTGAATTTCCTTGTAATTTTTAATTTGTGCAATTATTCAACAATGAATGGAAGTGAAATCATAATACATTTTGGACAATTTAGGAAACTCAATTTACAAGAACAGATTATTGCTATATAGAAGGGAAGGCCAACCCCAACACTACCTGGTCTTACATGTATGCAAATTTGTAGCATGTTTCATTCAAGAAGGTGTCATTTAGTGCTGTTAATTTCTTTCCTCCTCTTATGATATATGCAGGAGCCGCCACTGATATTTTAAATTCTCTACTAAAATCCCTGATTTCCTACGTGAATACAGAGCTAGATGGAAGAGCCATGTAGAAAGAATGCCAGAGAGCAAATGGCCGAAAACAGTCTTAGGTTATTTTCCTTTTAGAAGACGATCTATTGGAAGATACTTAAAAAGATAGCCTGAAATCATTGACCACAATGGATCACTACCTCCAAAGTTTGAAGTGGTTGATGATGATGATGTCCACCGCTGTGGAGTAACGGTTAAACAAGCGGGCCCAGGTTAAAATTCTGGTTGGGGCAAATTACCTGGTTGAGGTTTTTTTCCAAGGTTTTCCCTCATCCAAATGAAGCAGAATTGCTGGGTAAATTTCAGCATTGGACCTCGGATTCATTGCCAAACTTGGACGTCATGGATATATGTTGTTGTTGTTGTTTTATAATGCCAGGCATTTGACAATAAAGTCATTTGACCTCTTGCACTCCAATATTTTTCAAAGATATTATGGCCAGCCACTGAAGCACACGAAAATGGCAAGTCGTACCCGATTTAAGTGAACACCATATTTTAACGTTTTGGTGGCTACTTCATTTACACACAACCCCCAGAATGTCTGGAGGACCACGCCTGCTGTTGGTCAATGGGTCCATTGGACCTACCTGGGAGATCTTGTTGATCACCAGCTTTCCCTCCTTAAGCCACTGGAGGACGATTTTAGTGCCATAGCAGGTCAGCACTAGGAACAGAAAAGTAGAAAGAGGAGGAAGGAAAGTGAAATGAACCCCTAGGCCTCGAATGCTCTAATGCCGTCGGGGTCGAAGAAAGTAAGAGTTCAGTCAGAGGACTGGATAGGAAAGGGTAAAGAGGGAATTAGGTATTGAATAGAGGAAAATTATACCAAATTCAGTCATTAACTCATCAAGCTAACCAGTGGTGGTATAGTGAGGGTCACATAAGAACAGTTCCTAAACAGCAAATATTGCCATCTTGTCAGTGTTGCCAACTGTTACCAGATATCACACGATCCTACGTACTAAATGACTTATTTATTTTTACCTACTTTATGTTGGAAGGTTATTCTAAATAATTCAATAATTTGTAACATATTTTCGTAGGCAAACTATACGAGAAAGGGATCAACATGTCAACTATTTTGTCTTACTTACTTACAAATGGCTTTTAAGGAACCCGAAGGTTCATTACCGCCCTCACATAAGCCCGCCATCAGTCCCTATCCTGTGCAAGATTAATCCAGTTTCTATCATCATACCCCACCTCCCTCAAATCCATTTTAATATTATCCTCCCATCTAAGTCTCGGCCTCCCTAAAGGTCTTTTTCCCTCCGGTCTCCCAACTAACACTCTATATGCATTTCTGGATTCGCCCATACGTGCTACATGCCCTGCCCATCTCAAACGTCTGGATTTTAAGTTCCTAATTATGTCAGGTGAAGAATACAATGCGTGCAGTTCTGTGTTGTGTAACTTTCTCCATTCTCCTGTAACTTCATCCCTCTTAGCCCCAAATATTTTCCTAAGCACCTTATTCTCAAACACCCTTAACCTATGTTCCTCTCTCAGAGTGAGAGTCCAAGTTTCACAACCATACAGAACAACCGGTAATATAACTGTTTTATAAATTCTAACTTTCAGATTTTTGGACAGCAGACTGGATGATAAGAGCTTCTCAACCGAATAATAACACGCATTTCCCATATTTATTCTGGGTTTAATTTTCTCCCGAGTGTCATTTATATTTGTTACTGTTGCTCCAAGATATTTGAATTTTTCCACCTTTTCGAAGGATAAATCTCCAATTTTTATATTTCCATTTCGTACAATATTCTGGTCACGAGACATAATCACATACTTTGTCTTTTCGGGATTTACTTCCAAACCGATCGCTTTACTTGCTTCAAGTAAAATTTCCGTGTTTTCCCTAATCGTTTGTGTATTTTCTCCTAACATATTCACGTCTTCTGCATAGACAAGAAGCTGATGTAACCCATTCAATTCCAAACCCTGCCTGTTATCCTGAACTTTCCTAATGGCATATTCTAGAGCGAAGTTAAAAAGTAAAGGTGATAGTGCATCTCCTTGCTTTAGCCCACAGTGAATTGGAAAAGCATCAGATAGAAACTGACCTATACGAACTCTGCTGTATGTTCCCACGAAGTCTATTCTATATCTAGCTAGTTCTTTTGCTACTAATGTTACCCTCCTGTTCTATAAAGACTAGTCACGTTCCAAGTGCCAAATCTCAAAACCTTATTCCTTTGCTGTGGTCGTGCCAGAGAATCAGTCCTATACCGAGGCTTAGTGTAGGGATTCGTAACAAGCTGTTTTTTACGGTGATGGGTTGTTAGCCCTTCGCCCAACCCCCAAGCTGGAGGACCACCCCTTATCGGCTGTCAACGACTGCTTATTCAATATATTCGTAGCTACCCTCCATATCTGGAGGCCGTCTCCTCTATCCGCAACAAGTATTTTGTCTGGCAATACGAAATTCATTGGTTTGATTAAACCAGTAGTGTCAGAGTTGTAAGCTCCAATACCGGTTGTGGAGCTTGAACTTGCTTATGTCTGTGGAAACACTGGAGCATGCAACCAGTCTAGTGGAGCGGTCCGCTCCATTTAGTCTCTGTCTGACAGCGCTGGATTAAACAATTCACTCACGAGACCTAACCTAAAAATGTATTTTGTTTGACCACATTAAATTATTAGTACTAACTCCGAAAACCTACCTGACTGTAGTCTTGAATTATAACCACAATGCAACACGTAAAATAACTATTATGTATTAATACTGATATTAATTAATTAATTATTAGTATGTTCAAATTTCATTAGCTTCCAGTAACCGGCTCAGAAATCTAGTACAATTTTAATTTCATGGAACTCCAGTACCGACAAATATTGTCGATATTTGTTTTAGCTGCCAACATACCAGGTACAAGATCACTACCATTTGTAGTATTTGTCAGTATCGAAATTCGAAACGAAGTTGGCAAAAGAAAATTCAACCTGCAAACTAGAAAATCACCACAATCCACTAGCATATGTGGTAATGGGGGAAAAACGGTTAGGTTTCACCCTTAGGGTATGAAGTAAGCTGACCCACACTATAATTGATGAGTAGCCCCTCCCTTTAGTTCAGCTTGTAAAATTATGCTTATTAACAGCTGCACCACGGGAAGGTAGGGATGGGACATTGGGTATTTGTCTGGGTTGGTTCCTTAAAGGCTTCAATGGGAAGGATTAATGGCTCTCCCCCGTATCCGACAGATACCCTTTTGCAGCCATGGATATATGGTCATCGTTGTTGGTAGTGCTATATACCATGGACTCAGCCACTGCACTCTTGGTAACTTGTGAGACCAGGGTTGAGGAATCACGGTGAGGGCTACGTGGAATGGTAAAGGGATCATTTAGGCTGTAGGGGAGTTCAGGTGGTGGTGCACAGGGACCTTAGGACATGCACACCATGCCATGCCGGGTAGTACAATGGGCCCACTCAAACGGCCTGCATGCGAGGACAGTCCCAGTCCTGCCCTCCTCTATAGCAGGAATAATAGATAGGCGATGATGATGATGATGATTATGATCAGGGCTGGGCAAAATACTGACATCCAAGTATTTCAAATACAAATACAAAATACTTTAAAAAGATTAACCGAAATACATTTGTATTTCAAATACCCGATACAATATATAAAGAAATAAGAATATTACCAAAAATCTAAAATATTATATTAACATTAAAATTATTTTTATCTCGAAGTTTTATATAAACACTGTAACTGAACATTCTACATATGGAGTTAATCTTCTCAAAAGGATATTCGACAAAATTTTGTACGAAGTCAACAAAAGTGATATTCCTCGAAAGTTACTACAGTTAGTCTTGTCCCCCTTCTTAAAGATAGGTACGATTATGGACTCCTTCCATTGTTCTGGTACAATTTCCTTTTCCCAAATTGCAAGTACAAGTTTATAAATTTCGCTAGATACTGCCCTTCCACCCTCTTGTATTAATTCTGCTGGAATTTGATCAATACCTGGAGACTTGTACTTCTTCAGATTTTCTATCGCAATTTCGACTTCAGAAAGTGTGGGTTCCGGTATAAATGGCTCAGCAGTTTGTATTTCAATTTCGTCCCGATCATTTCTATTTGGCCTATGTATATTTAGTAGTTGCTCAAAATAAGAGAGAAGTTTTATATAATATTCTTATTGAATTTGGTATTCCCAAGAAACTAGTTCGATTAATTAAAATGTGTCTTAGTGAAACTTACAGCAGAGTCCATATAGGCCAGTTTCTATCTGATGCTTTTCCAATTCACTGCGGGCTAAAGCAGGGAGATGCACTATCACCTTTACTTTTTAACTTCGCTCTAGAATATGCCATTAGGAAAGTTCAGGATAACACAGAGGGTTTGGAATTGAACGGGTTACATCAGCTTCTTGTCTATGCAGATGACGTGAATATGTTAGGAGAAAATCCACAAACAATTAGGGAAAACGCGGAAATTCTTGTTGAAGCAAGTAGAGCGATAGGGTTGGAAGTAAATCCCGAAAAGACTAAGTATATGATTATGTCTCGTGACCAGAATATTGTACGAAATGGAACTATAAAAATTGGAGATTTATCCTTCGAAGAGGTGGAAAAATTCAAATATCTTGGACCAACAGTAATAAATGACACTCGGGAGGAAATTAAATGCAGAATAAATATGGGAAATGGTTATTATTCGGTTGAGAAGCTTTTGTCATGTAGTCTTCTGTCAAAAAGTCTGAAAGTTAGAATTTATAAAACAGTTATATTACCGGTTGTTCTGTATGGTTGTGAAACTTGGACTCTCACTTTGAGAGAGGAACAGAGATTAAGGGTGTTTGAGAATAAGGTTCTTAGGAAAATATTTGGGGTTAAGAGGGATGAAGTTACAGGAGAATGGAGAAAGTTACACAACGCAGAGCTGCACGCATTGTATTCTTCATCTGACATAATTAGGAACATAAAATCCAGACGTTTGAGATGGGCAGGACATGTAGCACGTATGGGCGAATCCAGAAATGCATATAGAGTGTTAGTTGGGAGGCCGGAGGGAAAAAGACCTTTGGGGAGGCCGAGACGTAGATGGGAAGATAATATTAAAATGGATTTGAGGGAGGTAGGACATGATGGTAGAGACTGAATTAATCTTGCTCAGGATAGGGACCAATGGAGGGCTTATGTGAGGGCGGCAATGAACCTACGGCTTCCTTAAAGGCCAGTAAGTAAGTAAGTAACTGAACATTCTTCCTTTTCCCAGTCAACAATGAAATTGTGCTACATATGAATAATTACTGCTCCCTTTCAAAAAAGCCAGTTTCTCAAAAAGTTCATCAGGTAAGGATCCCCTTGCTGGTGAATGAATAAATCCTGCAAAACAAATCAGTCTCTCTACAGGCGCAGAGGAACACAAACTTGTATTATACTTTATAAAAGCTTGTTTCACTGTTGGGTAATTCTCTAGAGTGCACAGGATTGTCCCTTTGCCATTGAAGAATTGTATGGGCTCATACTCCGCAGTAGACAAGTTCTTTTCTTTTTGCTTTTCAAAGTCTGTTGTACTTGAGTTGAAAACATAAAAATTGTTTTCATCGTCTTCATCGTCTGAACTGATCAAAGGTGTAGCAGAGAACTGCTCAGCTGATTTCACACACATATTCTGTATCCTCTTCTTATCATTTGGTGAGGCAGTGTCAGGTAGCCATCTCATCTTAAATGATGGGTGGAAGCAAGCTGCCAAAATAGCTCAATTTGCTTCTAGGGTCAGATCAAACATCGCTTTAAATCTTGATGAAAGCGAACTCATTAGGATTGGAGTTACTTGGAACAGATGGCGTAGATTACTAGGTAACATAATATGTAATCTGTTTTTGAGGGAAATTAATGTGGATAGAAGTTGGCCGTAATAGCACGTCTTCTTATTTTGCATTAAATCAAGGGTTACAGCAATGGGTTTCAGAACTGCACACTATACTTCAAGGTACTAAAACTCAACATCTTTGAAGGTTGGCAATCCCAATTTTTTCACATGTATTGTTTATATCATGTTTGAATTGCAATATTTGAGAGATTGAGCCATAAAGAGAATTCCATCGAGTTGGGCAAGGAAACTTTAGTGAATATTTCAAGACATCTGATATAATTTCTGAGGATTTGGGTCTCCTAGACGCATTCCATAATGCTGAACACTTAGCAAGTGTTGGGTGATGGATCCTTGATGCTGCTGGAGATTTCTTTATGGTATTAAGGAGATCAGTTGTGGCAAGAAAACTAAGTGTATGGCTAGCACATCTGAAATGGGTAGGCAAATAAGACAGAAGTTCATTCTTCAAATACAAATCCAAAACTTGAAGGACAAGAAGAAGAAAAAAGTATTTTGAGTATTTGAAATACAAAATACATCAATTTTATGTATTTAAATACAAAATACAAAATACTTTTTAAAATCCTTGCAAATTACAAAATACAAATGTATTTCAAATACTGCCCAGCCCTGATTATGATAATGTATCACTGAATACTTTGAAAGTGCCAATGGTCAGTAACTCGAAGCTAGAGATAAAATACCAATGTCTCACCTTCTGGATTGCTAATTTCTCGTTCTAGGTTAAGTTTCTCCTGTGCTACTTGGTGGATTCCCTCTTCTATGGTGCCTTCACTTAACAGCCGCATAACTGACACACTCCTATAAAGAACGCAACACAATTAGCGACATGGATCCTGACCACAATTCAAAAATTAATTTCAGAAAAACAATCAATTCAAAAACAAAGTTTCTTTTGTGCTAATGGAGGGTACTTGAACTGTTCGTCATTCACCCTTACAAAACCGGTTCTGTAGACCAATTTACCGAGTGTCGTTGTCCAGGATGCACCACACCAGTGATGAGAAAAGATGATGATGGTTTGTTGGTATGCCACAGGAGAATCAGAGCTTCCGCAGAAAAACTATTTTCATCAATCCCTAACCAAGTAATCTTCCCATGTAATTATATAATCAGAAAAAATGTTCCCCTTATTGAACAGTTTCGTTTTATTTAGCAATTCAGACATAAATTCAAATTTGACAGGAAGTGGAACAGGCCAAGGGCTTATGCCGTGAAGTTGATGATGACGATGATAATAATAATAATAATAATAATAATAATAAAGTAGAACTTGGTTATAGCGACCTCGTTTTGTGCGACACCTCGCCTATAACGTCAAATATTCTGTGGTCCCAACTAGAGTCCACAGCAATACGGAAGGCGGGTTGTCTGCTAGCGTTTGCGTCGAGAGAGACAGATAGAGAGAGCAAGGCAGTGTACAACATTGCCACATCGTACTTCACGCACGTGCAATACAAATAGCGCAGGAGAGAATTTAAATTATCAAAAGACAATAATGACCTTAGCCGTTGATTACTGTAAGCATGACACCAAACAAACCCTCTTTCCTTCACTAACAATATTCTTTGCACAGTTCTCAATCCCACACCACATGCTTCTGCAATCGTTTCTTGCATGTTGGCAACATTGCTGCCAGCATCAAGATGGCCGGCAGCGTTCTGCTCGTTAACATTTTTATAATAATTATACACCTTAAACACTATTTTCCGCGCCTGCTTGTGTAATACTTGTGTTTTTACAGTCTCTTCTTCCATTTATTTACCTTACATACACACAGTAAATGTTAGTTTTACTTATTCAATGTATTGAAACACTCACACGTGAACAAACGAACTCAGGAAGTGCTTGTTATAGACTGATTCTGATTGGTTCTACTGTACAAGCTTGTGACGTCACATACCAGAAATGCTATGGCGCATATAGAAGCTAACCGCCTTCCGAAATGACGTCTAGTCTAATTCCCCATAAGACATATGCTTTCCTACCTTGCTTAATACGACAAACATATATGCGTCTACCTCGCATATAACGTCATTTTCAACCTCAGTTTGGAATACAATTTTCTAAGAACCAAAGTATTTTAAGAAATATTTTGTTGAAATCTGGCAAATCCTTTATTGTTCCCTTCTATCATAGACCAGGCAGATTCCCCATCCAATTGCAACCTGCCCGAATTCATGCAGTATTAATGGTACCTGCATGCGGTCAGTTTCGACAGGAAGTTTTCACTAAGTGCACGCAGTATGGCCACTAAAAGAAGTGAGTGATGCTTTAGAAGCCATTAGAATTGTGAACATTTCTATGAAGCCAGAGGAGGGAGTATGAAGCTAGGAGAAGGAGCAGTGAAATTGCAACTGAAATAATGAACATAGAATTTAATTTAGAAAGTGTATATTGGGCAAGTAGGAGACAACAGAGTAAAATGACTGATTACTTCACTCCTCAGTAAATAAGTTTGTTGAGTAATGAACAAACTGTTTTAATACAGAATACTGTATTTATAATTGTACGTGTATTTTATTGTGTTCATGGTATGCTTAAAAGTGAATAGGTACATAAATCTAAAATAAGCCTAATTATGTTTATTATTTTTCATTTTCCACCTCATTAGACTGATAATGTGAATCTCGGTTACTACGACACTCGTTTATAACAACATAATTTTCAAGGTCCCTTGGATGTCATTATAACCAAGTTCTACTGTAATAGTAAAAAAAATAACGCTGTAGGTAACACCAATGATGATGTTGGCTGACCTGGTCTGTCCAACACGATGACAGCGATCTTCAGCCTGCTTGTCATTGTAAGGGTTGAAGTCCACATCGTGGATGATAACTGTGTCAGCTGCCGTCAAGTTAATGCCCAGCCCACCAGCGCGGGTAGACAACAGGAATGCAAAAATCGACTCATCTGCATTGTAAGTGTCTATTAATTCTTGCCTGAAACACAATACACATAATCAAGCTATAGTCGCGACGCTGTTATTTCCGGAGTGACTCCGCCTCTTTGCTTACGACTTAGGAAGTGAAGGCTCTATGAAGTCTAGGTAGGTAGCATCGTTCGCCATTTTTGTTCTTTCGTTGCCGAGCTAACAAACGATAAATCTATTTGCTACACCGTTAAACATTATCATGTCGTAGCTCCTATGGTAATAAATCAAACGCACTGTAATTGAGCGGCAAATAACGTCCTCGTGTGCTTTCTGCGAACGCCAACGAAAGAGTCAAAACGGCAGGCGATTATATTTAAGTATTTATCGAGCTTTAGGAAATGCATGACGTCTTCATCACCGAATCAGAAGACGCACATGTTTAAACGTAGCCGACCTGCAACGTGATTGGCTGCCGGAAATTAGAGCGAAGGGACTATTATAACAAACATTCATGAAGTACGAGAATAAGTTGCGGAAGCGACAGGAATCGACACGTTGGATAAATAACCGAAAGAATAGATATGCTGAAATAAAAAAATACGTAATTCGATAATCTACGAGATTCGATCCGATACTGTGGATTGAGTCTCGGCGTAGCTCAGTGGTTAGAGATTCTAGTGTGTGTAACTGGGAGTCAAGAGTTCGATACCCGGTCCCGGAGCGAATTTTTCTCAATTAATAACCTGTGGTAATTCGATAAACCAAGCAAGAAGTGGTTATGTGCATTGTTTTTGAAGATGACTGTCCATCTGAGTCCACTAGGATAATCAGGAATGTATCTTTACTCTTATGTCTCACCCATCCCAGCTGCAGTTTGCTTGCGACGAAGATAACAACCGACCTTGCAGCTAAGAGTAACTCACTCTGGAGTTCTGATTAATAAAATCCATCTGCCAAAATCGATGGCGTCAACTATACACCCAAAGCATGCAATCTTTTAATTAAACATCGGCGAAACAACTGATTGAAAGGACATATCTCTGAACCATATAGAATTTTTTAACGTTAAAAAAAAAATCTTCAACATGACAAAATTTCACCTCAGTGTATCCTTAAGAGCTTGTACACCCACCAAGATATGTGTATGACAAGTCTTACAGTCAAGAGAAAAAGTACAGTTGTTTCTCTTTGGTAAATCTTGTTATGTATCTTCTACAGCATACCAGTGAACTGTCATGAAGAGATAATTGTACTTTACAAACGAAAATTACATCTCACTCATAAATTTCAAAGAAAGAGTTTCATTATTAGGAAGCGGATTTTTATGTGCTATAAATTTAAATATATATATTTTTTATGTGCTGAAAAGTATGAAAATATTTGCTAAAATATATATATTTTTTAAATATGACAAAAATACCTTACTTAGCTTGGAAAAAAATGTTACTAGGTACTCACCAACCACACTTGAGTGCTAGTAGTTGGCCGAGAATTGCAGTGAACAACATAGGTCATCTCCAAATTCTCCTTCACAAATGCATGCCGATTATCTCTGAATAACGTCAATTTCGCCTACAGACACATCCTCCAATACTTGAGCAACTTTACACATTTTTTTATATCCACTGTTTTTCCCAAAAACATTCTAGAATTTGTCCCTTAGTAATTGTGCTTTTGAACCTGGTAGCGAGTCTAGTTTAATTTTCACGGCACGCACCTCCCTGTTTCAGACAACAGGTTTTTGGATGTTTCGAGTATTTTATGGTGTCACACAAAAACCTTAGATTTGCTAATAGGAAAGCCAAATCGTTTTTTAAACAACCATCTTTCAGTATATCTTGAAGGATATTGATTGACGAAGCCCGATAACAGGGAATCACAAGAAGATATATTGCCTTACTTGATAGACATGAGCGAGAGGCGAGAGATTTGTTTAAATTAAATAATATTCATACCCGAGCTCTTATCTGTTGTGTTCCACAAACAAAGCGTGGAATGATATCATCTTCAGCAACAATAAACATTCCTAATTATATGTTGCAAGATCTCTCCTCCTTGTCCATGTTAATTTATTCTCTAATAATAACACTTATATGGTGCCTAGCAGTTCTCAGAACTTGAGGCGATACTATTATGAAAATGGATCACGGATACACCACACATCGCTTAGAAACACGAAGCAACCAAGAATTCTTAAAAAAGATAACATACTTCTGAGTGATATAATTGATTTAGTTTTAAAATATTTAAAATTTCTTGTAAAAAAATTATTTAAGTAAAAAAACTACAAGATTTATGTGTTTATAATAGATTTCCTGAAAATATGTAATCGTCTATGCGGATGACGTGAATATGCTAGGGGAAAATCCACAAATGATTAGGGAAAACGCGGAAATTCTAGTTGAAGCAAGTAAAGCGATAGGGTTGGAAGTAAATCCTGAAAAGACTGAGTATATGATTATGTCTCGTGACCAGAATATTGTACGAAATGGAACTACAAAAATTGGAGATTTATCTTTCGAAGAGGTGGAAAAATTCAAATATCTTGGAGCAACAGTAACAAATATAAATGACACTTGGGAGGAAATTAAACGCAGAATAAATATGGGAAATGCATGTTGTTATTCGGTTGAGAAGCTTTTGTCATCTAGTCTTCTGTCAAAAAATCTGAAAGTTAGAATTTATAAAACAGTTATATTACTGGTTGTTCTATACAGTTTTGAAACTTGGACTCTCACTTTGGGTGAGGAACATAGGTTAAGGGTGTTTGAGAATAAGGTTCTTAGGAAAATATTTGGGGCTAAGAGGAATGAAGTTACAGGAGAATGGAGAAAGTTACACAACACAGAGCTGCACGCATTGTATTCTTCACCTGACATAATTAGGAACATTAAATCCAGACGTTTGAGATGAGCAGGATATGTAGCACGTATGGGCAAATCCAGAAATGCATATAGAGTGTTAGTTGGGAGGCCAGAGGGAAAAAGATCTTCAGGGAGGCCGAGACGTAGATGGGAAGATAATATTAAAATGGATTTGAGGGAGGTGGAATATGATGGTAGAGACTGGATTAATCTGGCTCAGGATAGGGACCGATGGCGGGCTTATGTGAGGGCGGCAATGAACCTCCGGGTTCCTTGAAAGCCAGTAAGTAAGTAAGTAAGTATTTACATAATTTTTTTGTGAAAATATGTATTTTTATGTGAAATAAAATTCGGGTTTTAAACTTGAAACTTCATGTTTGGAATTTTTAACTTTGTTAATTGTGTTTTATCACACGCAAAAAGAATATTTAATTACACAGGAATCCACTCCTTATTCATTATAAGATCTGTAGATGATGAAGGATGTGTATAAATAAAATATCAACAAATCAAATTCATAAAATGGTGACATGTATACCTTGACGTGACAGGGGTGCTGCCGTCCAGCCGCAAATAACGATGTCCACGGATGCGCATGTACTCTTGCAGCACATCCAGCATCACAACGAACTGACTGAAGATTAGCACCCGGTGGCCTTCACTCTTCAGCTTGGGTAATATCTCATCCAGCTTGCAGAATTTGCCAGACTCAACTAGAATCTCCGTAGGTAGTCGATAGCCTGACAGGCACTATTGAAGAAAATCAGAAACCTTCAGATCAATGTGTGATCAGCAATGGTTAACAGGATTCCTTTAGACAGGGACTCAAATGTACATTCAACTGTCTCTTATCTAAGCCATAACACGAGGCTGAGTCAAAAAGTAACCTTAACATATTGTGACAATTTTACCTTAATGGTACTCATTTCATATTGGAGCGGTTAAATGCCAAGCTGTAGCCGATTTAAGTGGACACCATATTTTAACGTTTTGGTGGCTACTTCATTCACACACAACCCCCAGAATGTCTGGAGGACCACACCTGCTGTTGGTTGATGGGTCCATTGGACCTAGCTGGGAGATCTTGTTGATCACCAGCTTTCTCTCCTTAAGCCACTGGAGGGCGATTTTAGTGCCATAGCAGGTCAGCACTAGGAATAGAAAAGTAGAAAGAGGAGGAAGGAAAGGGAAATGAACCCCTAGGCGTCGAATGCTCTAATGCCGTCGGAATGGAAGAAAGTAAGAGTTCAGTCAGAGGACTGGATAGGAAAGGGTAAAGAGGGAATTAGGTATTGGATAGAGGAAAATTATACCAAATTCAGTCATTAACTCATCAAGCTGACCAGTGCTAATGGATGAGTAGCCCCTCCCTTTAGTTCAGCTCGTAAAATTATACTTACTAACAGCTGCACCACGGGAAGGTAGGGATGGGACATTGGGTAACATAAGCCATAACACGAGGCTGAGTCAAAAAGTAACCTTAACATATTGTGACATAATTCCCGATTTACCACGAAAATCGTCTGTAGCTGCATTTAGGTTGGCAACAGGCCATGATTGTTTGGCTAAACACCTGCATAGAATTGGAATATATCAGTCCCCTAACTGCCCATTGTGCAACTCAAACCAAGAAATGGATTCGGAACACCTCAAAATCTGTGCTTCAGTGGCTGGTCATGATAATATCTTTGAAAAATATTGGAGTGCAAGAGGTCAAATGACTTTATTGTCAAACGCCTGGCATTAGAAAACAACAAAAACAACATATTGTGACAGCCACGTAGAGACTCGATCACGTGTCCCGCAAAAGGGAGGATGCGTGTGGAAGGAACGAGGCCAGCGCTGGTGAGCACGGACGGACGTAAGGGGAACGTCTGCATGCCGAGAGGGCAAGGGAAGGTGCGGTGGGCCCACGGCCGAGAGGGGAAGAAACGAAGCAGCAAGAACAAGTCTCTAGAAGCAAAAAGTTCCAGGGTCGTAGTTTCTGGAAAGTGTGGTTTAACTAATAAATACAGGACGCGAGGAGAAGAGAGTTCAGTTTTTGGTCAGCAAGCCAGTCAGTCTTGTGTAGCAGTGAAGCCAGTTCGACTTGAGTGTGTGTCTGCAACTTGAGCAGCATCCAGGCGGAAGCAACGCAGTTGGAAGACTTGAGTTCGAGTGCAGTGGACTATCTCTAGAAGCCTTGGGTTCGATATACTGTGAACTTGAGTGAATGAGCTAGAAGAACTAGGCAAGGCAACGAACTGTGAACTGAGAACTGACAGTTCTGTTTTGTAAATAGTGCTTTGTGAACATTAGTTGAGATTAGCAGTATATTGTTGTTTTCAATAATAAAAGTGAATTGTCATTGTCCTCTGTGGAGTGCAATAACGAATACTGTGTTGCTGTGTGGAGTGCAAACCCCATTGTTGACGGGAGTATTTAAATTAAATAATAGAAAGTGATTACTGTTGTGACAAATAAAGTTACATTATTGTTTGAATTAAAAGTCACAATATAAATAAAAAATGAGACTCAGGTAGTTTTTTTTAGTTGGTTATTTAACGACGCTGTATCAACTACTAGGTTATTTAGCGTTGATGAGATTGGTGATAGCGAGATGAGGCCGAGGATTCGCCATAGATTACCTTGCATTCACATTACGGTTGGGGAAAACCTCGGAAAAAACCCAACCAGGTAATCAGCCCAGTCGGGGATCGAACCCACGCCCGAACGCAACTTCAGACTGGTAGGCAAGCACCTTAACCGACTGAGCCACACTGGTGGCTGCTCAGGTAGTAGATCGTAGTACTACATAAATATATAACATCTGTACATAGCTTGGGGGTTGGACAAAGAGCTAACAATCCATCACCATAAAAAGAGGTTGTTACGAAATCCCAACATAAGCCTTGGAATGGGAGTGATTCTTTGGTGCGACCACAGCAGTAAAGTTAAGGGTATTCGAGAATAAGGTGCTCAGAAAAATATTTGGGGCTAAGAGAGATGAAGTTACACAACGCACAACTGCACGCATTGTATTCTTCAGCTGATATAATGAGGAACATTAAATCCAGACGTTTGATATGGGCAGGGCATGTAGCACATATGGGTGAATCCAGAAATGCATATAGAGTGTTAGTTGGGAGGCCGGAGGGAAAAAGACCTTTGAGGAGGCCGAGCACAGACGGAAGGATAATATTAAAATGGATTTGAGGGAGGTGGGATATGATGGTAGAGATTGGATAAATCTTGCTCAGAATAGGGACTGATGGCAGGTTATGTGAAGGTGGCAATGAACCTCCGGGTTCCTAAAAGCCTAAGTAAATAAGTGACTGTTTTACGAAGTACGAAATTCCTTACCTTGTGAGTAGAACCCATGCTATGAATCTGATAATCCGACATTATAGCTAGGTCCTGAACGATGTATTCAGAATTAGTTTCTTTGTAAGTAGGATCAGCAGCCAGTCGTTTGGCTATATCCTCCAGCTGATCATCAGTAAAATGGTACCGCAGCAGTACAGGGTGGTTAGCCATTTTTCGCAACTGCATCATCATTGCCATTCCACTGAGTTCTCCATTGCTCCCAGTCAACTGTAACAGCATTTACGTACATAACAGATATTGTTTGGTCAACTGTCCAAAGACACGTTGGAACCTCGTCAATGAGATTAACTCTAGAGAACATACTGAATTGGTGTACATAAATTCAAGAAGCTTCAAAGCTATACCTGCCCAATAATATACTGACCTCTTGTGCACTCTGCTGGGAGAATGTCTGGATCAGATCGTCATACTTCTCACGCTGGCTGGGTGTAAGAGGACACAGGAGGGTGGCGTCTGTCTTGGTGGGCAGATCTTTGAGGACTTCTCGTTTCAGACGTCGTAATACAAAAGGCTTCATGATCCTCCGAGCCTGTGCCACTTGTTCTTGCTCGAACCGAGGCAGTTCGTCCTCTTTGGTGTTCTTTGTACCATCGCGCTGTACACAGAAATGCGAAATCATTATCTTCATAGCAACGGGGGAAACAACGAAAGGAGTTAAACAAGAACACGTCCCTTCTTTGACATAACTCAACACCTATACAGTCATCACTAAATTGCATTAGAATATTTTACCATCAACATAATTATACACTATTCCCTTATTTATTTATTCACTCTGGTGGAGTTAAGGCCATCAGGCCTTCTCTTTCATACCACCAGCAATGCAATACAAGTACAAGAAAAAAAAATTCGCATTTGCGAAATCCGCGAACTTTTAAGTTGTGGAGCAGAAAGTATTTTTCTTTGATTATAGTTCAGGTTAACACTTTGTTTGTTAAAAACAAAAAATTGTTTAGTCACGCATTAAAAAGTGTTAAAATTTTTAAAAAAGGTATATACTTTGGACAGACGGCCCGTTTCGACGTGATGTTACGTCTTCATCAGTGTCTCCTGAACTACTGGTGATCTTGAATTCTGCGATGTGCATTTGTCGGTTGTAGGGGTGGGGGTGTGTTGCTCTTATGGTGGGGGCTGGTTGTTTGTGTGTTGTGACGTATCATGACGTCGAATAATGTGTGGGTATTGAACTGTAATTGTGTATTAAGTATATGTTGTGGGTATGTTATTGTATGTTTATATATTTCGTATTGTTCTAAGATGTATTTTTCTTCATCTGTAAGGTGATTTAGGATGATTTTCTAGCAGAATTGAAAGCACGAAAAATGCGAATTTCCTATCAAATTGCGAAATCACGAGAAAATGCTATTTAATGGCGATTTATCAGTGAAATGCTACTTTTCAAGCAAAAGGCACACTATATAAATTAAAGGTCCTTAAATACTCAAAACATGTCGATCGATTATCTCTTTATCACTTACTGTCTGCTTGATTCAGAGTCCAGCAGTATTCCACTCATGGACTCTATGCTTCAGATCCTAAGACAATTTTTTGTAAATCCTGTAAATGCCACGTTGGAGAATAAAGCATTTTCAATAAACAATGTTGATAGTGAACGTGTTTTATCACAGTATGGTGCTGCTGTTTCAGACAGACGATGTAATTTGAAGGAGGAAAATGCTGAACTGTTCACAATATTATCTTTAGAGAAATGAAAAGTAGAATGCACAAAGTTTCCTTTGAAAAAAAATAGATGCTAATTTGGAAAAAGTAGATGCTAATGTTTTGCTATTACATTCATGCAAGAGATAGTAAATATCAATAACGTCAAATGGGGTGATATCGAACATTAGTGACTTTTTGTGTTTCAGTGTTGGTAGCAGCCTGCTGGATGTAAATTTACTGCGCTTTTGCAATGTGCTTGTTGAATTATCTTTCATGTGAGAACATTTTTTTAATTTTTTCGTGCCACAGAATATCCATTGTTAAGACACAATACAAAATCATAAAAAACAATTATTTTCATTCTAAGAATAGGCCTACTTTCAAATGTGCACTCCCAACCATTGTCGATTAAGACCCAATTAATTTAACATTACTTTCTGCTACTTCTTTGCAAAAGATCACCATTCTTCCTTGTGTGAAGTGAGGTAATCTTATTGTATTTCGAGTCAGTTGTTTGAAAAACAAGAAAACTAAAGAGTGTTATCACACAATGTGCATAATGTGACAAAGGTACAAAACTAAGCTAGGTGTGAAGCGCAGGTGAAATTATGATCTTGGAAATATGAAAAAGGCTAATGTCGCTGTAAAAACAGGCAAACTGTCTTATCAAAAGGCTTTGGAGAGTTTGTAATAGACATACTGAATAAGTATTTTTCTCAGGTTGGTTATTTAATTTATTTTGTAACAATTAATATCATTGTATGTTACGTAATTAAGGCTGTATTTGTTATAAAAGTTTAAAATAAAGCAGCAATAATTTCTGTATTTTTTAAAAACCTAAAAATGTGTCCGAAATAACCCCATAGAGGCAAGAACATTGGACAGTTATTTATAAAAATTAGTGTCCGAAATCACCCCAACTGTGGGGTGGCACCGGAAAATTTTTAAATTACTGTATTATGCTCATTTCTGAATGCCAGCACATCATTTGTAGACTGTCACATTCAATTGCTATCAATCATTACACAAGTGGTATCTCAAAAAAATATTAAAAAACCGTCCAATATCACCCCATTTGATAGGACCTTAAAAACAATATACATTACATACTTCCACTCGACAATGAGTTTTGGAATAATATTCTGGGGAAATTCTACAGATAACAACAGTATATTTCTACTACAAAAAAAAGAGTAATTAGAATAATAGTAGTGCCAAATCTAGGGAATCATGTAGAATCATTAAATTTTTTTTTTTTTAGTAGGTTATTTTACGACGCTTTATCAACATCTCAGGTTATTTAGCATCTGAATGAGATGAAGGTGATAATGCCAGTGAAATGAGTCCGGGGTCCAGCACCGAAAGTTACCCAGCATTTGCTCGTATTGGGTTGAGGGAAAACCCCAGAAAACACCTCTACCAGGTATCTTGCCCCGGCCGGGAATCGAACCCGGGCCACCTGGTTTCGCGGCTAGACGCGCTGACCATTACTCCACAGGTGTGGACGAATCATTAATAATAATGCCCATGGTTAGTCAATATATTTTTCCATTAATAAACTTCCATTAATAAACTACCTCGTATGTACTTGTGAAAACTTTGTAACTAATTCATCAGTTCACAGCATAAATACTCATCAAAAAATGACTTTCATATTTCATCGGCAAGTCTATCGTGCTATCAAAAGGAGCGTGTTATATGGCAGTAAAAGTTTTAATAACCTCTTTATGGATAAAAATCAATTCAAAACATAAGATTATTTAGGGCCAAATTAAAGAAGTACTGGTACCTAATTTCTCACACTTTTTATACTGTAGATGAATTTACGACATTCAACAACACTGCATGAATATTTCTGTCTTGTATTAAGTATCGATACTTGTACTGTACTATATATAACATATTTCAACTAAACTGTTGCTCTAAATTAAGACTTTGTAGTACTATTAAGATTTTTTTTTACAAGTCCCATATTCTAACTGTGAAGTGATGTATGAATTGCATATAAAACAACTATACTCACCGGGCATTTCGAGAATAAGCTCTTAAGAATGTCCTTTTTTCCCTCGAACATGTGTGGCATAACAAATATCAGGAGTGACATCAGTTCTATGAGATTGTTTTGTAATGGTGTGCCAGTCAACAATATCCGATGTTCAGCCTAGAACAATATGAAAAATAAGAACAATATTTACGAATAGACTCTTAAATTTAAGGTTTCAGAAAGACTTTTCATTAATTTTCGTTGGTTGGACTTTGTTATAGTCGCGACGGTGTTATTTCCGGCGTGACTCCGCCTCTTTGCTTACGTCTTAGGAAGTGAAGGCTCTATAAAGTCTAGGTAGGTAGTATCGTTCGCCATTTTTGTTCTTTCGTTCCCGAGCTACCATATGAGGAATCTATTTGCCACACTGTTAAACATTATCATATCGTAGCTCCTATGATAATAAATCAAACGCACTGTAATTCAGCAAATAATTGAGCGGTAAATAACGTCTTCGTGTGCTTTCTGCAAACGCCAATGAAAGAGCCAAAATGGCGGGCTATTATATTAAGTATTTATCGAGCCTTAAGAAATGAATAACGTCTTCATAAGCGAATCACAAGATGCACACGTTTAAATGTAGCCGACCTGCAACGCGATTTGCTGCCGGAAATTAGAGCGATGGGACTATAATTTGGCAAATTGTTTATAAGGTAGGAATAGTAGTCACCACCACCACCACCACCACCACATTCATCATCATCATCATCATTATTATAGTGACATGGCATTTTGCAAAATGAGTCAGATGGTTGGGGAAAACTTTGGAAAAAAACTGACTAGATAACCATCCAAAGAAAGTTTTCAACCCATGCCCAATGCAGCCTCAGATCACGAAAATTGGTTGATAGTGTATGAGCTACATTAGTGACCATGATGTATTAATATACTTGTGTATGCATTGAATTTTTCCCACTGCTACAGAAATACAATAAAACTTCGTTTACACATTTCAGGTTTTTCACACATATGTTGTTCCCTGAAGTCCCGGTAAAATTCCTATACATCTCATACTAATTTATTTCGTTGAATAACTTTATGATATCTTTACTGTGTTAACTTTTGAAATTTACCTGGCTGACTAGTTTTGAAGTGGTGGAAGGCTTCGGACAATGAAAGATACCACTTCGAAGCTAGTCAGCCACGTTATTTGCAAAAGTTAACACAGTAATGCTGGGTTGCAAGAAAGCATTTATAGGTTTGTTAAACACTATTGGTCCTATAATTGTTCATTTAGCATCAGTAAGCGTTGCAAGAACAATCTTTAAAGCTATCGGTTCGTTAAAGCACTCTTTAAACTATAGGTCGGAAATCGGAGCTATAAACTGTTAACAAATCGTTAGCCGCCATATTGTACGTATATTTCTTGTTTTTGTATCTGACAGTATTAAGTAATTTCATGGATATGTTATCATCAGAAGTAAGTAAGTGAAATGTAATATACATATCACAGTGAACTCGAGATTCATGTGTGCATAGGAAAAGTTTTGTGAATAAAACAATTTTATTACTATTATAGAATCGTTCGACGTAGAGGTTATGTTCGATATGGTACAACATCTACCAAGACCAAGAATACTGAGAGACAGATCGAATCCTCTAGAAGAATATGATAATATTGATTTTAAGGTTAGATTTAGATTATCGAAAGACACATTCATGGCTTTCTTGCATGAAATAGGGCATTATATTGGAAAACAAATCGCACGCAGTAAATTGCCTTACTCTATTACGCAATAGGAGCGTTTCAGAATGTGATAGTGCATCATATTCACGTTTATAAATCTACAGTTTGTAGAATAAGATGTGTGACTGCATTGCAAGAATGAGAGAACAATACATTATTATGTCTCAAGGAAATTCTGAACAAACAGTAAAACAGGATTTCTTCTCAATTTGCAATTTTTCCAACGTTATTGGTGCATAGACTGTAGCCATATGAAAATTCAAAGCCCTAGTGGACACTTGAATGAGATGTACCGAAACAAGAAGGGTTACTTCTCTATCAATCTGTACCAAGAATCGTTACATGTTGGCCTGGGTCAGTATTTGATGCCTGTCTTAGCGACATGCACATATAATAAGCGAATTATTTGCGCCGGCTACGATGGCTCTGTCGTTTTGAATCTTTTCCATTTCAAGATGGAATAGCTAACAGATCGTTAAATATCACATTTGCATCGACATATACTTTAAAGACTGGAATAGTTTAAAGGTCCGTTCTTAACGATAGAATAGCAATTTATGGAACAGGTTTCTTGCAACCCAGCATAAAGATATCATATAGTTATTCATTGGTTATAAGTGTTAAAGAGTGTATTGAACAATGAATAATTTAATTTCGCTTGTACGTTTTTCGTTTATACGCTTTTTTTTACAGTTACACAATCGTATTTTAAAGCCCAAGAGATAAGTTCCAAACATATTTTTTCTCGAAATTAGATTTGGCCCGGAAAATACAGTCTGTGTTCATTATTAAGACGTGAGCCAATTTCAAATTCGTGGAAATTCGAACCTACCCATACTTACCTCCCCCAATCTAGTGTCCTTTAATGACACTGTTACTGCTGGACTGCTGAAACTTCAAACTTAATTTTCTAATTAACTATGCATTTGAAGACATTATTATATTACAAAAACAACCCTTGCTATTTTTCAGGAGAACAATAAAAATAAATAGAACAACACATGTCAGCTGTTTCCATACAAATGATGTTTATCCTTGCGGCTATTACACCTGACATGTGTCATTTTTTAAGTCTATAAACATTTGAAATAGTATCAAATGTGTCCTTAACTCAATTTCATTAAAAATGACTAGAGCTGTTTTTGTAATAATGTCTTCATTTGATCACAAAACGCAATATAGGTGTACCCTATCATCCCTTTCTATATGGAAAGTTATTTCACTTCCATCCTATATACAGAAAAAGAGAAAAATACTTCAATTGCAGTCAAATTAAACCCCCATCAGTTTCCATGAGTGCCATACACCATTTATTTTATATGGGCCTCCCCACCTTTCACCACAGGTTTCAATTGACTGCAATAGCTGGGGTCTGAACATACGATCTTAGACTAGTCATGTTGGTCACTCATAAATGACATGCTTCAGACTGCACAGCTACCAAAACCGAGCGCTTGTTGACCCTTCTGCCAGGTATAAAAAACCAGGCTAAAGAGATAGATCAAAAGTGGCATCGCAAACAAATTTGGTCAATAGAGAGTTAAGAAAGAACTACGAGTCTTCATTGGAACAATTTGCTTCTATTGTGCCTGAAAGGAAGTTATGTTTCCTATAAAATTCTGCACATACAGTAATGTAGTCTCAAACCAGAGTTAAAATTAATTTTAAAAGCTACTTTTACTCACATTAATTCTTGCCAGATTGTCGTATCTCTGCGTGGCCATATTTTTCAGCATGTGTGCCTCATCTAGAACAACATACTGCATACGTAACACTCGGAACATCTTTCTTTCTTCTGGAGAACTGCTCACTATGCTGTAACTGTAATAAAAACTCATAAGTTATCAAAGCATTGGATAAATTTGAATATAAAACTGAATTCTATGAACGATATTTTTCAAATTGCTGATTAAATTTTTACTCTCTCTTTACATGACGTTTGAAGAGAAAGTAAAGTAACACTAAAAATGTAGTTGCTTGTATTTGTAAAATAAGGTTCTTGTACTTTCTATTACAGCAGGTGATGAGAATACTTACTTACTTACTTACTTGCTTACTTACTGGCTTTTAAGGAACCCGGACGTTCATTGCCACCCTCACATAAGCCTCCCATCGGTCCCTATCCTGAGCAAGATTAATCCAGTTTCTATCATCATATCCCACCTCCCTCAAATCCATTTTAATATTATCTTCCCATCTACGTCTCGGCCTGCCTAAAGGTCTTTTTCCCTCCAGCCTCCCAACTAACACTCTATATGCATTTCTGGATTCGCCCATACGTGCTACATGCCCTGCCCATCTCAAACGTCTGGATTTAATGTTCTTAATTATGTCAGGTGAAGAATACAATGTGTGCAGTTCTGTGTTGTGTAACTTTCTCCATTCTCCTGTAACTTCATACCTCTTAGCCCCAAATATTTTCCTAAGCTCCTTATTCTCAAACACCCTTAACCTAAGTTCCTCTCTCAAAGTGAGAGTCCAAGTTTCACAACCATAAAGAACAACCGGTAATATAACTGTTTTATAAATTCTAACTTTCAGATTTTTTGACAGCAGACTGGATGATAAAAGCTTCTCAACCGAATAATAACAGGCATTTCCCATATTTATTCTGTGTTTAATTTCCTCCCGAGTATCATTTATATTTGTTACTGTTGCTCCAAGATATTTGAACTTCTCCACCTCTTCAAAAGATAAATTTCCAATTTTTATATTCCCATTTCGTACAATATTCTCGTCACGAGACATAATCATATACTTTGTCTTTTCGGGATTAACTTCCAAACTTATCTCTTTACTTGCTTCCAGTAAAATTCCTGTGTTTTCCCTAATCGTTTGTGGATTTTCTCCTAACATATTCACTTCATCCGCATAGACAAGCAGCTGATGTAACCCGTTCAATTCCAAACCCTCTCTGTTATGCAGGTGATGAGAATAAATAAATAAATTAATTAATTGTTTAAAAATAATAATTGACATTTGATGCAATAACAATTTCCTTTGTGTGTTTTATTTCAATGTAAGTGAAAGTGTTTTCTGATAACTAAAAAAATAGAAACAAAGATACAGAATAAATAATCAGCCATTACTATAATTAACATAAATAATGACGTCACTGGCGAATCCTCGACCTCACCTCATCTCAATCTCGCCAAAAAATTGTAGAAAATTGTAAAAATTGTAGTTTTCTAATGTCAGGCATTTGACAATAAAGTCATTTTGCACTCCAATATTTTTCAAAGATATTATCATGACCAGCCAATGAAGCACAGATTTTGAGGTGTTCTGAATCCATTTCTTGGTTTGAGATGAACAATGGGCAGTTAGGGGACTGATATATTCCAATTCTATGCAGGTGTTTGGCCAAACAATCATGGCCTATTGCCAATCTAAATGCAGCTACAGATGATTTTCGTGGTAAATCGGAAATTAACTGTGAATTATGATGCAGAGAGTTCCATTTTTTCCCTTGACATTGAAAATGGCAAGTTGTAGCCGATTTAAGTGACCTCACATTTTAACGTTGTGATGGCTACTTCATTCACACACAACCCCCAGAATGTCTGGAGGACCACACCTGCTGTTGGTCGACGGGTCCAATGGACCTAGCTGGGAGATCTTGTTGGTCACCAAAAAAATGTAAAAATTGTAAGAAATTTTAAAAAATTGTAATTGTAATCTTGTAAAATTTTTACTCGTTTCATATCTTAAAGCTTCACTGCTCATGTAAGATCTATGGAATATAATAAATGAAATGAAAATAAACATGAGTAACTCTAGGCGCAAAAAAAAAAAAACTTTTAATTTCTTTATGTATGTATAAAAAATAATGCATTAACCTGTAAAATGTCATACTTATTTACAACAAATGTGCTTGGAGTAAGAAACAGATAAGTAGCATGAAATTCTAAAGCACTCAAGTTGCGAGGGTTAAATAGAATTAATATAGAAGAAATTAAAATTAAACTGAATGTATCTAAGAATTGTATGAAGTTATAGTTTTTCTAACTACTTTATTTCAATAACAGATAAGCAAGACAATTATTGAGCAATCAACCAAGAAGAAATGTTTGCATTACTACATAGTACTTACGTAGTCAAGATGATATCAACGTTTTCAAGTCCACCCTTCGTCCAATTAATGCGCATGGCCTTCCGATCTTCTGGTGACCCATAGTAAGTCTCCACATTAAGTGAGGGACACCATCTTGCGAATTCATTGCTCCAATTCTCTGTAATACAAGTTGTAATGATAATCTTTCGTTTTAACTCAGCAAGAACTCGTTAAAATGTTCGATGAACACATACAAGACAGACAGATAAATATACAGACCAATCAGGAAATATATGTAACAAATAAATACATAAATAAAATTTAAAAAATTAATAAATAAACAATCTACCATGTCCTGCACTTCAAAAATTGATCTTTTTTACTCGTTCAATTCTTACTCTTCAACACTTCGGAGATTTCGAAACAACAGTGACATTTACAAGTAGGACGATTCACTGATGCAACACAGAATAAATGCATGACCAGGTAGAGTAGATGCAAGAAGAGCTTGCCTCGGAAAGCTGCGCGAACTTTCGGAAACGTTCGGGTGCACTCGGCCTCGCTTCGATTCGATTGGCAAACTGTCGTCAGTTCTCAGTCGTCTGCTGGCTTGATGTTTCGAGTGAGATTTATCACAGCGCATGTAACGTAACCTAAACCTAGTTGCAGAGTAACTAATAACATAACATTGTTGAAAATACAGAAGCACGAATTTTTTTACATATAAAATCACTGAATGAAATTGCAAAGTTATAAGAAATACGTGATCGTATAATAATTGATATTTGACACTGTAATAAAATACTAATAACTAATACTATGTGATTTTATTAAAATGTTCTGATAACTAGTTTGGTACTATGGTCGATTTATTTTAATCTGTATATACTTCTTACGTTACGACCGGAGCCTGTTTCGTTTTTCATACATTTATAAACGTTATAAATAATTCCCTAGTTTGACTGTGTAATGTTTCATTAGCACTTCCTAATTTAGAGCCAACAGGGGGCAATGTTAAGTACATAGAATGTTATACAGTACTCTGTTATTTTACAAACACACTTTGAACTCTATAAAAATCCTGATATGAGGGATAAAATGCAGAATATGTAACGCAAACGCTAGCTTCTACCCGCTCTGCACAATACATTTCACAATACGAACAGTTCAAGACCACGCTTTCGAATGCGCCCTGTAATCAGCATTGCGTGATTAATAGGAGCCCTGTAACGAGCATGGCGGCAAGAGGACCGAATATCGTTCTCTGCGCATCAGTCAAATGGGCAAGCTTTCTTTGCGCTTCCTCTACAGACATACTAAATCTCTACAAGAGAGTAAAGTCACTACTGCCCTGGCAGGAACCAAATTCAAGTCTGCTAGATTTGTAGCCATAAACACCACAAAAAATGTAGTGGAAAAATTGCAAGAATAAATTAGCACTCCACGAGCAGGTCATTTAGTCACTTAGTTTGTCAGGACTGTGATACAGTAAAACCTCCCTAAAACGAAACACGATCGTTTCAGAATTTTTTTTCCGTTTTCACAGGTTTTCATTTTACAAAGCATTGAGTTTTGGCAAAACTAAGAATAAACTACCGCAATATGCTTACTACTGCAATATACTCACTGTAGGAAGAACACAATGAAGAAATAATTTGAAATAAAAGTTACTACAGTACATGCAAAGTTAATTTTATTTTCATAATTATTAACTTACGTAATTGCAGCCTCTCCCACTCTCTGCGCCCTAGTTTCTTGGGCCCCATATTTCTTTTAAAGTGTATTGCCACAACTTTTTTTTAAGGGAACATTGTACGATTTCCTTCGTGTCCTGCATCAATTCAGAGTGTAAATTGCGCCCTGATCCATCGGTTGTGTAACTGAAGTTGTATTTGAAGAAAAATAGATTAACCTCACGTTAGACAAAATCAATCCTTGGATGGCAGGTAGCATTGTCTAGAAAAGGTATGACCTTACGACCTTGACGTTTCATTGCTCCATTAAAATTATGAAGCCACTCTTCCATGACAGAACTGGTCATCTAGACTTTTTTATTAAATTGCACAGTTTCACTTTATTTGCACTGTTATTAACACTGTATTGGCATATTAACACAAAACTCAGAAAAATAAACGGAAATATGAAACTAAATTGACACTACACTACAATTATTCAGTTTTATTCTACACTCACTGTCCTTTATCACTGTATTGGCTTGTTAGCACAAAACTGAGAATAAATGAACGAAAATGCAAAGAGGGTTGGAAGAAGTAACCTGCAGGGGTCCTTGACAATAAGCACAGAATAGTGACATGGTTAGAGAAGCTTCACCCCAACGCCTGACAAAGAATAGCGAAAGTCTCCCAGAGCATTGCATGTACAGTTACACAAAAAATTATGCTTCGTACAGTATTATCACAAAATTAAAAATGGTTTGAAAGAATTTAGCAACAGTTACACTTAAATTTATCTGTTTTAGTCAGGTTTTTTACCTAACTGGTACCCAAAAATGATTCTGTTTTCGCATTAGGCAGTTTTCAGTTTTAAAATATTATTTTACATAGGAAATCATTCCATTCCCAAATTTATTTTTCGTTTATGCAGGTTTCCTTTTTATAAAGGGTACGTTTTAGCAAGTTTTACTGTATTATCTCCTTTAGTGCTATCTGATAACAGTTGAGAACATTGAAAGGACGGCTATTTTAGCTTTGTAGGAACTAATCTTACGTGAACTCCAATCTTATAAACACTGACCAAGAGTGGATGATGGCACAACCACAAGATGAGGTCCTTCCCCATTCATGCCAGTCTCCTTGAGATGCGCCAGGAAGGCTATGACCTGAACAGTCTTCCCAAGGCCCATCTCGTCAGCCAGGATTCCATTCAGACCCTGACTGTGCATCACCAATAGCCAATTCAACCCCACCATCTGGTAGCCTGCCAATGTGAGACTGAAACAAAATTCAGGTTTCATTCATCTTCAGGACAAACAGAGAATATGTATGAGGAAAGGAAATTAGGGTACAATAACAATTTATTTGACAGACTGGATTGGAATAAACTGATGTGGATCCTAAAGAAAATTGGTGTGGATTGGTAAGAGAAACAACGAGTCAAAGTCAGGATAGGAGAAGAAATGTCTGAAGAAGTGAAATAGGGAGAGGAATACGACAAGGATGTCCTTTATCAGCTACCCTCTTCAACATCTACTTGAAGGATTTAGTGAAGAACTGTTTTCAGAACATGGGAGAAGTGATAGTAGGAGGAAGAAGAATAAAGTACATAAGATTTGCTGATGATATGGCGTTGTTAGCAAAAGAGATGATACTAAGGGATATGCTACTGGAGCTAATTGACAGCTGTGAGCAGAATGGGATGAAGATAAATGCCAACAAGACGAAGGTCATGGTCATAGGAAGAAAAGTCATCATCAATAGCTATCAGGGTTTAGGCCACTTGGCCTGTTCCGTCTCAGGTGAAAAGCTGGTCTCTCCATCGCTTCTTTGGGCGTCCACGATCTCGGTAGGAAGAAAAGTAAAGAAGGTAAACTTGCGAATTCTAAATGAGGCAGTAGAGCAAGTGGACAGCTTCAAATACTTAGGATGTATTATAAGCAGTAACATGAGCAGCTGCCAGAAAGTCAAAAGGAGTATCTTCTGCGGACCTCTGGAAAAAGCACTAGGGAAGAGACTAGTGAAGTGCTTTGTATGGAGTATGGCGTTATATGGGACAGAAATATGGATATAGGGTTTATGCCAATCTTCATCAACAAATTAAAAAAAAAAAAAATTGACAAACTCTATGCCCATAATATTGCAGATATATTAATAATTTTGGTAGGGTGTGTTTTAGTATCTATTAGCAGTAAGTGGCTAAAATTTCAATTCAATGAGTACTATAATAAGTGAATAGAGTGTACCTAATCATAGGCATGTAGTGAATTTATATAAAAAAATATATATATATGCTTAAATTTAAACATTATTTTAAGGGTAAATATTTACTTTAGAGCAACCATTCTTTTCTTTTTATTCTAAAGGTTTTTCTAAAAAAATGGAAGAGTTCTGATAAATAGTATTATATTTAGGACTGCATTGAAGATAGGCTATTTTTACCATTATTCTGCATGCGATAACTTCCAACTCTCCTTAAACAAAGGAATAAATATGTCGTTCTCCAGTGGATTCCTGGTCACTGCAAACTCTTTGGCAAAGAACAAGCAGATGCCTTAGCTAAGAGGTGTGTCCTTATCAAGCAGCCCCCACTGCGACCGATGTCTTACCTTTCAGCGAAGCGTTACATTAAAAATGTTCTTCAAAATAAATTCTATTAAGAAATAAATTGTGCATCATCTCAACACCACTGGGGAAACAAAATATTAAACACCACTGATGGTCCTAGAAGATCATCAGTCGCCATATTCCATCTTTCTACCAGACATGATATACTGGGCAAACACCTAAATCGCATTGGGATAATGCAGCGTTTCTCAAACTATGGTCCGCAGACCACAGGTGGTCCTAGAGGTCTGACCTTGTGGTCCTCCAAAAAAGACAGAAGAAAATATAAAACTCGAACGAACTGCGTATCACACTATAGCTTAAAATCTCAGAGTTTGGAAATGACACATGGCAATCGAATTTCACTTTTTCTCCCAGTACAGACATTTCATGAAATTTATTACCCTACCCGTCTATCGACTTCCCACTCTACTCTCAGCAACAAAAGAGAGAGTTAAAGCACTATATACATGGTGTTTCTCGACATCTTTTCCCTGCACATCTGGTGCCGCGCCTGTAACCTAGCCAGGGACCACCCGACTTCATAACAGTGGACCAAAGTACAGAATCTTAATTCTATTTTAAAATATAAGTATAGGGGAGAGTCGGGTAGTATCGGACATCGGGTAATATCGGATAGTGAGTTTCTTTCATCTACCACACGATGATAGTACCTGATTGACATGGTTACGTTTCTGTGATGTCGCATAGAGAAACGTAATCATGTCATTCAGGTACTACCATATGGAGGTAGATGAAAGAAACGCACTGTCCGATACTACCCGATGTCCAATACTACCCGACTCTCCCCTACTGGTATTAAAATATGCTATGAAACTTATAAATTTGCTTTCGAAGGGAACAAGAGTAAGGTGGTCCGTGGAATTGTTCTCACTTTAAAAAGTGGTCCTCATTTCAAAAAAGTTTGAGAAATGCTGGAATGCAATCCCCAAATTGTATGCTCTGCAATCTTAATGAAGAGATGGACCGTCATCACCTGGGAAAGTTTCCAGCCCTCCAATCCTCCTCCTATTTCCTATAGAGGCTACTCAAACAGCTCACCTTGGTGAAAGTAACGAGGGTTGCTTCATGACACTCGAAGCACCAGCTGCCACAGCACGCTCCATCTGAGCAGCCAGTTTTGAGCATTTCTTCATCAAGGCCTGTACCACCTGCCGGGCCCTTAGTACATCTTGTGCAGAATTGAGCAACTCCGTGCCAAGAAACTTCCCTTCCTGGAATTTCTCAACCTGCAAGTTCAGTACAGCATTTTACAGGGCAACTCTACATGAACACAGACACATGGCATTAGTCTAACCCAGTGGTTCCCAAAGTGAAGAGCTGAGGGGAGTCGAGAGATGATATACAAAATAAAACAAAAACTTTTAATCAACATACATTTTGTATTTAGAAATAAACTATGCTGGACATAAAAATAACGTCATGAGCAAGCAGATGCTGCGTTGCTCCACAAGATCGTCTGTGATGATGGTTGGCCTCCCACTGCGCTCCTAGTCGTGTACATTTTGGCGTCCTGCTGAAAATTGTCTACAGCAGCAACGCACCATCTGCTTGCCCATAGACCTGGCACAGCTGACGATCAATTTCAATCGGCGCTATGCCCTGTGCATTCAAAAACTTTATCACTGACCGCACTTCACGCGGCGGGAGCTGGAATAGGAACGTTCATCTTCAACCAATGCAACGAAGCTACTGAGAGCACTCGGGAAGTTCCGCTAGCGCATGCGCCATGCCAGGACATTACTCTATCACGTACACGCAGTCACTTCGCGCAACATATGGTTTGCTAGCTGAGGGACGAGTGGGAAAGTTACTTTGTGGACGCGCCTCATACATCCGAGATAGAACATTGTCACACACTCGTCCTGTGTCTCCTTTCATAAACAGCTACTTTCACCTTATGCCAATCTAACTGTACTGATGGATTTGTAACTGAAATTCTGTTCCTAACTCACCAGATCCTTCCATCCAGAGAAAGGTCTCTGCTCTATGATCGCTTCTGCTTTCTTCTGCGAACAGTGGGGCATGACTCTAAGCTCTCCCACAGTGGCTGTCGAAAGGAACTCCAGAACTTCCTTCTTGTCTCCTGTCAGCTCATCTGAGATGTCTTGATCTGAGTCATCGCTAAAGCAAACAAAGCACATTCTTACATGTCCACTGCTAATCGTCTGAAGGAGAATTAATCACACAATCCACAATATCTCACCTGTCAAACACTTTGTCATCTGCATATGGATTGTGGTTGTCATCATTATCATCATCTCTATCTTCCTCAATATCTTCTATCCTTCGCCGTTTTGCTGAAACAAAGATAAACAATTTTGAAAAATACATTGTTTTGAGCATTTGATTAATTAATTTAATGAATTTGTTTATTTTTGTAGTTATTATCAACATTGTCACTATCATTATCACCTTCGTAATTTTTTTATTCTTCTTCTCCTCCCCCTCTTTTACAGAGAAGGGGCCCAACATCAACATCAGTCCCCTAGTGATTAATAAATAATCGATCACATACAGTGACTTACTAAAACCGTATTTGCTTCAGAAATAATGCATCCACTCACCTTTCTTGCGTGGTCGGACATCAGCAGGCCGTTTCTTTGAGTCCCCTGATGAACCACTCTCACAGAGAAGTGCCATTGCTGCTTCCACGCTCCAACTGCTGGACACCAGTGCATCCTGCAACACCTGCAGCCCACAACACTAAGGTCACATACTCTGACACAGTGGCAACCAACTCGTTCTTCGCTGCACATGTGCAGTATATGAAGGCAGATCATCCCAATGCCAACGCTGCTCTTTATTGCTCGCGAGTACGCACATTGCTTTGTAAGAGCAACTAAGAGAAACAGAGAAGATGACAACAAAAAAAAAAAAAGGAAACTGAAAATGATGAGGTCAAAGAGGAGTAAAGAAGGAAAAGAAAGGCATGAGCCTGAAATGAAGACAAAACTACAGATGACAAATGAGGAGAAAGAGAAAAAAGTAGAAGGAAAGAGTATAAGGATAAAGGTGAAGCCACAGTATTTCTGTTCAGAAGTGACCAAACATAAAATGAGTGGAAAACAATTGTGTAATACATCATTTTAAAGTTTGAAATCTCTGCTACTTAGATCCATGGATAATTTTGCAAAAATGTACAGAATTTTGAAAGGGAGCTTGAAAATGTTTCCACTGGTGTAATTTTGTGTTACGTATGGGACAAAGTTTAAAAAAGGCTTAAATTTTAAATAATTTATTTGAAATATTTCTACCTATATTTTCAAAGAAATGTACTTAAAAGTCTTTCAAACCATATATTTACAAGATTTATTCAATTTAAAAGTTAGTGATATTCTGTTAAAAATGAAGTCGGTGTCCCATACGTAACAAATTAATCGACATTTTTAAACTTTGTGCCTTGTTAACAATGCAGACAATTTTTTACTATTTATTTTTTAAAGTACATTGTAACTGAAAATACATTAACATAAAAAATGTGGGGTATGAAATAGGCATTAAATTTTATTTTAAAATCTGTTACTAATGGGACTGTTTCCTTACATATTAAGGAAATTTAATTTTAGGGAGATATATGTTTTGTAAAATTTGAAAATTTATCAGGTAGTCAGGTTTCTAGCATTATAGAGGAAAAGTCATCCTCCTATTATGGCTTTGGTATACATTATAGCAACATATAATTAGTATATATTATTTTAATGTACCGAAGTACATATGATATTTCCATGCAGATATTCTGCGTCATCATACGATGAAAGAATAATGTAAAAGAGAAAAATTCTCTCCGGCGCCGGGATTTGAACCTGGGTTTTCAGCTCTACGTGCTGAATCTTTATCCACTAAGCCACACCGGATACCATAGGACTGAAGTCCACACATGTGCTGAGGTGCACTCGTTATGAGTGACTAGTTGGCCAGGATCCGATGGAATAAGCACCGTCTTAAATCACGAAGTGATTTGCGCATATCATATATATGTTATTTTAATGTACCGAAGTACATATGATATTTCCATGCAGAAATTCTGCGTCATCATACAATGAAAGAGTAATGGAACGGAGAAAAATTCTCTCTGGAGCCGGGATTTGAACCCGGGTTTTCAGCTCTACGTGCTGATGCTTTATCCACTAAGCCACACCGGATACCCATATCCTACGTTCATAGACATCTATGACGTAGTGTAGAGGGCGGCCACTAGAGGGAACCCAAAGAGTTGGAACTTAATCTGAGACGATTCTGTCTGATGCCGGGGTGGGTATCCGGTGTGGCTTAGTGGATAAAGCATCAGCACATAGAGCTGAAAACCCGGGTTCAAATCCCGGCGACGGAGAGAATTTTTCTCCGTTCCATTACTCTTTCATCATATATAATTAGTAGCCCATACATAAAAAACTTGCTAATTAAAAAGATAAGTTTCATTACTTACACAGTTTTAGAAGGGCTGCTTGAACTAATGTGATTTTGATCATTATAATAATTTAACTTGCGAAGGAAGTTTTTGTTTCACTTGTTTCATTAGTTATTTTTTTATTCATAAATATTGGTTACATAATTTTGAGGTTAAGAAGCAAAAATATTTAGGTACAAAATTTATTGTAAATGTTATATGGGCCTACAATATGATGTAATACTTTCATAGTGTGCCATTATTATCCACTTGTAAAGTATGGCTCCTATGACAGTTGCAGAAAGAATGAGAAAACATAGGCAAAAAATAAAATAAAATAAAGAAAATCCAGAGCTTCGGGAAAGTTAAAAAGAAGAAACAAGGAGAGAGACTGCGAGTATATAGAAATACATAAGAGATGTAAAATGAATAAGAGCGAGATTGATCGAGAAAGAATTTGGGAAAGAGAGAGAAAAAGAGTTAAAAGAGAGAGAAAACAGTTACAAGCTGCTCAACCTCAGATAACAGAGCATCAACATCAAAGATTTCACAAGTAATAAGCAAGGCATTCAAGAGGGTTGAATGCAATCTTCCAACATGTCGGCCTCAGTAGCGTAGTTGGTATAGTGCTGGCCTTCTATGCCCGAGGTTGCGGGTTCGATCCCGGCCCAGGTCGATGGCATTTAAGTGTGTTTAAATGCGACAGGCTCATGTCAGTAGATTTACTGGCATGTAAATGAATTCCTGCGGGACAAAATTCTGGCACACTGGTGACGCTGATATAACCTCTGCAGGTGCGAGCATCGTTAAATAAACCATAATTTAATTTTTCTTCCAACATCTCCAACAAAACAAGTTCATGTTCTTTCTGACACCATTCAAAATCTGTCACCTTCAAAGGTAAAAAATACTTTATGCTCGACCATGCCGAAATGTAGCAATTATTAGACATCGGATTTTTAGGCACTAAAAATTGCAGTTTTAGGCGCCTAAAATAAGCTCAAAATTTGTAAAATTAGGCTCTATTTTAATGAAAATAGGCATTTTAGGCACATCAAGGTATCATACTTATTTCTTTCACTGAAATTTTTAGTTATACACTAAAATACGCACAAAAAAGTATGTTTAAACATTAAAAAAGAATACTATATTATATTTATAAACAGAGCTGCACAAATTTAATATATTGAAACTAATGAAATAATGATTATTGATATCAAGATTACTCATTTTAAGTTATTGAAATTCAGTTCCATGCTCAGACTTTATTATAATTATCTGCACAGTACACCACCAGAATTTTTTCTAAATTCTCCACAGTTAACCTTTGCCTTTTGTCACTGAGAATCATTTTGAAAGCAGAAAAACTTCTTTCAACCGAAACTGATGTGAGAGGCGCAAATTTTAAATTAGGTACAATAGAAACATCAATACTTACTGGAACATTTACACTTTCCCCCGATATCACTCTTGATACTTTTTCCAACAATGAAAATCCTACATTCTTATTTAATACGTTGTCCCACTTATTTTTAACTTTTTTCCCAGTTTCGCCCAAAGCAGAATGTATGTTCACTTGAGCTTCCTTTACTATTGCTATTTGGCTACAAAGAGATTGTTTTTCACGTTCTAATTGTTCAATGCTTGCAGGTATGAAAGAAAAGTTTGATGTTATGTAGGCAATATCGTTTTTCACTCGTGAGTCATTCAGACAATCTTTCACTGCTTTCACACACGCTGCACTATCAGTTTCAGGTAATTTATCAATAACTGTGACCACTTCTTTAAAATACTTAGAATAATACACCACTGACTGAATCCAGGTTCCCCATCGTGTAACAACCGGCTGAGGTGGGAGTGGGATATCTGGAAAGTTCTCTCTGAATATTGAAATCCTGGATGGGGCTTTACAAAAACATTTTTTTGTGTTAGAAATAAACGAATTGACAAGAGGAAATTCATTCCGGATTGTTTCAGAAACCCTGTGAAGGCCATGTGCTAGACAGGTTACATGCGTGAGGTTAGGATAAAATGTTTTAAGAAGTGGAGCTGCAGCAACCATGTATGAGGCAGCATCAGTACAAAACAACAGAACTTTAGAATCGTCTATATTACCTGAGTATAAAGACTGTAGGCTTTTATTTACAAAATAAGCAATGGCTTTGCTATTCACTTTCGAAAGTTCCTTAACACATACGAGGTGTGGAATCGAAGGTCCATCAGGACTAAGTTTTCCTACTACCATATTTGCTATACGAGTATACCTATTCATAGGATCTGAGGTTTCATCCACAGAGACCCATATGTAAGAATCACCTATATCCTCCCGAATGGAAGCTAAAGTTTCATTGTATATTCTGTCTAAGTCGACTCAGATGGGATATTTTGTTTGCAGTATTTTTGTAAAAACTGTCTTAAAACCGGATTTTCAATTGCATTCCAGGGAATGTTAGCAGCAACAAACGCTCTGGTTAAATCAGCATAGAAATTGCTGCTGAGATTGGATGAAGTAGGCTGTGTTAGTAAAGTTTGTTGCAGTTGATTTTTCTGCTGAGCTTTAGCCTTATGAGCCGCTCCTTGCACATGCTGCTTTAGGTGGCACTTCTTTTCTTGCGAAATCTAAAAATGTAAAGTAAACTGAATTAAAATAAAATCCTAATTGTTGTATTGCCGTATTTCTATCACAAAGTTAGTGGGTTCGAACAATCAAAATTTTAATGACCTGCAAATACTTTAACTATCGGAATTTAAAAGGTTAAAGTGTAGTGGTCTTAAAAAGCATTATACCTCAGGATAGCTCAGTCAATGTATAAATATTATAGGCCTACTCATTAAAATTAATAGAATTTATATATTTCAACTATTGTTACATACCTGTTTGCTACAAATCTTGCAGAATATTATTTTTCCATCATAAGTGAATTCTGAATATTCTGTTAGCCATTGCCGGATCAATGTAGATTTTGCACTTATATTTTTTGGCATTATCGCGTTAAACTTCACAGGAAAACGTCCTACCGCTCAAAACTTCTCAACACAAATAAAGTGAGGGAAAGAGCAACTGTTAACGAGCATTCAAATGAACCGTTGTTATTGAGATTTAATTGGACAAAAATACAAAGTTCCACTTATTGTTGCATTTCCTGGTAGTGTTAATACTAGGAGGGCCATTCTTTTAAATATTTTGTAACGGTTTACCCTACTAATTCGCAGTTTTACGACTTTTCATAAATATTTCAAAAACACTCTTTCTCCAAAAATTGTGATTTTATGACACTCTGAAGGGCAGTACAGCTAATCGGTGTCGGACCGAAAACAGTCATTTTTATAGTATAGTATATCTCTGAATCGGTAGCAGCACATGTTGTGATTGTTGCCTGCTTCAAAACTAAGGTTGGTTCTTTGTCGGCATTTATGCCTCCAAACATGTTAAATTCGGTGAAATCTATTGCGAGTGTCGTGAGATTCAAAACATTTTGTTCCCTTTATCAATGGTTTCATGGCCGGTGTGAAGCAAACTTTCCACTTTTTAAATGCCTTAAATTTCGCAGTGAATGCATGTATAAATTATAAAAAGTAAGAGTAAAATGCGAAACTTTACAGTGAGTTAGGCATTTTTAGGCGAATATTAACAAATTAGGCTCTAATAACCGTTTTAGGGCATTTTAGGGCACTATAAAACTCTTTGAATACCTTTCAATTTCCATGAAACACAAATATTAATAATTATTTTTACTTTTCTCCTAAAGAAACAAAATAGGCATTTGCCCTAGAATCCGATGTCTGGTAATTATACACCTGGTAGCAGTCCTTTAATGCATGTCATTAAAGTACACCTATTCATTGAAGTTCAGATTTTCGATTATTCTCGGATATGCAATCGAAAGACAATGAGGGAAACGTCATGGAGGCTGGAAATCCAATACTGTCGCAGAAGGTTATGTTCTGTTACTATAATAATTAGCGTTAATTGTAAATAATATTCAAATAAATTCAATTTGTCATCTCGTTTTTCAATCCTAAATCAATTTCCAGGTTATATCAAAATTTGTTCATGTTATTCTCTACTGTGCGACCACACTAACAAAAATTGCGGAAAGTATGCGAACTAACACAGGCGATGAGAGGGAGGGTAAGAGGGCACTCCGCCTACGTTTAGTTGATGCTCTCTTGAACCCAGATAAACTAGTGGGTAAACGTACAGTCTGTGCAGTGAGTATAGTGCGCTATGTACGTGATTGTGTAAGCGATAATTATTGTACAATGTCCTCCAAAGTGAAACCAACTATTCACAGCGAGGGCCGTGAGATCATCAGAAAAGTGATAGAGTACTGTGATTCAGAAAAGTTTTCCGGAACACTTAAACATCCCATCGAAAATGCGACTAAAAGCGCTGCTGCTCTTACTGGGAAATCCGAATCCACCATATGTAAAATTAGAAAAGAATCGAAATTAGCGGATATTGCTGGTGACAAACTACAATCCCCGGGTAAGAAACGGAAATGCAGTTCCAAGAAAATAGACCTCGATGACTTCGATTTGTGTGGAATTCGAGAAACAGTTCACAATTATTATGCGATAAAGAAGGAGGTTCCAACTTTAAAAAATGTGTTAGCCAGTCTAAAAAGTGAACGTAATATCCTTGGAGGACGAGAATTCTTGCGCAAATTGCTTCGAGATATTGGATTCAAATTTAAGAAATGCAAGAATAGAAGATTATTTCTAATGGAAAGGAATGATATTGTTGAATGGAGGGCAAAATATCTTAGAAGAATAAAGAACAATGACAATGCGGGTGAGAACAAGAAAACAGTGATATTTCTGGACGAAACGTGGATTCACCCTACTTACACCGTGAGCAAATGTTGGCAAGACAATACAACGGATGGTGTGTTAAAGAATGACAGTGTCGGACAATGCTGGATAATTGTTCATGCTGGGAGTGAAGAAGGGTTTGTTCCTGGAGCATTTCTAATCTTCAAATCGAAGACCAAGAGTGGCGATTACCACGATGAAATGAATTTTGATAATTTTTCAAAGTGGATCCAAGAAATGCTCATCCCCAATCTCCCGCCAAACTGTCTCATTGTTTTGGATAATGCTCCATATCACTCCGTGCAGTATGATAAACCTCCAACAATGGCGTCGACAAAAGCAGAAATTCAAGCTTGGCTGGACAGACATAATGTTGCTTACGAAGCCGACATGACGAAGGTAGAATTAGTGGACCTTGTGCGGGTTCGACGTCCACCACCGAAGTACCGAGTAGACTCTATTTTCGAAATGTACGGACATGAAACTATAAGATTACCACCGTATCATTGCGACCTAAACGCCATTGAGTACATCTGGAGTATTATAAAACGGAGAATTGCGAACCGTAATGTGGATCAGAGTGCAGCTGAAATACGGAATCGCACAATACAAGCCGTGTCAAGTGTAACAGTAGACGAGTGGAAAAACGCTGTAACTCACGTAAAACGACTCGAAAGTGCTTATTGGGAACGTGATCACTTGATGGACGACGAAATCGAGCAACTTGTCATTAATCTTGGTGGGCTGGATTCCGAGAGTGACTCCGATTCTGATAGCGAATCATCTGCTTCCAGTCTAGACGTACATAAAGCTTAATAAGGTATGAAATTATTATTACTAAATTATTATTATTATTATTATTATTATTATTGTCATAAACAGCATTATTCATCACTCATGAGTGGCAGACGTAATAGTAACTTGAAGATAACTGTTTAGTTTTAGTAAATGCGTTGTGCTGCTATTGCTATTCTACAGTACTGTAAACTTGACTGTACGGTCTCCTCTCCTTCATTCCTTGCCAACCCAGGTTGCCCCCGACCACTCTGCTCGTAGCGCTCTTACCTCCCCTCTCGCGATTGAATGTTAACGTGGTCGCAGTGTACATTACATCAAGGTCAATGTCATTATTGTTCCTCGGAAAAAATCAATACTTCCGCATCTGCGCACATCTCACAATTAACGAGCTACGCACAAGGTCACTTCCAATCTTCTGTCAGATGCGAATAAAATGAATACTTTGAATAATTTCAAGTTAGAAATATGGTCGAGCATAAAAAGTCGCATGAAACTTGCCTATAATGGTAATTAAGATGCTTGTATAGGTCGCGCCAGGGATTTTGGCAGATGGATTTTCTGAATGTGAACTGGAGAGCGAGTCCTCACCGAGCTGCAAGATCGGCTGTTATCTCTGTCGCAGTGGAATGGGTAGGACATAAGAGTAAACATGCACGCCCGAGTATTTGTGCACTCTGGACAGTCACCTCCAAAAACTAAACAAATATTACAGTAGTCTATATGTGTCTTTGGTATTCCCAAGAAAGTAGTTCGATTAATTAAAATGTGTGTCAATGATACTTACAGCAGAGTCCGTATAGGCCAGTTTCTATCTGATGCGTTTCCAATTCACTGCGGGCTAAAGCAAGGAGAGCACTATCACCTTTACTTTTTAACTTCGCTCTAGAGTATGCCATTAGGAAAGTTCAGGATAACAGAGAGGGTTTGGAATTGAACGGGTTACATCAGCTGCTTGTCTATGCGGATGACGTGAATATGTTAGGAAAAACTCCACAAACGATTAGGGAAAACACGGAAATTTTACTTGAAGCAAATAAAGCGATAGGTTTGGTAGTAAATCCCGAAAAGACAAAGTATATGATTATGTCTCGTGACCAGAATATTGTACGAAATGGAAATATAATCTGTTATATATATATGGAAATATATATGTATATGGAAATATGTTAATCCTTAGTCAATAGATAAGACTGAGTTTTACGAAATTCGAACATTAAGGGATGGAAAATGGGAGGCAGTAATGATCAAAATAATTATACCGATTTATTTTTTTTAACCAGCAGACGTGCAGCCTTTAAATTTAAAACAAAGATTCACTCTCTCAGAATTGTTTCTAAAATGTATAAGGAAAGTAAAAAAATTCAATTTCATGTAGGCTACTCCCTTGAAATAACTTCAGGGGTTTTTTTTTTCTACTAAAAATTCACTAAACTATATTTAACTAGAGATGTAAAATTTAAAATGAAGGTTACTCTCTACAATATTGGTTAAACATTCTTAGATTTTTTAAATACCATATCCTAAGGTACTGATGAAAAGGCAGAAGGGAGTGAGAAATCTCATGTCATCCGATCTCGCTGAAAGTCGATATCTGGGGATCTTTATGATCACAGAATACGAATAAGGTATTATTTAGTCCGACTTTGTCCCTAAAGTGGTGGAGTGGGACAAAAATGGGTGAAAAATTAAATTAGATATCTTAGGGGTTTTGGAGACGAAAATTACGAATAATACAATTTATGCGAATTCATTATGGCAGTTTCAGTACTATGAATTACATTTAGAAAAATTAAACATCGGATATCGCACAGGTAACACATGTACAGTATTTAAGGGGGTATGTAACACCTTTTGATATTAGACCTCTACATTTAGTAAAATCCAAAGTGTAATTTCTACATATTCTGAATGAATGTTGTGCTGGAATTTAATAGAGTCATCAGTCAATACCTCTAGATTAATAAACAACTTTTTAGAATCCATAAAATACAGTATTTATTGTGAATGGTAATTATACTTTTCAATTTGTGCAATTTGTGCAGGGAAAATTGGTTTCTCCGATATTTTGTACGATTTCGAATATTTTAAAATGCTTTCTTCTCTGTTCTGTTCACAATGTGCGTGTGAAGAAGTTATTGCCCTTGTAATGTCCATTACAATCCTATTTATTGTACTCTTTTATAAATCTAACTTCCACAGCATGCAATTTTACCCAGTTAACCAAATTATATTTTGATTATTAAGAAGAATCGTAATTTTATTAACTTGAATTGTCGCACCACCCGTAGACGATCCCTAGATTATTACTGGACAAATCTTGTATATTGATCTGGTAAGGGTAGGATTATATATACATATATGCGCAATGCAATGCTTTTTCCTTTTAATTAAGAATTAATTTAATTTAGAAAATGTAGGAGACGTATTGTAAAGTCATTGCGAACGGAAGTCATTTACATTTATTAAAGGTATTCTTTGAGTAGGACTGTACCGTGGTATGTTTCATAATAAGGATAATTGATATGAGCTGCTGTTATGAAAATATGAATGACTCAGAATGTTATCGCATCTCATTCTCGCAGCTTACACAAACAATATTGGCTCGCCTACTGGAAATGTCATCGAGGTCATCTGCCAAAATCGGTGCCTCCGACTATATGAAAATTATGAAATGAGCGCAAGCGAGTTTCATAAACAAACATACTCGCGTCTTAATTACTATCATTATAGGCTCGTTGCATAATGTACTATTATGAAAACCTTAAACTCTATTTGATAAGTGATCTAAAGGAAAGAATGAAATGAAGTGAAGAATAAGACCAGGAAAGAAGGAATATGTTTCTGTGAAAAATCGTGAATCTTGTAAGCGGAAATAAACACAAAAGCATATTTTAAACGTGACAATTCAACAGGGATACAGTTTGCTAAAAGAAATCATAATTTTAAAATAGGATTATCCATGTTTAAAACACTGAGACCAGAACCATTTCCAACATCATGCACAGTTCATAATGTATGCATGTGCTCATATGAAAACATAGAAATGCTTGTGGAAGGGCTGAATAAAATAAATGCCAATATTTTCAATTCCAGCTGATGAAATTAAGATGATTGAAACCAAAATTAAAAATTTTGGTATGTAAGGCACACTCTGAAACAAGCTTTTAGTTATTATTGTTAAGCTGACTAGGATAACTTAATACTAGTGTGTCCCATATGTAACCAAATACTTGTCCCATATGTAACTTACACGTCTCAGAAATTATATTTTTGTGATTGGAACATGTAAAGAAAAATCTTTGATCAGGGGCCTGTTTCTCAAAAATACTAGTTTAGTAGTTCACCAGTTACTAGTTACCAGAGTATATTTCACCAGCTCTAGTAGATTCTGTTTCTCAAACTATTTCACCAGTCTAGTAACTTGTGACAATTTTTCACTAGTCACATGATCTCTTTCACTAGTCAGCTGATTGAGTTCATTTGTTTATACCCATTGGTAGGTATTGTTATTTGAGGTTAGGAGGCTAAGTTGTTTGTGTTTTGGTTCTTACTTCTCTCTTCTCTTGAAATTCCATCAATTGAAAGCAAATTAACTATACTCAATATGATTAATGACTCAAAGGATATATCATTCGGTGTTTTTCAAGCATAATAACAAAAATGATAAAGTAAACGACTGGACAAAAAAATTTGTAATAAGTGAGGCTATGGAACTGATACTTAAGAACAGAGATTATGCATACGTTAGGGACACTTACTGGCCCAACATTAAGAAAGCAACTTTGACGAGTACCAATTCAAGTTCACAGTATCATAATATGAACACATTATGTAGCTAGTGAGTCTACTGGCGACATGGATGCCACTTATGACTTGAAAAAATCGCTATTTTTTTTTTCAGTTTTACGTTTGATCTATTCATTAAGTAGTGTCGTTTTGTATTTAATTTGTAGGCTAAAGTTGACAATGTCAGAAGAACTGGCAGTGGAGAAGGAAAGCCAGCAAAAATTACTCCAGTTGATGAATTGGTATTAGATTATTAGGAAAAAAATCTGCATGTGTTGCTGGTCTAGGGCAGAAAAACCAGATGGCATTGGAAAATAATCAACATCCCGATTTGTAGAGCAATTTGTATTTGAAACTTTGCTGATAATGCATGACTTCTATTTGTATGTCTTGTTATGGCAGGTCCCACTATATTTAACAACTCTCCAAGCTTTTCAGCACTTTATTTAAACCGTTCATTATATTTAAACAATGCTCCCGTAAAGGAATAATAATTGTTCTTTCTCGATATAGGTTTAGCTCTTCTCACAACAACTTCTTTACTACTTCAATCGAAATCACTAAACCACATTTATTAAAAAAATTTGTTTTGATTATCTGAGAAAGATTGCCACTGGTAACTGATAATATAGAAATCACCAGTCTTTAGAGTCTTGTAGGAATATTCCTGTTAAATACTAGTATAATCAACTAGATTAGCATTTTGAGAAACAGAATCATTTTTGAACTGGTGAAATCGACCAATATTACTAGTCTGTGAACTGGTAACTACTACTTTACCCTTGTAGTTTCTAGAAACACAGACTTGTAAAATAAACTAATATTACTACTGTACAGACTAGTATTACTAGTCCGTGAGTTTTGAGAAACAGGCCCCTGATAGCACATGTTAAGTATATATTGTAAAGTAATGCTGAGCACCAAAAAGCATTTTTAACTGTAAGTAATTTCAGAAAAAATTAAGTGGAAATAAACCAGCTAATAAAGGCTGATTTTCTACTGTCCCGTATGTAACAGGTACTAATATTTTTTATCCATGACCATAACGAAAAGCATGCCTTTACTATATACGTTTGCAAAGTAGGCTTTTATTCAACATTACTTTATTCCACTAGTGAGATAAAGACTTTACCTCACAGTGTGAACTTTATCTCACAGTTCATTAGTATTTTCCTAGTACCCGGGTACACACGTATACTTTTCCATTCAACTATTCTATTACTCAAGAAGTTAATATATTAGTTACTAGATGTCACTACCTCTACTTCTCTATTATTATTTCTTAAATATACATACACTCAATCTCCTTCTCTTTTCTCTATCTACTACATCGTAATTTGTGCATTGCATCCATATCTACTATGTTTTTTTTTTTAATTTGTAATAATTTACCTTTCGGGAGGCGAGGAGAGTTGAACCTGCGAAGTTGGGTTTATAGGATTGTATATAACAACACACGTTAGCCAATTGAGCTAAACAGACACGATGATTAATTACGTTTCAACATTCCTCTTAAGTTTACAGAAGTAAAATGTGAAATTATTTTAATCACATTAGTCCCGTGAACACTTCTAAATAATCCCTGAAACTTCAAAAAGACGAAAATACACGTTTAAAATGAAAAAATGTATATTAAAATTATATAATTAATTATAATTTGTTATTTATCCAACGCCTTAGATACCATTCTTCACTAATCATGGCCTCCTACATCATGACCTACCTAGTTCACATATCGATTCTAAAATCCATGCCATGATATGTGATTATTTGAGAACTTATTTTCAACGTATTTTCTTTTATAAAACATAATTTTTCTTTATGGTCATGGATAAAATTACGTATGGTACTTGTGAGCGTGATCTTTATTGTGCTCGTGTAATTTAAGCACTCGGCTGACGCTTCGTGCTTAAATCTTTCCACTCGCGCAATAAAGATGCACTTACCTCACAAGTACCATAAATAACTATTTTTTGTTTTGCACTGAAATGAGATTTTGGATTCCTGACTTCGTTACGGGTAAAGCCACAGTATTTGTGTGTTAAGTATACGACATTTTGCAATACATTTTCTTGAACTGGAATATAGGCTAATTTACAGTTTTTAAAAATACAGACTCACATATAATTCAATAGAATGCTTTTCCTTACATTATACTGAAGTAGGAGAGGAAGGCAAAAGTACGAGGAAGAGGAAGACGAGAAAACTGAAAACAAAGAAGAGGCAGTGATGGAATGTACTCAATCATCAGAATGAAGATAACAATCATGATCACCGTCAATCTCTCATATAGCCAAACTTAAAACCGTTTGCTTCTTTTCCGGCCAGGGAGACTGACAGGGCTGGACTCGGTGCATGGCCCACCTAGCATCCAAAATGTTTTTTTTTTTTAATACAAAGAAGGGCTCTAAGGCTTGCACAACCTGAGGTTTATTGTGCTTACCTCCTTTGATAGAGATGATCGTTTGAAGTCTGCAGGAGTTTACAGGAGGAGAATGAGTGGCAGAAATTATATTGCACTCACCATCTTGTCCAGAGAAGGAAAGGCATCTTCCAGGAACTTCAGGTTGTTCTCCTTGACAGCACTATCAGCCTCGGACTCATCTGATTCGTCACTCTCCTGGATACGTGCCACTGGTTTCTTACGCTGCACGACTATCGACTCCGGACTCGACAGACTCTCTGATCCTGCAGACACGTGATCGTCTGAAACATCATACATTAGCCATTAGTCGTAGTGGTGCCAATCATAGCATTATTATGGTACTCATTGCACCATATATCATAATACTTTCATTATGATACGCAAAAATACCATAATTTACTTACTTACTGGCTTTTAAGGAACCCAGAGGTTCATTGCCGCCCTTACATAAGCCCGCCATTGGTCCCTATCCTGAGCAAGATTAATCCAGTCTCTATCATCATATCCCACCTCCCTCAAATCCATTTTAATATTATCTTCCCACCTACGTCTCGGCCTTCTTAAAGATCTTTTTCCCTCCGTCCTCCCAACCAACACTCTATATGCATTTCTGGATTCGCCCATACGTGCTACATGCCCTGCCCATCTCAAACGTCTGGATTTAATGTTCCTAATTATGTCAGGTGAAGAATACAATGCGTGCAGTTCTGTGTTGTGTAACTTTCTCCATTCTCCTGTAAATTCATCCCTCTTAGCCCCAAATATTTTCCTAAGCACCTTATTCTCAAACACCCTTAACCTATGTTCCTCTCTCAAAGTGAGAGTCCAAGTTTCACCATAATTTGCTTAGTAGTACAAAAATGTAATATGAAAATGTTATATTATACTTCTCTGTTCAACTTAATGTAATGTAACAATTGAATAATTTCAAGAGAAAAAATGTTCCGGGGCCAGATACCTAACTACTTTATAACTTTACAAGGCTCGAATTCTGGAAATAATGCTCTCACAGATTTCAAACTATAGCTTGTTACTATAGGGGCAAGGGTCTATATAAATCTCGACTTTTTTTAACCACTCCTTTATAGGCAGACTCGAGCACCCTACACCAACCTACAACTTTTATTTTAAAGAATTTAAAGTTAAACAGTGCTGAGACAGTTCCGGTAATTTCTGAAGTGAAAATTGTTGAATTTATATATATATATATATTTTTTTTTTGGAGATGTAGTTGATCGTATAAGTTATGCAAGATATAACAAAACCTAACCAACCACGTCTAACCTGTCACAGATTCGTATATGCAAGGTGTACAAGCGGGGTACGAAGGGAACTAACTCAGTGCTACTTTAAACGAATTTAAAATTTCTTAAAAGTAAACTTCTTAATTGTGCAATGTTTCCATATCTGTATAAGTCTAGATAGAAAATCTGGAGAGGATGGTATTACGTAATATTGCACATATCTTACAGGCACAGCTATTAAAATAAGTAACTTAAACGGGCACGCTTCCGAACAGGGGCAGCGGCATTTCCTCTAAGATTAGAGCCCAGTTTAGGTATGTGTGTGTATTAATCGAAAATTAGGGGGTAGAAAATATTGAGAATAGGACGCAAGTTTATACGACATTTTTTCGATTAATACACACACACCTAAACTTGACTCTAACCTTAGGGGAAATGCCGCTGCCCCTGTTCGGAAGCGCGCCCAGGGCTTTTACTATGTACTCGTAAATATATATACATTATACTCATTAGAAAAAAAAGGAGCTTATAAAATATATCTTGGTAACTTAAGTTATGTACATTTCTAAGAGAAAGCTAAGTATTGAGTAGCCTACATAGAAAAAAAATGTATAGGCTAGTTTCTTATATTTTTAATTATTTAAAAGTAACTTTGTACCGTGATATAATCATATTTTAAACCCAATACATTAAACAAGTAACTTTTTCTCCTCGTAGTTAAGCTATATTTATGTTTTTCCTTTATCTTATTCAAGAACGACCAGGTTATAACTTGTTTCTACCGGTATTGCAGCAGATACCATATTTTAAGACTGAAATTCGATAACTGTAATCATAAAACATAAAAAGAAAAGAAAGACTTTAATTTCGAAATCATGGAACAATGAGCACTGTTGCTAGTTCACATTATTACAAATATAAAAACAATCATAGGCCTACGCATATACTTACTAGGTGTTCCATTGTTAACCATCCCATTTGACCGGTTCGTTTCTATTTTGAGTGTTGATTTCTTCTGAAACCGAAACTGACGAAGGTTGTTTAAAAGGCTTGGACTTGGGGCATCCTGCACCCCAGATCCAGAACTGGACTCTTGTGACATTTTGACGATGTCTTCACTGATAATCGCCTATAATATTTGCAGAGGGAAGTCGTTTAGGTACTATTAAATTACTGTTTTCATGTATAATCATTTCTCTGAAACACATTCATTACTGGCAGAGTTATGTTAGAAAACGTAAAGGTTAAATTAAAATTCACTTACCCTTTATTCCGAGTTGGCTGTGTACATACACGGAAGATAGTCACGATCCTACAGTGGGTAATCGATAAAGTAAGTTATCGTTCCGATACCGCAGTTCGAGAGTTCATTTTTTGACATTTTTTTGTTTATAGCTTGAGACGGAATGTGGTTGCCAACCTTCGACCATGAATACCGGGAGTTGCCAACACAATAACAATGGGCACAAATTCCCTCTCTTTTTGTTATTATTTTAACAGTTTTCAGAAATGTTTGGAGACAAAAGGAACTGTAGATATCGTTGAACCAAGTGGAACAAGCAAGAGTATCGGGCGACAGTATTATTTTCAGGAGTGAACATCAAATGGATTTCAGTTTGAATAGCTGATCGCTAGTGACGTAGCGTGGCTTCCGAAAAAGGAGAAGTAATCAAGAAGAATTTAGTAATAATAATTATCCTTAAAATTCAATATAAATAGGGATATAATTTTACATCTATAATTAAGAATCACAGATGTTTGAATACCTAAATAAAAGTAATACCCACTCTGCTAACCTTATCGTTTATAGTGCAGTACTCAACAAAATAGTAACATTTTGTAATTTGAGACTAGTTAAGAAGAGAAGAGAAGAGAAGAGAAGAGAAGAGAAGAGAAGAGAAGAGAAGAGAAGAGAAGAGATATTGATAACAATTATTATGAATATCAACAACTATTATAGGAAAATATTCCATTTAAACTTTCTCCTTATCAACAATTAAAACCCTCGTGAAGACCTGTAAAATGTAAAAACGTTTTTCGTTCTTCAGAATATTGATTTGCCATTTAACTTCTAAGAGACAGATTTATGTTTATTTATGAAGCTGAAAGTTTGAAGAGTTCGCATTAAATTATTTTTTATTTTATTGAACTTCCTCAAATTAGAGGCTGCCATTAGACAAAGCATACAAAACAATACAAGAAGAAATAGATGATGAAAGATATCAGAGTAAGAAAAAAGTAAACAAGTACACAAACAAACAATGACAATTTACAGAATAAAAAAAGTTACAAGTAAAGAAACAATCAAAGCTATGATGAAAAGGAAAGTGCAAGTAATTTATAGTAACTGTTGGCATTTAATGGATATTATACTGACGAGAAATAATTTTCTTTGTATTTATTAACGGTACGTTTCAGAAGTCGACAAATTAAGTTTTCAGTAGTTTGTCTATATCTGTATGCTTATCAGATTTGAATAACTGGTTGATATTTATCATGTATCTGAAAGCAGCACAGTCTGGCGCAGGTCGGCGAAACACAACAGTCATTTCGGTCACTATTAGGACTGTTTGACGTCACGTGCAACCACACTGCCTGTCTGTTTGTGAGGGAAAGTTGACGGCAGGTGTGCGTTAGCCAACTCATGAAGTTAAACGATTAAGGGCAGGCTTGAAAGAAGATTTGCCGGTCTCTGATCAAGAGATACGCGGAAGGGAGGAGTTGAGGTACGAATTGGATACTCGTGAGGCAGCCGAGGCAGTGTAACTCGAGAATGCGAAGAAATAGAACCAGTGTTGCCAACAGTTCGTATAATCTCGCTAGAAGGCTTTCGAAAACCCGCGATTTTCTAATAAATATCTCTAGATTTTAATGTATACTTATTATTCAATAATAATAATAATAATAATAATAATAATAATAATAATAATGGTCAAGATAGAGGATCCACCGCCAATGTAACGGCATTCGTCCGCCAATGTAACGAATATTGCACACTTTTATCATTTCCAATGAGCGCTACAAAGTAATTTTGAACACTTTTATCACAGACACAACATATTTAAATTCTTATTGAACTATATATGTTACCGTTAAAACCCAAAATCCGACAAAACCAGTTTCAACTAGTAAAAATTAGTTTAAAAAATATATAGCTAGAAAGCGAATTTTCGTAAAATCTAGAAACAGTGACAGGTTAAGTTTGGTTTGTTTAGGTTTTTTTTAGGCTTTTACCAAACAAAAACCTAAACAAACCAAACCTAACCCGACATTGATTCTAGATCATACGAAAACTGACTTTCTATCTATCTTTATTTGCTTAAACTAGATTTTACTAGTTGAAACTGGTTTTGATGGATTTCGGGTTTTAACGGTAACATATGAAGAGTTCGCGGGAAAAACGATGAATGTCACATTTCTGTTAAGGATTAGATAATGATCTAATTGAGTCTATAACTGCAAGATGTAGTGCTGTTTCTATAGAAAATAAAGGAAAGGATTACTGTATTCACGGTGATAATTCTCCTTTTTACCATTTTTCATAAGAACAACATTAAATTTCGCAGTGATCCATTGAATTAGATAATGACATCAACCTTAAGAAACCTTGACATTCATTGTTTTTCCCGCTAACTCTTCATATATAATATGGCATTATTACTACATTAACACATCCATTATTTTACAAAACACACACTGAACGAATTAAATGTAATTATGAAAGCCGCTTATAATGCTAATATGAATTTCATTTCAGAAACTTTAAAGATTAAAAACCGCTAGTATTCCCGCTAAGCGGAATAATATAATTTTACCCGCGAGACGGTTATCCAAAAAAGCTAGATTTAGCGGGAAAACCGCTGAATTGGCAACACTGAATAGAACGTTGGAAACGTTGCCAAACGATTCGTAACAAACCAGACTACAATATCAGTTGAGCAACAATCAATAGTTGAGAAGCTAAGTTGGAAAAATTCGCAAGTGAAATTGAGAGAAGAGAGAAAATTGACATTGTTGAGGCATATACAGCACAAATAGGCGTATAAGCAGCGCGTAGCAAACGACAAGCACGATGGTTACTATGGTTACTACAGCATGACATGTTTACTCGATTGCGTAGGTACAAGATGGCTATTCTCAGGAGTTCCAGCACAGCGAAGATGTATCAGGTTTACTGAGTATCTGGAAAGAAGAGATGTTGATTGTCACTATTGACGTTCACCTCAACAACAATCCTATCTCCTTTGATGTGGATACGTCTATAAGTTCGGTTCAATACTAAGCTGTCATCCCAGAAAGTCACCGAGACATTTTCACACGAGTTGTGTCCTAAACTACACGACATATTCCAATGAAGTAAACGGCGATCGACAGACGAAGAATCAATGTATTTGTTTATTTAGTATTTATGTATTTAACCTTGTAGAGATAAATTAAAATGTGTCTCAGTGAAAAGTACAGCAGAGTTCGTATAGGTCAGTTTCTGTCGGATGCTTTTCCAATTCACTGCGGGCTAAAGCAAGGAGATGCACTATCACCTTTACTTTTTAACTTTGCTCTAGAGTATGCCATTAGGAAAGTCCAGGATAACAGAGAGGGTTTGGAATTGAACGGCTTACATCATCTGCTTGTCTATGCGGATGACGTGAATATGTTAGGAGAAAATCCACAAATGATTAGGGAAAACACGGGAATTTTACTGGACGCAAGTAAAGAGATAGGTTTGGAACTAAATCCCGAAAAGACAAAGTATATGATTATGTCTCGTGACGGGAATATTGTACGAAATGGAAATATAAAAATTGGAAATTTATCTTTTGAAGAGGTGGAGAAGTTCAAATATCTTGGAGCAACAGTAACAAATATAAATGATACTCGGGAGGAAATTAAACACAGAATAAATATGGGAAATGCCTGTTATTATTCGGTTGAGAAGCTTTTATCATCTAGTCTGCTGTCAAAAAATGTGAAATTAGAATTTATAAAACAGTTATGTTACCGGTTGTTCTTTATGGTTGTGAAACTTGGACTCTCACTCTGAGAGAGGAACATAGGTTAAGGGTGTTTGAGAATAAGGTGCTTAGGAAAATATTTGTGGCTAAGAGGAATGAAGTTACAGGAGAATGGAGAAAGTTACACAACACAGAACTGCACGCATTGTATTCTTCACATGACATAATTGGAAACATTAAATCCAGACGTTTGAGATGGGCAGGGCATGTAGCACGTATGGGCGAATCCAGAAATGCTTATAGATTGTTAGTTGGGAGGCAGGAGGGAAAAAGACCTTTAGGGAGGCCGAGACGTAGATGGGAAGATAATATTAAAATGGATTTGAGGGAGGTGGGATATGATGATAGAGACTGGATTAATCTTGCTCAGGATAGGGACCAATGGCGGGCTTATGTGAGGGCGGCAATGAACCTCCGGGTTCCTTAAAAGCCAGTACGTAAGTAAGTATGTAGAGATAAGGCCATCAGGCCTTCTCTGCCCCTCTACCAGGGTATTACAACTACAATATGAAGAATAAAAAAGAATGTACTTGACTACTGGACATGAGTGCATTTCTTCATTCTTATATTTTAGGCTACATTCAACACCTCATCCGGAGAGATATATTAACGCATAAAACTTGAGGCTTTGTCTCCGATACAACATAACTCGATTTTTTCTTTATGGTATTGTTAGAATATGGGAAGGAAATAATTCTTTTCGGGTTCTCAGCTGAATGAGTTGGATTTTTATTCCAAGCTTTTGATGACTAGCTCCGCCATCATCTTCAGGGATTGAAGTGCCGTGGGATCAAGTCAGTTAGCCTTTCCGCTGCGGATCAATCAGAAGCTAGTACCTAGTCCGACCGCTTGTCTTGTTCTGGTTGGTCTAAACGTGTTGATTACAGGTTTCGCGCTGTGTTCACATGGAAGGCTCATCACGTGATATGGATTGTACCCCCATACGTTTCATCTGAAATAAGAAACCTCCCTATAAATTTCTACATCCGGAGAAGATCTGGCCTTAGAAATACAAGGACATCATTTTATTTTTACTAACATTTTTAATATTAACTTGGCTATACCTCTGGATCAACGCCGTTTGCTACCCCCTTCCACGACTGGAGTTCGATGATACTGGCGTAAGATACAAACAAATCACTTTACTAGGTATAGGAGGGAAGAAAAGTAGTTCATCCACTTACGTAAATTAGGAAATATCGCGCTTTTGAGTTTGATCATTTTCATTAGGTTTTTGTTTAATCAAAATACAGTACAGTATTAACAATGAGTGTTTTTACTCACGAACTGAGCTGTCCATGTGGACGTATTCATTATGCAGTGTATATTATACTGTACACAGCACATTAGCGTACAATATAGAGAATGAAGTTAAATTGAAAAATAATCATAATATGGATATTTAAACACATTTTTGAAAATGGTGGCCTTTCATTTCGATACAGGGTTCAGTTCTAATGTGCATATTACTGCACTATAGACTATTGTACCTAATCCCAATTACCAGTTTCGTCCTTCGTACTAGTAACTCATGTTGAAATAATCCTGTACCTACTCTATAAAAGAGTACCTTACGTACTGTAAATTCAATCTTCACTTCTGCCCGATCTGAAAAGATAAAATTACTCAGACATACTATCTACTGTCCGTCCAAGTGGTTATGTTGTAGGGTCGTATAAAGGGAGGAAGTGACGTGACAGTTAATTACTTAACGAGGCACTTTTATTTCAATTATTTTAAACACTTGTATAGCCTAATATTACGTAGACGTCCAATTCCCAACAGAAATTAATGTTCTCAGAAAAGAGCTAAGACAGCCCAGCACTAGCTGGCGAATAGAAGCTGGTGGGGGAAACCGGGATACGACATAGGCAAACGGACGACAGTACCAGTGCGAAAATGGTTCAATATTGAAAGCTCTTTCGTCGCTGGAAAACGGGAACATATTTTTGGAACGTACTGTTTACTATGACCGTAAGGCTACTATGACTGTATATGCGGTCTTGGATCTGTGTGGAGGACGGTTGAACTTCATTAGTAGAAGGGGTGGGAGTGAAGTACATTAAAAAACTCAGGTACAATAAAAATTGAAGTAAAAATAAAATGATGTCCCTGTATGATTTTTCAAAATAATCGCTGGACAATCATATAAGTTTCATATCTCCATTGCGATCATGAAGAACAAAATGTTTGAGGCCCCAAATGGTGTGGAAACTCACCTCTTCAATTGGTGTCCAGAAGTGTACTTCGATCTGTCAGTGATCATAGCATTCTTTTTGTAGACTCGTGGACCAGTTACCGATGTAAACAGGCTATTGAAAGAATAACTCCAGACGGTAAAACGTGGAAGTGTTAACAATTCCAAAGCACACAACTCCGGTTGTTCAGCCCCTTGACGTTTATGACTTTAGGCCTTGGAAAAATTTCATTCGGAAGTTCTCTGACAGTGTTTTGTTACTCGGCAACAATATTATATTGCATTAAAGAGATAATGTGATAAAATTGCAGTCCTTCACACATAATCAGTTTTCATTTCCTAGATGTGTAAATATGTTCAAATATGATTGGCATAAAGCTGGGTGCCTTGATAACAAATCTGATAAATTCGTCACTCCTATAGAATCCTGTTCTTACGTTGATGTACAGAACTGCTTTAAACTGTGAGAAACTTGCTTCTTTGTCTGAAATGTTCATGGTGCAAAGTTTAACTATGTTTAGAGCATTTTTACAACGATTTCCATTACTGTAATCAGTACAATGAGTAATTTCAGGTATGCTTACATTTCCTTATCATTTCTTCATAGACTATTCTATACTCAATTTAATTAATTATTTAATTTAATTTATCTAACTAGCTAGCTAGCGAGTACAAATTAAAATTATAAACAAAAATGTTCCTAGCCACTACCGTAAGAGCCAGGCTCTTGTACGGTGTGGTCTTAGCCAATGATATAACATAAAATTTACAAGGACAATTTACTAAATACAGTAAGCAACTTAATTCAAACCAATAAATAACACACAAGAGTAAAAAAAAAAAGAAGAAAGAGAAAAAGAAAGAAAAAACACATTTATTATAAATTCACAATCAGACAGAAGACAGTGATATTCAATAAAAACATTAATACAGTCGACAGAAATAAAAGGTAAAGAAATACACACATTTGTTAATATTATATATATATATATAAAATGAATCAATATTTATAAATTTCTTTTTTAAAAGCTTCAATTTTAAAATATTTCAAATTTGGAAAATGGTTTGTAATTTTATTATAAAGTCTTGGGCCGAAACTAGCGCCATGTTTAAGAGCTGCGCTTGTATGACATTTAGGCTCAATTAATGGGAAAGTAGACTTTTGTCTTCCAGTACGATATTCATGTCGATTAGATTTATGTTTTATTTTATTTCTGTGGTAGTAAGTTAGTAAACTATATTTGTAAATTTCTTCAATTAGTTGATACTTTAAAATCTGTACTTACTTACTGGCTTTTAAGGAATCCGGAGGTTCATTGCCACCCTCACATAAGCCCGCCATTGGTCCCTATCATGAGCAAGATTAATTCAGTCTCTGTCATCATATCCCACCTCCCTCAAATCCATTTTAATATTATCTTCCCATCTACGTCTCGGCCTCCCCAAAGATCTTTTTTCCTCCGGCCTCCCAACTAACACTCTATATGCATTTCCGGATTCGGCCATATGTGCTACATGCCCTGCCCATCTCAAACGTCTGGATTTAATGTTCCTAATTATGTCAGGTGAAGAATACAATGCGTGCAGTTCTGTGTTGTGTAACTTTCTCCATTCTCCTGTAACTTCATCCCTCTTAGCCCCAAATATTTTCCTAAGCATCTTATTCTGAAACACTCTTAACCTATATTCCTCTCTCAAAGTGAGAGTCCAAGTTTCACAACCATATTGAACAACCGATAATATAACTGTTTTATAAATTCTAACTTTCAGATTTTTTGAGAACAGACTGGATGATAAAAGCTTCTCAACCGAATAATAATAGGCATTTCCCATATCTATTCTGTGTTTAATTTCCTCTTAAGTATCATTTATATTTGTTACTGTTGCTCCCAGGTATTTGAATTTTTCCACCTTTTCAAAGGACAAATTTCCAGTTTTTATATTTCCATTTCGTACAATATTCTCGTGACGAGACATAATCATATACTTTGTCTTTTCGGGATTTACTTCCAAACCTATTTCTTTACTTGCTTCAAGTAAAATTTCCGTGTTTTCCCTAATCGCTTGTGGATTTTCTCCTAACATATTCACGTCATCCGCATAGACAAGCAGCTGATGTAACCCGTTCAATTCCAAACCCTCTCTATTGTCCCGAACTTTCCTAATAGCATACTCTAGAGAAAAAGTAAAGGTGATAGTGCATCTCCTTGCTTTAGCCCATAGACTTTAAAATCTGTATAAATTAAATTTGTTGGGTAATCTATATTTTTGGTTAGACAAATTTTTATTAATCTTCTCTGTAATAAAATTAATGGATTAAGTACAGATGATGCTACTCCACCCCAATTTATTATACTATGCATTATATTATATTATATTAATATGTATTATATTATATTAATATATATTATATTATATTGTATTATATATTACATTAGATTGTATTATATTGCATTATATTATATTATGTTATATTACATTATATTATTATTATATTATATTGTATTATATTATATTATATTGTATTCTATCTAAATCTAGCTATCTATATTATGTTATATATTGTATTGTATTGTATTATATTATATTACTAGCCGTACCTGTGCGCTCCGCTGCACCCGTTAGAAATAAATATAAAGTAATTACATAATTAAAATAGGACGTTTGATCCAGGGAACATTCGTGTTTGATAGAAGGATAAATCGTTTAATATGTTACTTAATTTAAATTGCTCCAAATAATTGAAATGCGATCATTTTGGTCCAGAGACCACTCATTTGATGCAATGACAATTCCTTTAACATGTTTCTTAATTATATTATATTCTATTCTATTATATTATATTATATTACATTACATTATATTATATCAGAAGTTACTGTAAAAACATTATAGCATTATGTCCATTAGAGAAACTACACTTTCCCATGGTGAAATAATAATTAATTATGCAAATCGGTTAATTTAGCTTCCGATATTACTTCATACAAACACAGAAACAATGTCTGTAGGCTATCTTTCATAGCTTTCGATTGTTGTGTCCAAGGCCCCTTATAGACGAAGTCATTTGTTTTTTATTTCATTATACGGCCTTAGATGGCAGTTATTTTAATTTTAAAACTAATTTATCTCATTAAATATCAGTCCTATCAAAATCTTTTAGGGAATAAAACTTATCGCAAATTATTTTTAAAGAAACTTTTGTTATGTAACATTTTTCACAAAAATCAATAATAAGCGAGATATTTCGATTTATTTAATTCAGTCCTCCTTATAACCCCCCTTTTTAAATAATGTATTTTGAATGCCATATAGCCTAAAATCTAAGTTACAACGAACATAATTTATATTCCAATTTTCATCGAAATCCGTTCAGCCATTATCGCGTGAAAAGGTAATAAACAGACAGACAGACATACAAACAAAAATTTCAAAAAAGCGATTTTCGGTTTCAGGGTGGTTAATTATATATGTTAGGACCAATTATTTTTGGAAAATCGAAAATTACCAGAAAAATTTCGGCTACAAATTTATTATTAGTATAGATATTATATTATGTTATACTATATTATATTATATATCAGGTATGTCATTTTCATAACCTACATTATTCAAGGAGATTCTCACAGTACGGTATGCAGCTAGATGAGACCTATTGCCTGACATGTCTAGCATATAGCACTGTTTGCATTAGCCGTTATAGCTATGGAGCGAAGATTTTGAAAAAAAATTCATAACTCGAAAACTAGGCCATTTCCGGATGTATAAATTTATAGAGAGGTTTCTTATTTCAAATGGGGCGTTTGGGAACAATCGTTGTGAAAATCCATTCTCACTTGTTCAGCTATAGGCCCACATCTCTGTTGAAATTATTGCCATCTAGCTGGATTTCAACGACTTCCTTGATAACCAGGTCCCAATAACCCGATGCCTGGTCCAAGACAGTGATGGCGTCAAATCCATCTTGCGGCCCATTTCCAAGTTGTGTTGCGATGCTGCCGACTTTTCAGGGTGGCGTAGTCCAGCGGCGTAGCATGAAATTTTGAGCAGGGGAAGCTAACTCAAGTTGTCTTTCATGCAATATGAGAAAACGTATTACAAAAATACAGTCTTAAAATAAATAGTAGTCAATTTCAAGTCAGCAGTCGAAGATTGGTTGGAACCTCGTAAGTAACACCAATAAGGCATGACCTCAAATGATACGTAGTAAAATATGATTTCACTGTTTACACATATCTCTTAACAAATAGACACGTATACGTATAACATTAGCTCACTCCCTGTCATATTTAGAGAAATCACAATATTAGTATCATTACGTAAGTATGCGTCTGTCTTTTGGTTGTGTCCTTCATTGACAGCAAGGGAGTCGGTCATTTGTTTTTTATATCACACTTTTGTTCGTAAGTCAGTGTTGATAATATAATTGTCCTAAAAATTCAAGTAAATCAGTGTCAGGAACTGTTATTTCACTCATTATTTATTATATCAGCCACAATGCACACTAACACTTCAACTGAACACAACTGACGAAAGGGGATAACTCGGAAACTACTTATTTTAAATGTTAAAGCTAGCTTCTTGCGAGCCTTGCGACTAGGGTAGTTTAGTTAGAAAGGGATGGAAAATTTGCGGGGTGGATTATACAGAAGAAACCAGTCTGCTTGAAAGCTGGTGTGTGCAGGGTTCTTGTTTACTGCTGCATCACAAATCATCCTGAGCTGCCGCATCACAATATTTAACGCGTAAATATAAATTCTATTAAAATTAATAAATAATTTTCTCCATAAACTGCAGGTTTATTATGAAATTATTATTAACTGGGGAAGCTAAGCTTTTTAGCTTATATTGACGCTACGCCACTGGCATAGTCTCGTGCCGGGAAAGTCTCAAATGCTGCATTAGAATATGGAAAGTTTGAGCGATACACGTTGTATTTCATAAAACAATTGACTGTAGCTATTGTACAGTAGATTTTCGTATTAATTTTTTTTATCTGAAGTTGATATCTGTGTGGACATCATTAACAGGAATCAGTGACTTGCTGTATAATTTAGTGGATTTTTATCTCCTAATCTGATGATTAAATATTATTTTTATCTACAGAAATATGTCGTGGTTGATGGGAACTGTTTCATACAGAATGAGGGGCGAGATGCGAAGCTCAAACTGAATGGATTGCCATATTGTCTTGGGATTACCTTTAGTGTTTTCAGGTTTAATGCCTTGCAACTCAGCTGACAGACTTTCACCAAAGAGACTGGGGTTCGGCTACGGGTAAATTCTATGAGGAGAAACCGCGAATGAGGAGTATTTTCCCATGGTACTTCTGTCCCCTTTGATAATGTTACTGCGCCATTTCTCCGCTATTGTGACATCACTTAAGGAACTAACAATAATCTGTATAGTTTGTAAATGAAGAAGATTTATACTGTAAGTATATGAGGCCTTATCCAAAATTAAAAAAAAAAAAAAAAAAAAAAAAAGAGTTACATGTGGGATGTTGTACTTCTCGCAGCTCTCTATCTACTGATATAGTGGGTTTGTGCAAATCTTGTCTAATTCCTTTTCCATAGAGCTCCGAAAACTACTATCAAATGCAAAACTGTCCATATCCATAACGGTTTTTCCTGTTTTCTGACAAATCACTTTACCTGGCTAAGGCGAGTTTTGCATTTGATAGCCTCATATGTCAGATACATGCGATTTCTATGAGCAATGAAAGGTAGAAAGAGAGACGACTTCAGAAATTAAAATATTATTTTACAATTAAGTATGTGGCAGAGAAGTTGCTACAAGATTTAGTAGGCCTACATATAGGAAGCCATTAAATAATACAAAATTACAACAGACTTAGTCGAAATAAAAATTCATTATTTATACATCTTGATTACACAACTTTTAACACTGTATCACTTCGGAATATGTATACAGAAAACCCACAACAACAACAACAACAACACACATACACAACACATCCAACCACTCCACACAACACAAACAAGCTGCATTGCGAACAATGGTACACAGACTACTCAACATACCAATGAACCAACAGGATTACAACAAAGAGCTGAACACAATCAAATACATAGCACAAGAAAACGGATACAACCCCAACATAATAGACAACATAATACGTAAGACAAAACATAATCACAAAAAACAGAAGAATACAACACAAGCACAAGAACACAAAAAAATACATCACACTAACATACGAAAACAAAACCACACATAAAATTGCAACCTCATTCAAGAAATTAAACTACAACATCGCATACAGAACAAATAACACTCTACAAAAACATCTCAACACACAAACAACACAAACAAACAAATACAACCACACAGGCGTATACAAATTCAAATGTAACACCTGTAACAACTTCTACATAGAACAGATAGGCATATCATTTCAAACACGTTACAAAGAACATATCAGAGCCATAAAAAAATTACAAAACACCTCCACATATGCAGAACACATCACAAATGCCAACCACACCTACAGAGACATCAACACAGACATGGAAATACTGCACATCCAACCAAAAAGCCAGAAACTCAATACACTAGAACAATATGAAATATACAGACACACCCCAACGATATTCTCAACACACAACTCAATTTCAAAACACATACACTCTTTGACTCTACACTACGAACGCACCCACACAGGAAACAAGATGCGCCAAGACCAACAACGACCAGTTCCGAAGATGACCGAAAATAGGTCGAAACATGTTAACAAGGTACGTTAAAATTTATCATCATTATTTATATCTAATTAAGTAATGATTATATTAACATTCAATATTATATTCGTGTACTGTTTAAAGATTTGCTAAAAACCATATATTTTAATTTAGTTTTAGAAGCTCTAATATTGTTGATGTTTCTAAGGTTAAGATCAATTTTATCAAGAAGTTCCACACCCACAACAAAATGGCTATTACAATTCTTGGTTAATCTATATTTGGGAACAGCTAGGTTACCGTAATTTCGAGTCTTATGGAAATGTGCAGTGTTACCATAAACATATTATTCATCTACATTTTCAGGTACGAACATTATATTGGAGTAAACATTACAACGAAGATAGAGTTGAAGTAAAAATTTAATTGAATAAGGCGTTACAATGTTCTCTTGGACCACAACCCGTAAAAACACCCACGGCGTTTGTCCGAAAAAGGAAAATATCGGTATGTTTTGCAGCGACACTATTTTCCAACAGTAAAATTCCACCAGGCCTGTCCTGCGTGGACGTAAGGGCCAGGGACGGCGTGCGACTACTTCAAGCAAATTAAAAAACGCATTAAAATGGTACCTTATGTACCACGTGACTGTAGCAACCAATACAGCAGAACCTCTATTATCCGTGGTAATGAAGGGGATGGACTGAACGGTTGATCGAAAAAATCGGATAATCCGTACCATGAAAGATTTGTAATTTCCTCCATGGTCTTGTATTTAACTCGCTAGGTAGTGGATCAGAAGTTCACTAATTTAAGTCTGGTTGTAAATGACGGGTTTTTAAGGGACAAGGGTCCACACCTGTGGAGTAACGGTCAGCGCGTCTGGCTGCGAAACCAGGTGGCCCGGGTTCGATTTCCGGTCGGGGCAAGTTACTTGGTTGAGGTTTTTTCCGGGGTTTTCCCTCAACCCAAGATGAGCAAATGCTGGGTAACTTTCGGTGCTGGACCCCGGACTCATTTCACTGGCATTATCACCTTCATCTCATTCAGACGCTAAATAACCTAAGGTGTTGATAAAGCGTCGTAAAATAACCTACTAAAATAAAATTAAAGGACAAGGAAGCCCTTTGTAATGATTGTCTTAGGAAAGATAGGAATAAAGGAGGTCTCATGTTGTAGATGTACATACTTTTTTACATTTTATCTTTGTTTTTTATTAAATCGCCCAGTTGTAACTCCAATCTCGTATTCTGATGTGAGATAAACCACACTTTCTCTTTCTCAAACCAATTATTTCCATTGTTTTCGATACTTAGAACAAGTTTTCGGTTAACACCCATGGAAGACATTTTATATACAAGTGACAGTATTTTATAGAACGGCAATTCGAACAGTAGATAATGCTGTGTAATGATGAAGGCCTGTAATAACATTTTCTAGTAAAAATAACGATAAAGGATTGTATTGTATTGTATTGTATTTATTAACATTCCATGGTATTCATACATGCTTACAGTTAGAATATGGAACAAGTCAAAAAACTTAATACTATTATAAAATCTTAATTTATAGTCATAGTCTAGATGAAATATATATATATATATATATATATATATAGACGAGATTTACAATATAGTCTACTAGTACTACACAAAGTCTTAGTATCAATTTCATGAAGTATTATTGAATGTCATGAATTCACCTACAGAATAGAAGGCGTGAGAAATTAGGTACTTCTTTAATTTGGCCCTAAATAATCTTATGTTTTGAGTTTCATTTTTTATATCGATAGGGAGGCTATTAAAAATTTTTACTGCCATATAACGCACTCCTTTTTGATAGCACGATAGACTTGCCGATGGAGTATGAAAGTCATTTTTTTACGTGTATTTATGCTATGAACTGTTGAATTAGTTACAAAGTTTTCACGATTACATACGAGGAAGATTATTAATGAAAAGATATACTGCCAAGCCATGGGCATTATTTGTAGTTTTTTGAAAATAGCCCTACACGATTCCCTAGATTTGGCACCTACTATTATTCTAATTACTCTTTTTTGTAATAGAAATATATTGTTACTATCTGTGGAATTTCCCCAGAATATTATTCCAAAACTCATTACCGAGTGGAAGTATGCAAAGTATATTGTAATAACACTCTCTAGCAAAAACATAAGTAGAACCTACTAATATGATGTACAAAACAGTAATTCATATAAGTTATTTATCTCTGAAGAAAAAAAAGAGCGAGAAATAGACAGTCGGATAAACCGCCAATCGGTTAAAAGGGTGACGGATAATCGGGGTTCTACTGTATTATAAGGGTAACAAGCTTGCCAATCTCTTGTGCGGAAGGAAGGTTGTTTGGAAAAGAAACACGTTATCTTCTTTTGTATACTGGTAATTGTAAGCTACCCATTTCTTCTCAATACTTTTCCTGGTGTGCTACGATATAAGCTGCAAAGCAGAAATATCTAACTCTCAATCAAGATTATGGAAGGGAAACAAGGAAAACTGTATGTTAAATACAGGTACGTGTTTTACGCCATTCATATATCTGGAGAAACAAAACGTAATATTAAGTATTTCAACACAAACAAGTGCCCATTATTATCAATTATGGAGAAAATCTGATTCCAAATTATCTCAAGATTAGAAGGGATTAAGCGAGCTGAGCGTCCTCAGTGACGAAGGTTAAAATCGTCTCTAGCAAGGTAACAGAGAAAAATGTGAAAACAAGTCTTATCACATATTAAACGATAAAGAGATTGATAAACTTTGCTTTACAAGAAAATAATGATGGATGTTGCATGTATAACGGATAAATATACAGGGCCTTTCATAAGTAACGAGTCTATCGAAAAATTAAGTAAGGTAGGTGTTCCTGATATGGCCATGCTAAGGTTTGAGAATTTTTCTAGCCGCCATTTTGAAAGAAAATGTAAACCACTTTTTTCTTACTCGTTTTCAGTCTAATGGACTTTCTTAAAACAATTTCCTTTCCCCATAAAAATACCTTTAATTGTCCAAAAGGTCCCAAATTCCAAAAGTCTACCTAATGGCCATATCAGGAACATGTGCACATGATATGGCCATGGCCACCCTTGTTGCATGTTCTACAAATCGTGATTGTTGTCAGTTTGATAGCGCAGTTGTATGTATGTATGTATGTATGTATGTATGTATGTATGTATGTATGTATGTATGTATGTATGTATGTATGTATGTATGTATTTACACTGCAAGTGGGCAAGCACCCGGTGGCAGTGGTATACACAATATAAACAATACACATTAAAATGATAAGTAATACACAATAAATTTACAATACACAAAACAATTTTATACACAATACAATTAACGCAATAATAATAAAACATAAATAAAATACCTAAGTTTACATTACAACCTACATAATTATGTATAGGCCCTACATAAGTTTCAATAGTCTTTCACTTTACTCTCATCTCACTCACTGTAGTGGCACTATGACGCATTTCAGTGACACTTTAGCACACATTTCACTGACACTATAGAACACATTTCACAGTTGTGTTAAAATTAAATACTTTTGGTGTAAAATGAATAAAAATTACACTTAATAATCTTTTTTATAATTCAAAAGTGTAGTCAAAACAGGTTTTTCCATAAAAATTAAGTTGTTTTTCTTAAAATACAAAATTTTTGCGTAATCCCAGCTATAAGGCATGTAAATTTGTCAGGTGAAAAAATAAAAGTGAAATGAACTTGATATGGCCATGGTGCATTTGATATGGCCATATCAGGAGCAGGTAAGCTTTCACAAAAATCGTTTGATTATGAACAACTCGTAAAAGATACGCCATCAACTACAACACCAATCAACAGAACATTAAAAACTGAATGGAGTACGATGGTTTTCATGGAACAAGTCTTTGAAAAACATGCATAAAACAAAGGAGACTTACCAGAGAAAAATAAGAAGAGGTCACATGAAAACCGCAAAACAGGCAACTGACGCCATATTGCTCAACCTGAATGGATGGAAAACGATCAAGTGACATACCAGGATGCCCTTTCACTGGATGCTGCTGCAATTTAGCGGATTTTTTGGTTAACTAACTCACAATAAGGGGGGTGGTCATATCAAGAACATGGCCATAACAGGAGCACCCACCTTATTTTGGATAATTTTTTGAAATGATGTTCATCCTCACGGGAAAGAACTCTTCCCGGTGCCGTACAGTCGATTTGGAAACAAACACCCGCTCCCCTCACCGCCAGACCTATTAAACGAAATAATGGTTAGTGTTTTAAACCTTTATTAAAACACATAAATGTAAAAAACAGTTTCTAACCACCGAAATGTTGACGGAATAAACGCTTAATTTGAGTGACACTGTTTCCAAGTTCAAACTAGGCAGCAATTTTTCTCTTCTACAATAACGCTAAGCGGCTGCGTGGCATTTTATCATTCCAGTCTATCACAACAATGTGTATATGCATGACCGTGTGCCATTATCCTTGGCATATAGAATGCCATGCTCATTTTAAGTCCTTGGCGTATAGAAGGCCATGCTCCATGTAATTTTAATTTGCCATCAAATGCACATTACACATGGCTTTCTCTGGCGGCGAGGGGAGGGAGTGTTTGTTTCCAAATCGACTGTACGGCTCTTTCTCGTGAGGATGAACATCATTGCAAAAAATTATCCAAAATAGTTGATTTTTCAATAGACTCGTTACTTCTGAAAGACTCTATTACGCATTATCTGAGGCGTTAACATTTTGCTGAAATTCTCTTCCTGCGATGATGTCTGCAACTCGGAAAAAATACGATGGTAACGTAAACCAATGATGTTTAATAGTGATGGTTACATAAATCTATATTATTTAATAGAGATTATAACATAAAATATGTTCAATAGAGATGATAACGTACACCAATAATGTTTAATAGTGATGGTTATATAAACCTAGATTATCCATTTTAAATCTTGCGTACACTACTTTTAACACTTGAATATAATTAATAGCTGTTTCAGTGCTTCACGCACCATCCTCAGAGCCTACTAGATCACGGCGTCATCTCGAACTTCTCTGCCTGTTATGTGGGTGTGCTTGATTGTTGAAAGGTGTCATTATTTGACTCCACTCTTCAACACCTTTCAACAATCAAACACACCCACATAACAGGCAGAGAAGTTCGAGATGACGCCGTGAACTAGTAGGCTCTGAGGATGGTGCGTGAAGCACTGAAACAGCTGTAAGCCGCACAAATCTTACATGAGTAAGTCCACTAGTTAATCAATTAAACCTAGATTGTTTAGTAGCGATGATAATGTAAAAATACGATGTTCAATGGCGATGATAACGTAAAAATATGATGTTCAATAGCGATAACGTAAAAATATGATATCCAATGGCGATGATAACGTAAAATATGTTCAATAGCGATGATAACGTAAACCAATAATGTTTAATAGTGATGGTTATATAAACCTATATTGATTAGTAGTGATGATAAGGTAAAAATATGATGTTCAATGGCTTTGATAACGTAAAAATATGGTATTCAATGGCGATGATAACTAAAATATGTTCAATAGCGATGATAAAGTAAAAATAGGATGTTCAATGACGATGATAACGTAAAATATGATGTTCAATAGCGATGGTAACGTAAAAATATAATGTTCAATAACGATGAAGCCACCTGAATAGCTCAATCGGCAAGGCACTTGCTTGCCGATCCGGAGTTGCGCTCGGACACGGGTTCGATCCCTGCTTCGACTGATTACCTGATTACCTGGTTGGGTTTTTTCCGAGATTTTCCCTAACTGTTAGGCGAATATCAGGTAATCTCTGGGGAACTCTCGGTCTCATCTCGCCATATACCATTTCGCTATGTTAATCAACAGCAATTATGACGTCAACCTATGGTAATCAACAGCGATGGTGATATGAATGTACGATAATCAGCGATAATTACGCCAACGTATGATAAACAAAAACGATGACAACATGAACTTATGACAATCAACAATTTTTTGCCTACTAATCTGTCCAGTGATTTTTTTATTTGAAGAACCCTCCCATGCAATTTTTAGTTGATTTAACAACGCTGTATCAACTAGTAGATTATTTAACGTCGATGGAATTGGTGACAGTGAAATGGTTATTTGGTGAGATGAGGCCGAGGATTCGCCATAGATTACTAAATATTCGCCTTACAGTTGAGGAAACCCTCGGGAAAACCCGAACCAGATAATCAGCTCAAGCGGTAATCGAACCCGCGCCCGAGCAAGTGACAGGCAAGCGCATTGCCGACTGAGCTACCCCGGTGGCTCTCATTCATTAAATTTATTGTTTCGTTAATTTTATTTATTAATTCATTTACTTATTTTAATTTGTCTCTTCATAATTAATTCATTCGTTCATTTAGTTCCAACATAAATTAATTTCCGTAATAGTCTATAATCGCACATTTCTTCGTTGTCTTGTTCTTTTACACTTTCATTAATTAAATCAATCAGTCATTACTAGTCATGGCCTACTATGAATGCTTAGATAAAGAAAAATGATAGAATGGAATAAAAAAGAGATGAGCAGTTAGGTCTACATTAATATAGTATATTGTGGGGGTATTTGTAAGGCCTGCATAATGCCGTGGGAATGCGTCTTATCAGCAAGTTCGCTTATTGTTCTGCCTGTAGTTGGAAGCTGAAACGAAGCACATTGCGGAATCTTGCTATCTATACGCAATATCTAAAGCTAATCCTCCCAATACCGTCACATCAAGATATGCAACAAATAACAATATGGAGAATTTAGCTTAGATTCTTACAAAATTAATGAATAGGACACGGTGCAATTTCTTTTTATGATTGTGACATAAGCCATGTCTTACTTCATATTGATAATAAAACAACTACTGTAACAAGAAAAAAGACCAAAAGAATCTGCACCTCTCTGAAAAAAGTTATAAATTGCAGACGAAACGGACGCACATATTATGAACATGTTGCAGTATCTGTACCAAAAAATGTTTAGGTTAGTGAGCAGAACATCACAGTAATCGAAGTGAGACATCACGAGTGTTTGCACTAAAATATTTTTAAGACAAAAGGATAGAGAATTTTTTAATCGCCTAGACGAGTGGATTTGTAAGAATAATTTTTATAAATTATACCAATATGCAGTGGCGTAGCGTCAATATAAGCTAAAAAGCTTAGCTTCCTCAGTGAATAATAATTTCATAATAAACCTGCAGTTTATGGAGAAAATTATTTATTAATTTTAATAGAATTTATATTTACGCGTTAAATATTGTGATGCGGCAGCTCAGGATGATTTGTGATGCAGCAGTAAACAAGAAGCCTGCACACACCAGCTTCCAAGCAGACTGGTTTCTTCTGTGTAATCCACCCCGCAAATTTTCCATCCCTTTCTAACTAAACTACCCTAGTCGCAAGGGTCGCAAGAAGCTAGCTTTGACATTTAAAATAAGTAGTTTCCGAGTTATCCCTTTTCGTCAGTTGTGTTCAGTTGAAGTGTTAGTGTGCATTGTGGCTGATATAATAAATAATGAGCGAAATAACAGTTCCTGACACTAATTTACTTGAATTTTTTAGGACAATTGTATTATCAAGACTGACTTACGAACAAAAGTGTGATTTAAAAAATAAATGACCGACTCCCTTGCTGTCAATGAAGGACACAACCAAAAGACAGACACATACTTACGTAATGATACTAATATTTCTCTAAGTATGACAGGGAGTGAGCTAATGTTATACGTATACGTGTCTATTTGTTAAGAGATATGTGTAAACCGTGAAATCATATTTTATTGGTGTTACTTGCGATGTTCCAACCAATCTTCGACTGCTGACTTCAAATTGACTACTATTTATTTTAAGACTGTACTTTTGTAATACGTTTTCTCATATTGCATGAAAGACAACTTGAGTTAGCTTCCCCTGCTCAAAATTTCATGCTACGCCACTGCCAATATGTCCACACTACTTTGGAAGTGATCAATTTTATTCCAGAATTTCTTCAGCTGAATTGTTAACATAACAAATTACCTGTAAGTGGTACAATTTATTCTGTATAGGGACAATAATTTGAGATGAGTTTTCTATTTCTGAAGGGGCCTAAATTTACGTATAAAATGGTTACTCCACGCCATGGAAATGATATTCATTTCATCATCATGAACCTCGTCCTTTAGACCAGCGGTCGTCAGCACAGAGCATCCTGGGGCTAGCGTCCCTTACCCGCGGAGAACACAGTGCACCATGGTGAATTTGTAGCTGCTAGCGGGTATGCTCTCTACCTCTTCCTGTTACATGACGGGGCACACGGGACGGCTCCGCTTATCCTTTGCACATTTCAGCGAGTGCTGACGACCACTGCTGTAGACCATGAGATCCATGACAGTATTCTAAGAAAGATGGCTTTGATCACACCATAGACATTTCCGTCATTTAAGCATCGTAAACTCTACCCGCATAATATAGAGTAGAGTGCAGTAACTGGCAGAAGTCATGAAAACTTTTGAGAAAATTTACAAGATTTTATGCACGTTGGCGGTGGTCATTTGATTACATGGTAGTCTGCAAATGACATTTTTATAATTGTTCTATATTTTCATATAATTAGAGTTAAATGGATAAGATATTTAAAGTTTAATTTTAGTATTGAAATGTTTCCTCTTTCATTAGTCCACCTTGTATTTAGCAGCAAAATTCTTTACTTAAATGAAGAGTCTCCCGTTTGACATATTTAAGAATGCATTTTTATGTGCAATGCAGCGAAATAAAGAATTATCTTATCTGGGTTCAAAGTAGATGATTTGATACATATATGATTGACAGCTCATGAAAATAAGCTACAAACGGGATATCATTCGCGACATGACAATCAACTGAAGATAGACATAATTAGAAATTACGTGTCATACCCGTGACAGTGAATTGTTTTAGTAAAATGACTGTAACTAAGTTGGTGTGCATTGTTTTCATAGAGGTAGTCATCTTCTGAATTTATGTAATGATATTTAATAAGACTATTTCGCCAGTAGAATAATGAATAAATAATAAAATACAAATAATAATGCAATCGTATATTTTATTCGAAATAGTAAAGAAAGAATGAAACTATTTATTTATAAATACAACTAGAGCCATCTACTGTTAAGTACTCTAACCACATATGGATGACAAAAACAATGGAATAATGGAAATATTCACTTTATTATAAAACCAATGACATTTAAAAAGTGGACATTTAATTACAAGTAGAATTTTATTTCAGAAGTGACACTTTGTTAATATGAAAACATCCGACAGAATCTGGCCTATACGGACTCTGCTGTATGTTTCATTGAGACACATGTTAATTAATTGAACTAGTTTCTTGGAAATACCAAATGAAATAAGAATATCATATAAGACTTTTTTCTTAAGCGAATCATATGCCTTTTTTAAATCTATGAATAACTGATGTACAGTAGTGGCAAAAAAAAAAAAACCTGACCGACCCTTATAGCTGATTTCAGAGCCTTGTTCACTCCAGACCACGATAGACTGGTAACTAAGACTTTCGTGGTTCGAATCCTACCTGGGAAGGAAACTTTTTTTTTGTTCCTTATTCAAATTTATCCCGAATACTTTTCGATTGCTGGTAAAATTCATGTTCTGGGAATAATAAGTTAATTAAGTAGTAAAAAATATCGCTGCAATCGAAAAGTATTGAGAATAAATTTGAATAAGGAACAAAAAAAAGTTTCCTTCCCAGGCAGGATTCGAACCACGAAAGTCTTAGTTACCAGTCTATCGTGCTCTGGAGTAAACAAGGCTCTGAAATCAGCTACAAGGGTCGGTCCGTTTTTTTTTTTGCCACTACTCGTCGTCTCGCTCCACTTACCTTTCTTCCCACCATAACCTGAACACACGCTCTCGTCATGAAACAATACTAACAATACCATCCCATCGCAACTCCTCATACTCATCCGCTTTCACAATAGCCCTGCCAAGACTCTGGAATTCGCTACCTGCTAGCATTCAGGGACTGTCGAAATAAAATTGAATTCAAACGCAAACTAACTAGGCACTTGGTCAGTAATTGATTTCTTATAAATAGTTTCCTTAATCTATCACAAAATATTTCAATATCCAGTAATTTCATCACTATACAATTTTGTTATTCTAGGTTTAATTTGTAATTCAGTAAATATAAAATATTCTTTGTTTTTCTATGATAAATTATCTAGCTTTAATTATTGTGGGTGGTTGTCGTTATTGAGGCCCCACGTTGGGCGCCATTTGTGGGTGGTTGTCGTTATTGAGTTCCCACGTTGGACGCCATTTGAGGGTGAGTGGTTATTGTGACCACACGTTGGGCGCCATTTGAGGGTGGGTGCGTCTCGATGTTGCGTGAGATTCACTCAGGGTAGCCGAGGTACTGTTGTGGTATAGGGTGATGTCGGGAATAATACCAAGCCGGCTACTTAAATAAAAGGCAGCGTAAACTTCAAAACTATAAGTTTATTGTCGTATCCACTTGGTAAACCCTAGAATATGTATTTCCGGCTGACATATAATTCAATCGTTGGTCGCCTTTTGTATCGACTCTATGGCGGCTCTGAATAAGCTCTATCCGATACTACAAATTCAATACTCTGTCCAGTACACTATGACACGAAGCGAAATAGTAGTCCTGTCGACACCAAACGAAGTAGTTATTCTGCCCTGTATGTAGGGCCGCCGACACGATGTAAAGTTGTTTTGATGATCTCCGCTCCGAAGCGGAATAGTAGTCGTTATCTCCGCTCCCCGTCACCCTTATTTATAAAAACCTATCCTACGCTAAAACTAACTATCCTATTGGTTAAAAACTACGTCACTAACTGGCCTAAAATCTATTCCCTATTGGTCCAAAGTGACCTCATAAGCTGGACCAAGATCTCTTCTTATTGGGCGCGAAATATGTCATCTCTAAATTTAGACTTTGGATTTCCCATAACATCTAATTAGTTTGTATATCTCACAAGAATACCCGTTCCTTGGAAAACCCAAGCTTGGCAGTATCTTTCCCACGGGTCTAGTCCGACTTCGGCTTTATGCTTCATCGAGTCTCTATACGAAACCCCGCTCAAGGTGGCCCTAAATCTGTCCGATGCTGACAAGTGACGAAACACCTGTGTGGGAAGCTAATTCTAACGAAGTCGCCAGAACATCCCCGCGAATACATGTAATAAAAATATGGAGATATCACTTCGCTAATAAATCGGTCTCTCCCTCTCCTAATTACTGCTTCATTATTCAGGTAATCTTTTCGTATTTTGATTTTTATTGTAATTGTAATTGTAAATTTAATACTAATTGTAATGTTATTTGTAATTGTAATTGTAAATTTAATACTAATTGTAATTTTATTGTTCATATTATAGTTGGAATGTCCTGGTAGAGGGGCAGAGAAGTCCTGACGGCCTTATCTCTACCAGATTAAATAAATAAATACTAAATACTAAATAAATACTAAATACTGTACTGTATCCTAATTCTTTAAACACTACAATTTATAAAAAAGATCAAATGTATTTAATTTTGAGGTTATAAAGAATGCCTTTTGCGAGCAACCCATGTTAACGAAAGTTCATATTGTGTACTTATTAAATTATATAATATTATTTGCATATCTTTTGAATACGTTCGAGAAAAACTGTGTACCCTAATACAATTTGCAATACGATGAAGAATAGACATTGTTCCGAAACATACGAAGCATATGATGGTAAAATGTGTTTCACGTTCATAATATTTATTTTTTTAGTTTAAGCTTATAATTTTATCCTTTGAATACTTATTCAATAGTATGGCGTAAGAAATAGATACAGCATACAACACAAGTATCTGGGATTATACGCAGCTTACATATTACATACATCTCTGTATCATATCTTGCATCTCATCAGATGATATATCGATCTGATTATCAGATTAAATGTCGCTGGTTGTGTAACAGGTCGAGTTTGAAACAATGACCGTCGACTGAAGACGTCGGATTTAACATTTATTCAGCGTCTGCTAACGCACCGAAGCTTCTACAGGGCGATCCATATTTATATCCTACTTTTTATTCCAATGTAGTAGCGTAAACAATCAGGTGAAGTGACTCATTCCACCGCTCGCTGAAACGTACTGAAGAAGATTTAATTTAATTTCATTCTCAGTGCGGTCCGAAACATATGCATTTAATCAGAAAATTTACTGGGAATTGTTTTACATAAAGAATTAAGGCCCAATTGTATAAAACTCCCTGACTAAAGATCAACTTTGATCGAAGATCGAAAAGTAAACCGAGTTCAGACACTTCTTCTATTGTATAAAACTTTTCTGCGATCAAATTACCTTGGTTCAAATGCAATCTAAGTTCACGTGAAAAGGATTTGGCAACATCGCATAAACAGGTGAAATACGTGATGCGCGGACCATGTTATACAGGTTTGTTCAGTGTTGCCAATCTAGCGATTTTAACTCTTTTTCAACAACAATTTCTTTTAACTTTTATATTGCTTAAATAGGGATTTAGTGACCTTTTTAGCACCCCATAGTGACCAAATTTAATCTTTCTTTGTTGATAATGAGAAATCTAGCGACTTTACAACTACTTTTTCGCGACTTTCCGTATTACACTCTGTTGGAGACACTGTTTTTTTTTTTTTGCAATGTAAATAATGGCTGACAATAAGAAGAAGTTTGACCGTTCTCCAAGTTGTTATCATGTTATGATGTTTGATACTGCTAAACATAATAAAGCTTTATAAAACGACAATTTTCGTTTAGTAATACAGTTAATTGAACATTTATGAATGTACCTATCATATCCATTAATAATTAATGATTGTTATAAACATAATATAATTATAGGTTATGTTATTTGATACTGCTGAACACGATAGAGCCTTATAAAATATAAGAATGTTTGTGTATTAAGGCAAGAAATTGAAAGAAATAGATATAAATGTACCTATCATATCTATTAATATTAATAATAATGGATATTTTATTTGCACAATCTGTCACTCGTATATTTCAAACAGAAAAGAAATAACTGAACTTGGATCATCTAACTTAATCGGAGAAATTTCTTCAGTCAAAGTTGACTTTAGTTTGAGACAAATTAATCTCAGATTAGACTTTATACAACACAAAATTCCAAGTTCAGCTGAAACAAGGATCAATTTAACCTCTGATCTAAGATTAAATGGTTTATACAATCGGGCCTAAATCTTGTAGCAGTAACCAGCGAATAGAGATTATAAAGAATGGACACTTCGCGTCGGTACCTTTGATCACAATATACAGCCACGTAGCTTGAGTTTTGAGGGTGCTAGAAACAATAGATTGTGACGGTACTATTTTGCATTGCCTGTAATGACGCGATATTAGCGATCCTAGTGGTGAGCAACTATCTAATGTTTGCATATTTACTACGTATTGAGCTTCGCGACTGTGCTTTGATGTAGCCGGACTGATTTCAATTACCTTCAAGCCAGCTAGAGTGTGAGATTCTGCTTTCTTCCTAGAGTTGGCGCTGACATCACACCAGCTAGCAGTCGACACAGCGGAATATAACAATTAATACATCTAGGTACATTATGTACTCAAATAAAATAAATTGGATCCATTAAATAATTAATCCGTCATTAAATGTAATGTCAAGACTCTAGAGTTCCTTTATAATGAGAGTTGAGACGTTGACCCCAACAACAATTAAAATACTCGTATTTAATGATTTGATAGCAGTGAAAATGGAAAAAGAAAACTCTTATAAGAAGTAAAACCATATACCTATATTATATTATATACAAATATTAAACAAATTTGATACATAATTTTATAATATATTATATTATTTTATAATATAATTTATTATATCTGAAATATAAAAAATTATAATTACTACTAGTTTGTCACTGAGAAATAAGGAAAAGCTGTTAACTTGAATTTACTTGAAGCAAAGCGTTACTGGATTATGCAATAAGGTAGGCGATGTTTGGATCCTGTGTCTCAACTCTATACTCAATTATCTTAGCGTATGCTCGATTACACTAACCTCTAGCGGTTGAAAGTGGAACTAAACGCTGGCGCACAGAGAAACAAAACACAGGAAAATTCGCTCAGTTCCATTCTTTATAATCCCTATTCGCTGCAGTATCCATGGCGACAAGACTGTCTGCGTACGATCGTACCCGGATTTCTGCTCGTATGGAGGTGTGGCAATCGCAAATTCTGGTGCAGAAATGATGCATCGATAACACTGAATCGGCTTAACAATACGTTCCCTGGAGGGATCATCGGGCGCCGTGAGAATTTTAAATGACCTGCAAGAAGTCCAGATTTAACACCGTTGGACTTTTTTCTGTGGGGATACCTTAAATAAAAGGTGTACACCAAGAAAACTCGGGATGTGATTACTTTACAAGCGGTAATTCGAGAGGAGTATGGTCGGGTGCAAAATGAAATGTCTGTGAGGGCGGTACAGAACGTTTAGCCACGTCTGAAAAAATGTGCAGCAAATCGTTGTTGATTTTATGAAACCTTCTGTGTGACAGTACAGAGCATAATGTTTTCAGGAGGGAGAAAAAAGCAATTAGGGGAGAGTCGGGTAGTATCGGACATCGGGTAATATGGGACAGTGAGTTTCTTTCATCTACCACATGATGATAGTATCTGATTGACATGGTTATGTTTCTGTGATGTCGCATAGAGAAACGTAACCATGTCATTCAGGTACTACCATATGGTGGTAGATGAAAGAAACGCACTGTCCGATACTACCCGACTCTCCCCTACTCGTAAATATCAATAGGCTCGCTTGGATATAGTGTTGTAAAGGTAAGGATAGATCATTTTTGTATCGTACTAGTTAACAGTAGGATAAACAAGGTACGTAAGAGTTAGAACCTAACCTAAAAATTATTATGTTTTTTTCAAGTATCTAATATAAGAGTCTAGTAATATGAAATCCTAATTTTAGATAGGGTCTCATTTTAAGACCCATACGTTTACAACTAATTTTTTGTTTATGAGCAATAAATAAAATTTAATATCTACAACCGGATAATTTTAACATAACAAAACTATTAATTTACACTACAGACTTTATTTTTTATTACAAGTGAAAAATTTATTTTTTACATTAATATAAAGATGCTCAATTTTGTACATGTCTGCTTCTTAACTAAGTGTATAGTTTTTCAATAAATTTTCAGAAAAAAATATGAGTGTAGGCCTATTGTAATGCAAGTTTTGGAGCAAAATAGTTATTTATGATACAAGTTTTAAAGGTTCTCTTTTTGGCACGAGTGTAAAGTTTGTATAGCGAGGCGAAGCCAAAAAGATAAATTTAAGAATGTGTATCATACAATGTATTTTGTACGACAGCACAGATTTACTTTAAATAAATATGTAAAGTTGAATATAATAAGATCACGATTTCACCGCCGTCAGAACAATTAAGAAATGAGTATCCATGGAATTAGAGCCTATTTTATTCATAATCACGATTTCATGCCTTTCTAAACCGGCCATATAATCAACAAACCGGTTAGGAAAAGTTGAATGCTAAAACTTGTTGCTATAGATATAACTTCATAATAACAAGGACTAAAATGTAAACATGAACGTTAAATTTGTTATTTATTTGTGTCATACGTATAATATTTACGTCATGAAAGATCGAGGTAATGCATTAATTTCTTAGTGAATGAAGTTGTAGACATTGAATGTTGAATTTTCTTTGACAGTGCGTAAAATGAATAGCAGTGCATAAGTAATTACTTACTTTTTACGCACTAGTGTTTTAAAGAATCACTTTACGCACTGATAACAGTAGATAAAACACAACTTTACACTTTGTCGTAGAAAAAATATGTTTTGAACAAAGAATGAATGGTCTCATGTTATAAACCAAATTCAAAATATAAGATTTGCTAACATTTTAAAATAACCTGTACATTAAATACTTTATTTCAATATTAGGATTACTGTGGCATGATGTACTCAAACACCAAATTATAAATTAAATAAATAACATTTTATTTTTTGAAACTCTAGGATTTATAGCACTTTTTGAAAAGGGGCATCATATTGGGCGTCTTTACCCTAATGCCTCAATCACAATGAAAATGTAAGCGTTAACTTAACATTATCGTCAAATTAAAAAATCGTAACTTCAGTCATTCACGATGGGAATATAAATATAACCACAGAGATGCTAATAATTTATCAGCATATCAATAACAACCTCATAAAATTACTTACAAAAAACACTCCCAAAAATAATATACACTTATGAAAAAAATAAATAAATAAATAAAAAATTATTTGATTAACAATATTTTCACCGTTACAATTACACATATATAAAAATTAAATATAAACATTTACATAGAGATAATAAAATTTACAGGAGAAAAAGTTCGTCCAAAGGGATGGACTCTGGAAGAGTACCCAAAACGCTCATTGCATTTCCGCGTTGAATAACAATACTTAAGCGTTGACGCAAATAAGTAGTGCAACGACGACCACCAGTAATGGAGATCAAAATTTGGCCGATTTGAGATACCAAAACTTTAGCATCATGACTCCAAGGACCGAAGGTCTCGACAGCAAAGGGGACAAAGATATAATTGTCTAAAAGATGACCATATTTATTGACTTTCTTCTTCACGGCTAATTCAGCAGCAGATGCTGCGCGTCTGGAGGTATTCGGTAAGTGAGATGGAGCTAGAGTGTCAACGCAACTGGAGTCCCAAATTAAAGATTTTCCTCCAGACCATGGAATTAAGGTGAGGCCATCGGGTCGTTTACCATCCGCGCGACTAACACCTGGTGGTTCCAAAAGAGACGGGATGCCACAAGAAGTCAGAGATCTTTTAATGATATCATTGAGTGATGTATGTCTGGGAATGCGACCCTTGCTCCTCGCACAGCTGAGTGCATGATGGCCGTAAATATCAGCAATTCCTCCGCAAATACATTGGTAACCATGGAAACATAACAACGACGTCATTTCATTATATTGTTGGAACGTATACTTCAGCGCTGTATGATTGTGTGTTGTTTTAAAATAACGTAAGCATAAAGATGTAATATTTATGTAAATCTTTGTGTTTGGCCCCTTTAAATAATAGCCTGACCCCAAAATTTCAAACTTCTGTGTTTATATTTAATTTTCACTATGAATGAGGTATAATTTCTTATCCTACTTCTCATTTATTTGATGATGAAGGAAACTTTATCCTAAGAGAAGTCGGCCTATCTCTGCTATCTCAAATCCTTTTCATGACTAGTTCGCCATCGTCCATACGACTGGCCATATGCCAGCACTCGAATCACCATTTTCCCCATACAATCTGAGGACTACGTCCACTCTCACTATTTTTAGCAATTTTTATTTTTTATCCTACCCATTAATTTCGTGAATTCTGACAGATTGTTATCTTTATTATCATCTCTGGATATTCTAAAGACTTCCGCCTATTTGTTGAGCGTTCTATCACTCCAGGATTATCTTGAAGAGTAAATCAGTTTTCGTGGAATGAAATGACAATTGTTCTTGAAATCTTTTCTGAGAAGGATAACGCAATGTATGCAATTGATGAGGCACGCAATGTTACAGAATAATCCCTCTGACATCAATGAAGAGAGTCAGTAGGCCTACTGTTTAAGTGAAGGTTCGATGTAAAATTTTTGGACAGTTCGCATGCTGTCGTAAGAAATATACATGCCAAGATTGAAGACCAAACTGTATCACACAAATCTCATCAAAAACCCTCTCTCTTGCCACTCTTAAGCACATGTAGCTATCATAGCGATAACTTTATATTTTACATCATTAACTCTCATACACTACACACATAATTACGTGATTCTTGTTTCCTCTAAAGTCTCCATTCCCTCTTTCCTACAATTACGTATTACTTACTTTTTAGATTCATTTTCTCTCTTTCTCGCTTGTTTTTTCACAATCTTCTTTCCTTCTTCCACCTTTCTTTCCATTCTATATCCTGTTTTCCTTAATTCTCTCAAAGATTGTTTATTCCAGCCATTCTTTACGTTCCTTTTTACCTTCTTTATTTTTTGTTTTTAATCGCTCTTGTAATTACAATCGTAGTTGTATTCTTGATACTGTAGTTGTGGTCTCCTGGTAGAGGGGAAGAGAAGGCCTGATGACCTTATCTCTATAAGGTTAAATAAATGGATGGATCGACAGACAGACAGACAGACAGACAGACAGACAGACAGACAGATAGATAGATAGATAGATAGATAGATAGATAGATAGATAGATAAATAAAAAATAAATAAATAATAAATAAACATAAATAAATTAAATAAAAAAATAAACAATTTAATAAATAGAGTGAGTGAGTGAATGAATGAATGAATTAATTAGTACTAATTTCTACTCCATTTACTCTTTATCTCTGTTTTCTTCTTTAACTAATTCCTTGCCTCAATCGCTACTCAAACGTTCGCGTAGAATTATTTCATAAATATATGTTGTATGTGCCTTGAATAAGTTAAGTCTTCGGAAACGTGGTTCAGAACCTTCGGAAAATTGGTTCAGAATCCTTCGGTAATGTGGTTCAGAAACCTTCGGAAATGTGGTTCAGAAACTTTCGGTAAAATGTGGTTTAGAAATCTTCGAAAATATCATTCAGAAACCTTCGAAAAAGTGCTTCAGAAACTTTCGGAAATGTGGTTCAGAAACCTTCGAAAATGTGGCTCAGAAACCTTTGAAAATATAGTTCAGAAACCTTCAGAAACCTTGAAATGTGGTTCAGAAAATTCGGGAATGTGGTTCAGATACCTTCGGGATTATGGTTCAGAAACCTTCGGAAACGTGGTTCAGAAACCTTAAGAAATGTGGTTAAGAAACCTTCGAAAATGTGGTTCATACACCTTGAAATGTGGTTCAGAAATCTTCGGAAATGCTGATCAAGAATTTTCGGAAATGTGGTTCTGAAACCTTCGGAAATATGGTCCAGAAACCTTTGGAAATATGGTTCAGAAACCTTCGAAAATATGGATCACAAACCTTCGAAATTATGGTTCAGAAACATTTTGAAAATATGGTTCAAAAACATTGAAATGCGATTCAGAACCTCGGAAAAGTGATTCAGAATCCTTCGGAAATATGGTTCAGAAGCGTTGAAATGTGGTTCAGAAACTTTCGGAACTGTTGTTCAGAAACTTTGGGAAGTGCTGTTCGGAAACCTTTGGAAATGTGGTTCAGAGACCTTCGGAAACGTGACTCAGCAACCTTCGGAAATGTGGTTCTGAAACCTTCGGAAATATGGTTCAGAAACCTTTGGAAATGTGGTTCAGAAACCTTCGAAAAAATGGATCACAAACCTTCGAAATTACGGTTCAGAAACATTTAAAAAATATGGTTCAAAAACATTGAAATGCGATTCAGAACCTCGGAAAAGTGATTCAGAATCCTTTGGAAATGTGGTTCAGAAACCTTCGGAAATGTGGATTAGAAACTTTCGGAAATTATGTTCGGAAACCTTCGGAAATATGGTTCAGAGACCTTCGGAAACGTGACTCAAAAACCTTCGGAAATGTGGTTCAGAAAACTTCGGAAATGATGTTCAAGAACCTTCGGAAATACGGTTCAGAAACCTTCGGAAATGTGATTCAGAAACCTTCGGAAATGATGTTCAAGAACCTTCGGAAATACGGTTCAGAAACTTTCGGAAATGTGGTTCAGAAACATTCGGAAATGTGGTTCATACACCTTGAAATGTGGTCCAGAAATCTTCGGAAATATGGTTCAGAAACCTTTGGAAATGTGGTTCAGAAACCTTCGAAAATATGGATCACAAACCTTCGAAATTACGGTTCAGGAACATTTTGAAAATATGTTTCAAAAACATTGAAATGCGATTCAGAACCTCGGAAAAGTGATTCAGAATCCTTCGGAAATGTGTTTCAGAAACCTTCGGAAATGTAGTTCAGAAACTTTCGGAAAAGCTGTTCGGAAACCTTCGGAAATGTGGTTCAGAGACCTTCGGAAACGTGACTCAGAAACCTTCGGACATGTGGTTCAGAAACCTTCGGAAATGATGTTCAAGAATCTTCGGAAATACGGTTCAGAAACCTTCGGAAACGTGATTCAGAAACCTTCGGAAATGAAAGACCACATCGCATCGAGAAAAAACGAATTCGTACTGAAGGGGAGAGGATGGTATTTTTTGGTGAAAAATGAGTAAATTTAAAAAAAAAAGAATTGTTTAAAATACTCTGTGATATGTGTGGAATGCATAGCATAACATTTTGTGGGTATTTGTGCCCTTATCGGATGTTGAGTCGCCATTTTTAAACTTCCTGCGTTATGGATTTTTAAATCACTCGCCAACTTTTATTGTTGTTTCCAGTAAATTAAATTTTCAATTTTTTTTTCTTTAAAATACCCTTTGATATGTGTGGAATGCATTGCATAACATTTTGTGGGTATTTGTGCCCTTATCGGATGTTAAGACGTCATTTTTAAACTTCCAGCGCTATGGATTTTTAAATCACACGCCCGCTTTTATCGGTTTCCAGTAACTTCATTTTTTTTTGCTACATTGCCAGATAAAAATGGATATAATTTCTGAACTATTAAAGATACATGCATGAAATTTAGAACACATATTCTTTAGACTATTAGGAAACTTTTCTCTGTAACAGAATTTTGTTAATTGATTTCATTTTAAAAATACGTTCGTTTGTTTGCAAGAAAGGAAATAAAAAAATTGTTATTAAATTTTAGTTGTTTATTTTACAACGTAGGGACTAATATCAAAATTCTGTTACAGACAGTTTGTAGAACATGCTTTTGCAAATACATTGCAAAAAACTGTTTGAATCTATCTTTAAAAACGGTTTAGATATATCAGTTTCAGTACAATCCTGCATTGGGTATATATATTTTTTTAAATTTGGGCCCCCAAATATTTTTTTTTATTTTTATTTAGTTGCATTGCAACAGCTATGAGCTCTCTACATACAAACAATTAATATTTTACATCAAGTAGGAAAAAAGTTAAAAAAAAATACCATCCTCTCCCCTTCAGTACGAATTCGTTTTTTCTCGATGCGATGTGGCCTTTCATTTCCGAAGGTGTCTGAATCACGTTACCGAAGGTTTCTGAACCGTATTTCCGAAGGTTATTGAACATCATTTCCGAAGATTTCTGAACCATATTTCCGAAGGTTTCTGAGTCACGTTTCCGAAGGTCTCTGAACCACATTTCCGAAAGTTTCTGAACCACATTTCCGAGGTTCTGAATCGCATTTCAATGTTTTGAACCATATTTTCAAAATGTTTCTGAACCGTAATTTCGAAGGTTTGTGATCCATATTTTCGAAAGTTTCTGAACCACATTTCCAAAGGTTTCTGAACCATATTTCCAAAGGTTTCAGAACCACATTTCCGAAGATTGCTGAGTCACGTTTCCGAAGGTCTCTGAACCACATTTCCGAAGGTTTCCGAACAGTATTTCCGAAGGTTTCTGAACCACATTTCAACGTTTCTGAATCATATTTCCGAAGGATTCTGAATCACTTTTCCGAGGTTCCGAATCGCATTTCAATGTTTTTGAACCATATTTTCAAAATGTTTCTGAACCATAATTTCGAAGGTTTCTGAACTACATTTCCAAAGGTTTCTGAACCACATTTCCAAAGGTTTCTGAAGACACACGTATTTCGGAAATATTAGTATTTGGATGCTGGAATCGGAAGTAACAGCGGTAATCATCTTACGCATGCGCGGATGATTTTCGTTAGACACGCCTCAGGGTCAAGAGGTACAGTATGTGCCCCTATGAGGCACCATATAAACATTACGAAGGATCTAATAATAATCCAACGACAAGCAGCGGCCTGTCGAGATATTCGCCACTCAATGACATTCGGCAGCCTTGCCAGTGATAAGCAGATAGTGGGTGTGGACTTCGCATAAAAGCGACACCAGATCGCTGCTGGGCAGTACTACGAGGACATGGCTGCGAAGTGTGTGGCGGTGTTGGGGCTGCTCCTGCTGGCCTCGTCTCCTGGTACGTGTGGTTAACACGACATCAATTTTTTTCTACAAGCAACATATTGTTATACGAACTATGATGGGACTCCAAACGTACACTTCCACGATTTCGAATGGAATGCGTGAAGTCGCAAGTGCGTTACAAACTGCGGTACGCCGTGCTATTGCGGCAACTTCACCGACAGGCTCCTGTCGTTGGTTGCCGCCACAGCAAGGAGCTACGTACGAGCCACTGGTGTTCAAAGAAATTTGACCTATAATTTTGTGATAGTGCAAGCGAACTTTCTAACCGCGGGATGTGAGAACTAAAGATACAAGGTGGGGCATAGGAACCAAGTGTTTTTAAAATAACCATAAAATAGTTTTTGTTTTCAACACACTTTATTGGTAGAACAGCGTTTGTGAGAACATACCATTTCAATTATGAGCGAAAAATTACATCTGGCATGTGATGTCCGTCTGTGTTGACGCATTGTTGAAGAGCTGACGAAAATTGGCCTCTGTTCTTTCTAGGAGATCTCTGTTGCAATAGTTTTTAATAAATTAATCGATTTCTATTAAATTTCGATCCGAAAAATTCTAACGTATTCTTCAATTACGATATGGGCTGAATGTTAGTCGCTTCTTCTTTGTAACTCAGGGATGAAAAAGGTATGAATTGTCTCAATGTAACGCACAGAGTTTACAGTAATTGTAATCCCATTTTCTTGAAAAAAGTAGGGACCGATGACGCCAAACTGTTTCTTTAGGACTATGCATAGGTTTTTCGTGTAAATGACGCGGATTTTCAGCATTCCAATACCGAAAATTTTATCTGTTAACGGCTGCATTAAGATGGAAATGGGCTTCATCACTCATTGCAACCATCATGTTTTCATACTGCTCGTGGAGTGCAAAGAATTTTCCTGTGTGAAATTCACTGTTGGGGGTAATCCTTTACATTGAATTTCTGCACAACCATCCATCTTGTATGGGTGTACATGTAAATCGTCTTGCAAAATCCGCCTTACCGTACGATTGCTGATTCCAAGTGCAGCTGAATGTCTATGAGCAGAAGGACCTGGGCTGCGAATTATCGCTTTCTGACTCAAAATTTTCTGGAGCACGCACTCTGCGTTGGGAGCCGGGCGGTTTATTCTTCAGTATTGCGCCTTTTGGTCAAAGATTTTTAACCCAACATAAGATTGTGTCACGCAAGGGAACAGAATCATTGTCATTAATATTGAATCCGTAGCAAAATTCACGCGGTATCGCAGTCACAGACTCGCCATTCCTAACAAAATAATCATATGCAAACTTGCGTCCACTGCTCCATGATGCCGACTGCAGGTGAAATGCTATGAGCCACGAAATGGAATGTCACATGCCGCACGTCTCTCCCTTTCATAACGACCGAGTATAAGCCATTCCATAAACACTTGGTTCCCATGTCCCACTCTGTATAACAAATTGACAAACTTTTAAATAGTTCCGATAGTTCTCAATAGGTGACACTATTATTGGGACGGGTAAAAAAAGTGTTCGGGAAAATTGTGATGTAGATTAAGTATAAACTATTCTCATTTGACAGTATCAGAGGTTTCCCGATAAACCTAGTGCTTTTTTTACAATCGTTAGAGAGTGATGAAAGTTTGAATTGAACATTGCATCTTCTTTGTGCTGAAGTTGACGTTTTATTCATGATTCAAAGCTAGACAGCGAAGACTGTTGAAAATGCATTCTACTGATAAAAATTGTCACTACGATGACCTTTTCTACAATTTAAATTATTTGTTGATTTGTTTATTTCATTTATTTTTACTGGTACTGGCAGAATTAAGATTATAAGGCCTTCTATTCCACTCAACCAGTTACAAATACATAACAAATCATAAATACACAAAACAATGGAATAATAATAATAATAATAATAATAATAAATTTATTTATTTATTTATTTTATTTAATCTAATTTAATATTTAATTTATATTTAATTTTTATTTGAATTTTATTTAAATTTTATTTAAGTTTTGTTTAAATTTTATTTAAAATTTATTTATTATTTATTTATTTACTTATTTATTTATTTACTTACTTACTTACTGATTTACTTACTTATTTACTTACTTACTGATTTACTTATTTATTTATTTATTTATTTATTTAATTTAATCTAATTTCATTTATATTTAATTTTTATTTGAATTTTATTTAAATTTTATTTAAATTTTGTTTAAATTTTATTTAAAATTTATTTATTATTTATTTATTTATTTACTTATTTATTTATTTACTTATTTACTTACTGATTTACTTACTTACTGATTTATTTACTTACTGATTTACTTACTGATTTACTTACTTACTGATTTATTTATTTATTTATTTATTTATTTATTTATTTATTTATTCATTTATTCATTTATTCATTTATTCATTTATTCATTTATTCATTTATTCATTTATTTATTTATTTATTTATTTATTTATTTATTATTCATATTTGTGTGCTGAACAACAGCCAGAGGCCAATTTATAGTTCAGCACAATACAAAAACAGAAGATAGAAAGGTGTAAAAATAAATAAATAATATCTTAAATAAGAAAAACATACATAAATAAAATTGGGAACAAGAAACAGTATATACTAATAATCAAAACGAAACTATATCTTAAAAGGATCTAAATTGTTTCCATGCAAATTGGCATATTTTATGGATCTACAGACTGGAGAAAGTGATTTTGAATTTCTGTTATAAAAGCTTTTTTGAAATCTTAAACCTTTTGTAGGAATACGAAGGCTGATGTTGTTTATGATAGACTCACAATCAATATCACCCTTGATAACTTTGCAAAGAAATTGATAATCAAGATTTTGACGTCTAGAATAAAGGCTACAATAGTTAAAATATTTACAGGTAATCTCATAATTGAAGTCAGAGGAATTGGGTATAAATCGAGAAGCACATAAGGAAATATATTTTCTTTGAATATTTTCCAATTTAACCGAATCAGTTGAAGCAATGGAATTCCAGGCTACAGATGCATATTCAAGTTTAGATCGAACCAAAGTAAAGTATAGAATTAATAGAGACTCTGGAATAGAAAAAGAATAAGTTATAGACCTTATTAAATCAAGCATTCTTATTGAATGATTATAAATATATTGAACATGATCATGAAAATATAATTTAGAATCGTGTAATAGACCAAGATCTTTAATAGAATTTTTCCTAATATTACAGACGTTATTGAGAGAATAATTAAATTTTATGGAAGTAGATTTTCGTGAGTACGAAATGACAAAAGGTTTTGTATGATTTGAGGCTTTCTCGGCGTTGGTTCGCTAATATGTTTTCGCGGGATATCAGCCGAGTTAAGATTTTGGAATGCTCCAAGCTTTCGACTGCTATCTCTGCAGCCATCTTCAGGGAAGTGATGTCCGAACAGAAAGTCGAAAGGTTATATAGATGTGGCTGTCTCAGGTGAAACGGGATTGGTTGGCGGATCGGCCAATCCGGGGCCGGGAATTGTAATCGCTCGTAAGCTCCGCCCCTCCCGGGATTGCTGCGTGAAGTTTGGCGGGCGGCGAGCCCTGTTCCGTCGGTTGGAATCGGTTGCCGTCCTCGGTCCGTGATCTTCATGACCTTGATTGTAAGAGGGCCTGAGTTGGTCTAAGGCCGGTGTCCATGCCTGACTGAGCTGGAGTCCACTGTCTCTGTTAATACTGTTTGACCACACCAAGGTCATTAACAAATCAAGCCACTACTGGGATCGTACAATCAAGGAGGCCATAGAGATCAAGCTGGAGAAAAACAACTTTAACAGAGACAGTGGACTCCAGCTCAGTCAGGCATGGACACCGGCCTTAGACCAACTCAGGCCCTCTTACAATCAAGGTCATGAAGATCACGGACCGAGGACGGCAACCGATTCCAACCGACGGAACAGGGCTCGCCGCCCGCCAAACTTCACGCAGCAATCCCGGGAGGGGCGGAGCTTACGAGCGATTACAATTCCCGGCCCCGGATTGGCCGATCCGCCAACCAATCCCGTTTCACCTGAGACAGCCACATCTATATAACCTTTCGACTTTCTGTTCGGACATCACTTCCCTGAAGATGGCTGCAGAGATAGCAGTCGAAAGCTTGGAGCATTCCAAAATCTTAACTCGGCTGATATCCCGCGAAAACATATTAGCGACAAAAGGTTTTGTTTCATTAATTTTCATTCCATTATCGTCAGACCAAAGTTCAATAGAGTTAATATCATTTTGAAGAGTTTGGCAATCGGCAGAACTATTTATTGAGCGACAATTTTGATAATAATAACAGTAAGAACAAAGTGTAGATGTGTTCAGTTACATGTAATTCTAAGAATTAAATAATTACACAAAGCTGTACATAAGCTTAATAGTGTATATAATTCATCAATGTAGACCTACATTCTTTATTAATGTGTAAACAGTAAAAGTAGTGAATTCTAATGTACATAGTGTAAATAATGTAAATTATAAATATTAGTATAATTGTTAAAGTGGTCCATGTTTTGTTCTACTCCACTTTACGAAACAAGAGACGTATGAACCGTCAATCAACTACTTCACTTGCTAGATGGACGTGCGTCGTCCACTTAAAAACACGAGTAATACTTAATCTTGTAGCCTCCTGGAACAAAGTAAGGTCCCTGGTAATAACTAAAGAAGCCACACTTACACGAAAAAATTGTCGATCTCTATCGATTAGTAGAAGTGAGGTATCTTTGAACGCCAGTGTACCTGCATATTACAGGGTTACTACAAAATAAATTGACACTTTCAATGTTGTATAAAGCAAAAACTATCTGTGATAAGGACATGCATTTTGCGCTGTTAGGTTGAGAAGCTGTTTAGAAGGAAGACTATCTCATCTTCCAACAGGATGGAGTACTTCCCCACTCGCACCTAGAAATTAGAAATTATCAGGACGAAACACTTCCATAGCGCTGGATTTGCCGTGCAAGAGACGACAACCGCGCTCTAGCACGGTGGCCACCAAGGAGCCCCGATTTCACACGGTGCAACTTTTTTCTTGGAGATTTGTGAAAGACAAGGTTTACGTCCTTCACTCCCTAATGATGTAGATGCGTTGCTATCACGATACCTTTGGTAGTGTTGATGCAGTTATATTACCTAGAGTTGAAGATGAACTATCATCTTGATGTGTGCCGTGTGACACAAAAATAACATCTTGAATTTTTGTGAGTTCACAAAGTAAACGTGTAGAACTACTTTATGAAACACTGTAAACTGGTTCATGAAAATATTAGTAGTTTGGATTTATAAAGCATTGAAGGTGTCTATTTTTTTGTACTAACTCTATACGGAGTGAACCGTGAGTAACGTCATTAATTTCAAGGGTTATTCTTTGAGGTATATGAAACAAAATAGTAATATGCGTTACAAGAGCGGTATGTTGAAGTTTTCATGTTCGAGGAAAAGTTTGAAAAAGCGATTGAAAGAAAACATACCGCTCGTGTATCGTACATTATTTTGTGCGAAGATCGTTTATTACATACCTGAAAGAGGAATTTCTAATTAGTTGCAATGAAATATCCATCTTGGGTTCTGTTCAATGACGGCAAATTTGCAAAACAAAAATATCTATCTTCAACATTGTTGCTTTAAATTGGTTTCTGTGTTTACTATAATCCAGCAGGCCGTGATATACGTCTGTCTTTTTTTTCCCCCAGTCTATGATGAGTCTGGAATCTTGTTGATTTTTTCACGGCTTCCTTAATGTTACTTGTATCACAAATGCAGTAACTTTAGTGGAGTTGTAGACTTCACTTAATTTTTGCAAATATTTAAAAACAATAATTAACAGTGCAATTTAGGTGAAATTGCAGTGGTAAGTTTCCAATTTATAATTATTACTATATTGAACGTCTCTAAAAATAATATGTTAAAAGCCTAAGGTAGTAAAATCAATATGTCACTTAAGCGGTAAGAAGAGGGAAATTGTTATGTGTGTTAGGTTGGGAATACTGAATGTGGAATTTTATACTTTCCGCGGATTGGTTTTGTGCGGAAACCAAGCAAATACGCACCATCTCGCTCAAAAGCTTTATACAATTTTGCACGTTTTTTACTTCCTTTTCGATAAAATATAATTTTATGTGAAACATTTCTGAGCGTATTTTGGGAAAGCTATTAAATTAATAGCCAATAAGCTCAGAAAATTTAAGAGAGTATGTATTATGATAATAAATAACAAAGAATTTTACTTTGATCCTCTAAATGTGCAGAGATTTGATCCGAACTAGTGTAACTTTTCGTTCTGCAAAGGAATTTTAAAATGTAATGCACTCTGACAACGCTGGAAAAGGTTATTGCCTGAAGAGAGGTCTTAATGTGTGTGTTTTTTTTAATTCATATCAGAAAATAATGGTTTAGATACTACAAATGAAAATTGGCTTATTCAGTGTTATTATAAATGTAATATAGATTATTCCAGCCCACAGAGAAGATTTAGAACCCGAAATTGATTGAGATATAGATCCTGTAATTTGTAGTCAATATGGAAACTTGTAAAAAATAAAGATATATATAATTTGAACTGGTAATGGAAATTACGGGAAAACGGCTGAACGGATTTAATAAATGGCCCCTCATTTTGAAGCTTGGAACCCAAAGTTTTTCGGAAAAATAGTAGTTTTCAGTGAAATATCAATTTTCCTACATAATTTTCCTATTTTCCAAAATCCATCTGTCGTCAGTTTTGAGAACTAGCTAATTGCGTTCAGGAGAAGCGAAGCGAGCATCAAGTCGGCCGTGTTCCATTTCAGAATAAAACAAAACACACACTACAGTAAACAATATTACACGAAGGCCATAATCTGCAAGGATACTGACATATTTAGAGCTCAAATTAAATTGGTTATTAAAAACTTAACTTAATAAAAATAATTTACAGGTTCGATTCTGTGGTGTGTAATTTTCTGGGTACAGCTGTGTATTGGATATTAAAAACTACAAAACTTGAGGTGGTTTGATGACATTATTACTATTAGAAATGAAATATTATTGTAGTTAATGCCGTGATGTGACTATTTTTCATTAATTATACATATTAATGCTATATTGATTATATGAAAGTGAATCTTTTTGGGGTTATATAAGTAGATGTAGAGAATAACTTAAATTAGATTTTGATTTCTATATTTTACTGATTGGCGGCTATATAGTATATATAGTATATGTTACTGAAAGCTATAAAACTTACGTAAGATAATAATATTATTAAAAATCAAATATTTTTATAGTTATTAATCAAGTGGGGTTGGGTCTTTTTCATATATTTAATGGCGGTGTGGTGTAGATATTTATATGCGTGGTTCTCTTCAGTATTGGCTCGAGAGAGAGTATCTTTCATTATTATGGAAGCAAATAACTTTCAGAATGTCTGGTATTCTTCATTGAAAATAAATCTGAAAAATGTTTATTTGAACGTCTAATGAACTTAGTTTGCAGCATTTGCTGCACAAGCCACTAGTAAAGATATATTGATCAAATAAAAAAACTGTATGAATAAATAATATTTTAAAATAAATTATTCATTTTACATTAAAAAATTTAAAGTACCTATATGCTGTTCACATGGAAGAACTATACATGCGTGAAAAACTGTATTAAAGCATCTTATTTAATTTATGAGTTATGCGGTAAACGCTGACCGGCTGAACAAAATACTGCACAAATTTTCAAAATTAAAACAAATAAGTATTATATTAGCGAAAGGCGACATACCGCTTAATTGAAGTTGTAATTCTGCTGTGAATGATCAATATCTTATAGTATTCATGTCAATATTCATGACCGATTTTCGTCTATTGTATAGAGAAATTATATTACGATCGATTGGAATATGCGCAGAGTTTTATCATGGGACTTTGTGAAAATTATTTGCTTGCATATGCTTAAATTGTAGAAATTACAGTATTATTAAAGACAAATATATCTCCAATTTTAAATTATTCTATTGCGCAGAATGTAGAAAATTAAAATTTCCATAGTCTTCTAATTTATAGATCAATAAATTAAAATACAGACAGAAATATAATTTATAAATGATAAAGAATAAATTGTTGCGAAACAAGTCAAATGTAGAGAAAGTATGGGCAACTTTATGACATTAATTTCTCTTGGATGTATACATAATGAACCGTAAGTAATTTTATTAATTTTAGGGGTTATTCTTTGACCAAAATAAGTTTATGAAACAATATTTATTAAATCAAATTTCTAATACGACAAATAAAGCAATCGTGAATATTAAAAATAACATCTTTAACATCAACTCTTTCAACTCTTAAGAAAACACTTAAAACTACGGACCAAAAAAAAAAAAACTGAAGCATTCACCTCAACGTATAATAAAATTATCCTTTCTCTTTAATACTAACAGTATAACTACAGATCTCATTTTTTTTCTTAATTATTAAAATGAGATCTGTAGTTATACTGTTACTATTATTTATACATTAAAGGTTTAACATTACTATCAATAATATTTATATTCCATCAATTATTTATTTTATACTACTAGGTTCAAAAAGTTCCCGGAATTTTACTACCATTTTTCGTATTAATATATAACAAGGGATATTATACATTTGTTTTGTTGGTAACATTCATGATGTCATTTTCTTTAAGTGTGTTGATAATGGCGATTGTTGGTTTTGAGTTGTAGGCAATTGTTTATCATAGTGTTTTGTTTGTTCGTCGCATTTTGTAATTATGTCCACAGAGCAACGTACAAACATCAAGTTCTGTGTTTTGATACACAAAACTCCTGCAGGGACATTAAGATTGTTGGAAGAAGCATATGGAGAAGCAGCTCAAGTGTATGCCTGGCATAAACGCTTTTCTGGTGGCCGCGATAGCATCAAAGATGACGTACGCAGCGGCCGACCAACAACTGCAACAAATGAAGCGTGTGCGTAATGTTGTGAGGGACGACCGACGTAAAGCCATGAAAGAGATAGCAGCAGAGGTCGGAATATCAGTCGGAAGTGTACACAATGTTCTTCACAAGCATTTCAACGTGCATTACGTGTCTCAGAAGTTAGTTCCGAAAATGTTGTCGGCAGAACAGAAAGAAACAAGAATGACTCTTGCTGGGGACATGATCAGTATGGCTGATGAAGATGGTGATTTCTTAAACAAAATTATTGCTGGTGATGAAACTTGGTACTACTTGTACGACCCAGTCCCTAAACGACAGTCATCTGAGTGGAAATCGAAAACATCTCCTCGGAAGCAAAAATTTCCTAGGGACACTTCCAAAGGCAAAGTTATGTTGGAAGTTTTCTTCGACTCTCAGGGTCTCATCCACCATGAGTTCATTCCAGAAGGTCGTACTGTAACGAAAGAATTGTACGTAGAAATCTTCCGTCGCCTCCGGGACGCAGTGAGAAGGAAACGTCCAGAAAAGTGGGTAGAAAACAACTGGTTTCTTATGCATGGCAATGCACCTTGCTCATCGCGCAATTATTGTAAAGAATTTTCTTGCCAGGCACAACATAACTGCTTTGGATCACCCACCATACTCTCCTGATCTCTCACCACCTGATTACTTTCTGTTTCCCCGTCTGAAAAGTCATCTGAAAGGACGGAGATTCAATTCTGAAGACGTTATCGCAAACGCGACGAGAGCACTAAGACGGGTTTCACAAAATGGCTTCCAGCCTGCTTCCAGGAACTCTACACGCGTTGGCAAAAGTGTGTTGTTGCGGAAGGCAACTATTTTGAAGGGAATGCTGTAGAATAGTGTTTAAGGTACGTTGTTTCTATGATAGTAGCAAATTCCGGGAACTTTTTGAACCTAGTATGTATAAGTATATATATATATATATATATATATATATAAGGTCCTATTTTAAATAATCAATTATTGATAAATAGATTTAACAAGAATATATTTTTTATATAAATAATATATATATATATCAATAATTTAGATTTATATTAATATAAATCATATATATTATATATATATATACCTCTATTTTTCAACAATAATGCTGTATATTCATAGATGATCTGTATTATATATAAATTAATTATTATAATATAAATAAATCTATTTTTTAGTAAAATAGGTTATTTTATTTAAATAATTAATTTATATATACAACCTTATATTAACAAAAAATCGAATTGCCAACATTTAATAGAATACTCATTATAATCTATAAATGTAAGACCAACAAAGAAAACATTATCTTAAAATACATAGACAAGACTAATGGAGGAAATGCAAGAGAAGACATGAGAAGAACGAGTGTAGGAAGGAAGCGACTACCAGATATTAGTGATTGTGAGGACTGAATAGATAGGGCGTTGGAGAGGTTATAGCGAAGAAGAAGAAGAGTGCTAAAAAGTGAGTGCAGAAAAGTTAGGGGTGGCAAAAGTGTAAGAAAAGGAACAGAGAAGAAAGTGTTAGTGTAAGAAGATAGGGTAAGAGTGTAATAAGGTAAACTATCAAACAATGAATACAATGATATCTGAACAAATGTGAAGTGGAATGAGAGAGAAATTGGAAGTGTAATTTAAGTGAATTAGATATTTGATGTTTTTCAATGTTTTGGATTGGGAGTAGTAGCAGGGGTACTATAACTGTAGGAGTATTATCGAAATAAATATATGGATAGGGGTGATAAAATAGGAAATTTAGGAATGGAAGGGAAACAGTCTAGGTAGGAGGGAGAGAATAGAAGAGGATAGAGGGGGAAGGACATATAGCAATTCAGTCATAATAGAACATTAGAAAGCAATCAAGAAATTCTCGGCAAAGAATACCTTAATAGAAAAGGGTTATATGTATTAAAGGGATGGTGGATCGAAAAACAGAAATGTGAAGGTCCACCATAACTGTGAATTGTAAAGTTGAATGACAAATAAATATCAATATCAATATCTTAAAATAACAAAAATAAAGTGCCTGAATAAAGGGTTATCGTGATAGGATAAATAAAGTAATCTAAAATTACCTTTATTACATTTAATAGAATTAAAATATTACCTAAAATATCAAAAATTTTTGTGCACCATACACCAAAATGTATAATAAAATATACATTATATTAGAGAAGTAAGCTAAGTAAGCTAATGGGTTCATACCCCATTTATAGAGGAAATCCTCTCTTCTCTAATGACCAACAATTCAACAAAAATCCTCTTAACAACAACTCTAATAAGAGGTATAATTATTAATTTCAATTTCATCAAATTCATGATTAGGGGCATGAATAGGATTAGAAATTAATTTATTATCATTTATTCCTCTAATATCAACTAATAAGAATGTATACACAACAGAAGCTTCAATGAAGTACTTTATTATACAAACTCTAGCATCATCAACTCTGCTATTCCTAATTATTAGAAAATCAATAATTGAAGAATTATATAGGAAATAGGAAGGTGAACAAATACTGATTGTAACTACACACTAGAATGAGTTGAGTCTTGCACAAAACTAAAAGCAAGTGCAAGATAAAACAAAAAAATAATGTTTATTAAATATGTAAATTGTAGAAATCGTATTTAAATAATACTATATCTTTGTGTAAAAAATATTATAAAGTGTGTAATGTAAGGGTTCAATTGATTACTTGTATGTACTTTGTCTGTGATCTATAATATAATAAAAATACACTGCTCTCTTAAATTGAATACTCCCCAGAATAAGGGTCTAAGTAAAAAGGGAAACAATCTATCATATACCCTTATTTCGGGAGGGTGGTATTCAATTGGCTGAGGATATTGGGAATTAAATCAATTGCTTTCTCAAAACACGCTATGTCCTACTTTTCACGTGCGATATTATTTTTCTCTAGTGTTAATATTATATTATATAATTCCATTGCCGCTGTAATTATATTTTAGTTCCTATTTTATTTTACTTATTTATTTATATTATTATTATTATTATTATTTTTTTTATTTTAATATTATATCTGAACTGCGACCGAGCACGAGCGCTGCCCATTCGGTCTCAAATTTTGTTAATACTACTGTATCTTCTTTTTACATGGTACAGTCATTAAGTTCTGACACTGACGCCTGAAGGGTAGGCACCCACAATTATCTGGGTGTCTCAGAAGATGCCGCGTGATACGGCGTACACTTAAACAGATCGACATCCTCCCTCAATATAGTCGCCGTTGGCCGCTATGCACGTCTGCCAACGTTGGTGTAGCTGCTGGAAGCACCGCTGAAAGATGTTGGCAGGAAGATGCCGTACGGCTTCTCTTGTGGCAGTCATGATCTTTTCGGCAGCACAAAAATTACGCCCACGTAGGATTGATTTCATGAGGGTAAAGAGAAAAAAAATCGCATGGTGCGAGATCAGGTGAGTACGGAGGGTGTGGCAAAACAGCGACCTGTTGCCTTGCAAGTTCCTCTTGGACAATGATGGAGCGATGTGCAGGGGCGTTGTCGTGTAGCAACAGCCAATTCTTCCTATGCCAAAGCTCAGGACGCTTACGACAAATTGGATTGCGCAAACGGCCAAGAATCTCTTTGTAGAGGATCTTGTCTACAGTTGCACCTTGTGGGATGAATTCTATGTGAACAATTCCATTTGAATAAAAAAAAAAACTGTTAAAGCATCACCTTGCCTTTTGACCTGTCTTGTTGCGGATTTTTCTGTCGTGGAAATAATGGCGTTTTCCAAGTGGCGGATTGTTGCTTCAGTTGCGGATCGTAAAGGAAACACCATGTTTCGTCTCCAGTTATGATCGGTTATAGCAATTTCGCCTAATTTCTGACAGAACGTGAGTGTTTGCCCGTTGCTCAAACTGCAACATACTCGAGTTCCGACGCGCGCATTCAAATCACCGTCACAACAAAGACCGTAGTTCTGCTTACACTATATGCACGTAACTGTATGATGCTGGGACGAGAGACTAACTGACAAGGTACCCTATCACTGCGCCACCTATTCGTTCTAGTGCACCACACCGCCACTATGCCCTCAGTCTCAGAACTTAATGAATGTACCACGTATATTGCTTGTATTATTTTATTTGTATTTCTCTTTGTTTTGTTTTGTAATTATATTTCTTTATTCTGTATATTTGAATTTAAATAAATAAATAAATAAATAAATAAAATAAATAAATTAAAAATTAAAAAATGTTTCACATAAAACAATTTTTATCTCGAAAGGAAGCAAAAAACAAGTAAAATAATTGTATTAAACATTTTGCTTGAAATATCTCAAAGAATAATCCCTTGAAATGAATGATATTACTTATGGTTTACTCTTAAGTATATCCGTTAAAATCTTGCGGTCGGCGATGTGAGTGGAGGCATAGCACGTGTTCATTATTTCACTTTCTGTCTGCAGTTCTCGGGAAGACGAGGAGCATATTTCACCCAGGGGGATCCCTGGAGATGAACAGTACGATGAAGGCGAGAAGCTGCAACCTAGAGCTGCCCAACGGCGAGTCCTGCCAGTACACCCTGGGGGTGACGCCACCTGCCCACGACACCTGCTCGTTCCCCGACTACAACGACGAATATTGCCACGTCAGTGTGGATATCGTCGACGTCGCTCTCACGGGAATGTACACGCTGACAGCGACTGAGTTGAGCGGATTCGCCAAGATCGACATCTTCGTTGTATATCTCAAAACTGGTAAGAAGTAATTGCAGTAAGTAAGAGGAGCACCAGAAACCAACCTTGCCCTCTGTCACGACTTCTTGACACCACACCATGTACAATAAAAACAGATGACTGCGTGAATAATTTCGAGTTTCGAATCACAAAATCCCAGTGATTTTTAAGAGGAATAATTAATAACTGTTGCAATGTGGCGTTTGAAAGTTAATTTATTATCACATTCTATACTTAAGTCGTTTATTCTTGAAACACATTCCAAATTTTTGCACACTAATAGAATGAAGTGTGAAAATACAGAGTGTAACAAAAAGGTATGTCAAAACTTTAGAGAAATATTTTTCACATGCAGATGATGAAAATGTTTTAATGTAAATATGGGTCCAGAAACGCTTTATTTCCGTGTTAGAGCTCATTTTCCACAACTAGTCCTCTCCAAACTTGTAATCTGACTGTAGTAGTGTTTACGTCTGATTAGTGGTGGTAGGGTCGTGACGTAATTCTTAGATTCACCACCAGTGTTGATTTGCAACTGTACGTACAAAGGTTGTGCGGCTCACTTCATTGCTTGACTACGTCGGTTGCTAAATGAAAGTTTCCGTGACATGAATAGGGACAGGTGGACCAATTACTTGGCCTTCCCGGTCTCCGGACCTAAACCCACTAGGCTTTTACATATGGGGACATTTGAAAGCTCTTGTTTATGAAACGTCCCGCACCGTGGCGTCGCGGTCTAAGGCATCCCGCCTAGGACTCGCGTTACGGAATGCGCGCTGGTTCGAGTCCTCATGGGGGAAGAAATTTTCTCATGAAATTTCGGCCAGTGTATGGAACCGGTGCCCACCCAGCATCGTGATGCACTTGGCGCTACGATAGGTAGTGAAATCCGGTTGCGAATGCCAGCTATAACGGCTAGGGGGGATCATCGTGCTAATCACACGATACCTCCATTCTGGTTGGATGATCGTCCACCTCTGCTTCGACATGTGGGCCTGAGGTCAGCAGCCGGCTGGTAGCGCCACGGATTATTATTATTATTATTATTATTATTATTATTATTATTATTATTATTATTATTGTTGTTGTTGTTGTTGTTTATGAAACCCCGGCGCAAGATATAGAGAATCTTCGCACTCGTATTGTGGAAGGGTGTGAAACAATACATTGTCCAGGAATACATCAGCGTATCCAGGATTCAATGGGACGGCGGGTTGATGCATGTAGTGCTAATGGAGAATATTTTTTAACACTTCTTGTAAAGCAGAATTTCATGCGGTATGTTCCTGAGTCTTTCCTATGATATGTAGCCGAAATTGTAGAAAATGAACTCTAATACGGAAATAAAGCGTTTCCGAACCCATCTTTATATAACATTTTCATCCTCGCGTGTGAGAAATATTTCTCTAAAGTTTTGATATACCTTTTTGTTACACCCTGTATATTCTTTCTTCCTGGATGTCTCCAAATTCTACTACATAGATGAAATGCTGGTGAAGTGTAGGAAGCCACGGCATAGCTCAGTCAGCTGAGGCACTTGCCTGACGATCCTGAGTTGGGCCCGGGTGTGGGTTCGATTCCCGCTTGGGCTGATTACACGGTTGAGTTTTTCCGAGGTTTTCCCCGACCGTAAGGCGAATATCAGTTAATCTATGGTGAATCCTCGGCCTCATCTCGCCAAGTACCATCTCGCTATCACCAATACTATCGACGCTAAATAACTCGGTAGTTGATATAACGTCGTTAAATAACCAAGTTAAAAAAAAGTGTGCAGCAAGTTCAGACTCTGACTTTGGCCTACTAAATGTTGACGGGGAGAAATGATCGATTCGTTCTGCATACAGCCTCAGGGGTCTGTGATGTGCTACAATGCTCAGTTTCATTTCAGCCATGCTGAGAAACGTCATGCTCCTTAAAATGAAATGGTCCGCGGCTGTCAGGTGACAGGAAGATATCCTAAAGCCAGAAAACACGAGAAAATATAAAAGTATAATAGGACTATGATTAAGGAGATAAACGACAATTAGAAGGCTGCTATATTGCCACTAATGTCCTAGAAACAAAGACCTGTACAGTGTTTTGCCCTTTAATCAACTGAATACCAAGAGCTGACCACTTGGGAGAGACAGCGAGACAAAGTAATGAGACAGCCAGGACAGGTAATGAGACAGACGAGATAATTGTTGAGAAAGACGAGACAGATAAGAGGCATGGACAGGTGGACGAATATAACGGGCAAGTGGGTAGGTAGATCTGTAACAGCCAGAGAGATATTGATAGCTATGTATTAGATAGCTAGAGAGATGACTAACGAGCCAGACATATTCATGCATGCATACATACATACATACATACAGACATAAGATAGAACCAAACAGATAGACGGATGGACAGACGGAGAGACGACGGACGGACAGAAAGAGAGACGGACGGATAGACGGACAGAAAGAGAGATGGACGGACAGAAAGATAGACAGACGGACAGAAAGAGGGACGGACGGACAGAAAGAGGGACGGACGGATAGACGGACAGAAAGAGAGACGGACGGACAGATAGACAGAAAGAGAGACGGACGGACAGACAGAAAGAGAGACGGACGACAGACAGACAGAAAGAGAGACGGACGGACAGACGGACAGAAAGAGAGACGGACGGACAGACGGACAGAAAGAGAGACGGACGGACAGATAGACAGAAAGAGAGACGGACGGACGGACAGAAAGAGAGACGGACGGACAGACGGACAGAAAGAGAGACGGACGACAGACAGACAGAAAAAGAGACGGACGGACAGACGGACAGAAAGAGAGGCGGACGGACAGACAGACAGAAAGAGAGACGGACGGACAGACAGACAGAAAGAGAGAGGACGGACAGACGGACAGAAAGAGAGGGGGACGGACAGACAGAAGAAAGAGAGACGGACGGACATACGGACAGAAAGAGAGACGGACGGACAGACGGACAGAAAAAGAGACGGACGGACAGAAAAAGAGACGGACGGACAGACAGACAGAAAGAGAGACGGACGGACAGACAGAAAGAGAGATGGACGGACGGAAAGAGAGACAGATGGACAGGAAGAGAGACGGACGGACAGACAGAAAGAGAGACAGGCGGACATGCGGACAGAAAGAGAGAGACGGACGGACAGACAGACAGAAAGAGAGACAGACAGACAGAAAGAGAGACGGACAGACAGAGAGAAAGAGAGACGGACAGACAGACAGAAAGAGAGACGGACGGACAGAAAGAAAGAGAGATGGACGGACAGACAGAAAGAGAGATGGACGGACAGACAGACAGAAAGAGAGACGGACAGACAGACAGAAAGAGAGACGGACGGAGACACGAACGGACAGAGACGGACGGACGGATAGAGAGAAGGGTTGTGAAGGCGGAATGTTGTAGGAAAACGATAGAGTCCCGAGAAAAACCCGCAGGAATCTTGGCTTTATTAATGACTAATAATACTTCGCCATGACTGGAATTCGAACATGGATCAGCAGCCATCGTCAGATCACGCCAACTGTGCTACAAGGCTTCTGAAGATCTGCATGCAGTTAACATTGTTTATGTGACATGAGCTAAGATAAACTAATATAAGATTTCTTCATATTGTGCAACATAAAATGGATGCGGTATTCAAAGTCAATCAATCAATACGACATCTGACTGACTTAACTTGTCTTGCAAGTGCTTAAAATAATACTTTAAACGAACTTTTGACAGCGCAACATGCAAATAGACTTCAACGACAGAAAGACGAAATCTTTTGCTCATTTCATTTTGTTTGACGCCAAGAATCTCTGTTCACAATAGTATGAGGTTGGGACAGCTATAATCCAACCCACTCAAGAATGAAAGATGATGTCTACAAGTGCACGTGTTGAGATATTTCATGATTGGCCGTCTACCGCAGTACACCTCTTGGCGTAAAGACTGTAGTCCGATATATATTTTACCATTTATTTTTTTTTCAAATAAATAACGCTATAGTAATAAAATACATGTTAAATTAATAATTATATTTTAATTTCAAATATATTCACGGTAAGATTACAGCTTCAATTACAATGTGCGAAGGGCTGTAATGCCTTACGGCAGCGGTGGCGAAAATGTGATCGTGCGCCGAGCCACTGTGTAACCTGCAGCTTGCATAGCACCTATGGAGGGGGCGAACACCCGAAGGGAAGTCAAGCAACTGTCTGACTTATTAACGGATTTTCATTTTCCTTACGTCAAGCACTTAAATATAATTTATACAGTACAAGGCTACAAACTAATGTTTAATACGTGCAACGAAGAAAGAAATGAACAATAAATGAACAATATCACAACCTAAAATTAACTGTCTTCAGAATGTCTCTGCGACAGAGTTTCAAAATCAGGAATTATGTCACTTACTGTCAGTCGTAGTTGATCACGAAGGTATTTGTCTGTCAGTCGTGATCTAAATTTGATTTTTACTATTCTAATTGTTGAAAATAATTTTTCACAAACGTAAGTTGTGGCTTCAATAGAGCAAGCGAAAGAACGAAGCTTCGGATATTTATTTTTTGGCAAAGATTTGAAAGTTCAACATTTGTCAAGTCCTTACATCTAGCTTTCATTTGACATCACATAGTAAATCAGCGAGTTCAAATTGAAGATCTAATCGCATTATTCGTACATCTGTTGAAAAAGGGTCGACGTACAGAGATGATGATGATAATGATGATGATATGATGATGATAACAACAACAATAACACTTAACCTTTTACTGTTTCATGAGTAACATGTAGTACAATGCCGTTTTATGTTGTACAACCGTTTTCCTCGTAATACTTGCGAACAAATCATACATTTAATACTCTCATCATATTGACAGCAAAAAAATGCGTCCTCCCATCCTGCTTGGAACTTTCATACATGGTTTCGAGAGAGACATATGCCACTCGCAGGTCAGAGACAAATGCAAATGGAAACGGAGTTTGATTCAGTGAGTGAGAGGTGGGGGTTGGCGGACGTTAGAAGCAAGAGAAATGCACAGATATCACTGCGAGCCACAATGTCTCGCGAGTCACGTTCTCGCCACGGCTGCCTTACGGACGTGCTTCTCTTCTGAATGACGTCATTCGAGAGGCGGCCGTTGAATATATCACTTCACATTGGCGGCTTATGAATTGTGTAATCTTATGGTACATGCATTTCAAGTTAAAATATAATTATTAGCTTAACATATATTTTATTACCTTAACATTATATTCGAAGAAAAGAAAGAAACAGTAATAATTATCAGCCAATATTGTTTTAAGCCAAGAGATGTACTACGGCAGACAGTCAATCACGAGACATCAAAAAGCGTGGATTTGTTGACATCAGGTTTCTCTCTTGATATGGATAGATTACAGCAACAATGTTATCGCTTTTAATTAAGCTCACCCTCGAAGCAGAATCACATGATAGAACTGTGCAATGAGCGAGTGCGGAACACTGATTTAGCTCACAAGCAAACATTCTGATGGGAGCAGATGAAAAAGGTAATTTTTTTATTCCACCATGTTAATAATGTCAAAATAAGTGCTTATACAAATTTTGACCACTCGACCGCAATTACGATGGCCGTAAAAAATAAGTTCGCCAGGGGCTGCCAACAGAAAAAGAACACAATTTCATTGGACAAATTTATTGGAACAGACACAACAATTATTGTTAAGCTATTTTTCCAACATATTGTTAATCTGAATTGAGACATTTCTCTTATCTTGGGATCGACAGACGCAGTCAAACGCTGGTTACGAACTGAAGCGCCTCACTTCTACGACACAAAAATTGATCTCATTTTATGACAAATGTCTCAATTCCAGTGGTGGATATGTTGAAAAATAATGCAACAATTGCTGTATTTTATGCAAATCTAGTCTTTCAGGTAAGGCTCCCTGTAAAGCAGATTTGAATAATTTCAAGGGAAAAAATTGTTCCGAGGCCGGGTATAGATCCCGGGACCTCTGGTTAAACGTACCAGCGCTCTTTCCAACTGAGCTACCCGGGAACTCCACCCGACACCGTCTCTTGAAATTATTCAAATCTGCTTTACAGGGAGCCTTACCTGAAAGACTAGATTTGCATAATATATACGTCACTGTGTACGTTAACAGAAAACCACAATTCCAAGTCACACAGAGATTGTGTGCACTCGAGGTGGGTCTCTGGCGTTTCGTCAGCCCACGCGAGTTGTGTGGATGTAAAGGGAAAAGTTGAGACGGTGTCGGGTGGAGTTCCCGGGTAGCTCAGTTGGAAAGAGCGCTGGTACGTTCAACCAGAGGTCCCTGGATCTATACCCGGCCCCGGAACAATTTTTCCCTTGAAATTATTCAAATTGCTGTATTTGTTTCAATAAATATTTCCATGCAATTGTGCTTTTTTTCTATAAACGACCCCAGGGAAAATCACTTTCTGGACGGCCTCATAATTGCGGTCGAGTGGCCAAAATTTGTATAATCACTTCTTTTGACATTATTAACATGGTGGAAGAAAACCATTTAACTTTTTTTCTGTCCCCATCAGAACGTTTGCTTGTCAGTCTCCACTTTGGACACATATGAGTCTAGTTTTTAAACGGACTGCGCTCAACCAAATAAAACATTGGTACCAACCCAAACTCAGCTCATACAGCGGCGTTAAGATGGACTGGATAGTTCCGAGTCTCACTCGCTAGCCCGGTGAGTGGGTTCTACGTCCAGTTGTATTCCGAATCAGCTTACTTAATACCCTAAGGGTGAAACCTAACCATTTTCCCCCCCATTACTACATATGCTAGTGGATTATAGTGATTTTCTAGGTTGCAGGTTGAATTTTCCTTCTTAGCCCCAAATATTTTCCTAAGCACCTTATTCTCAAACAGCCTTAACCTATGTTCCTCTCTCAAAGTGAGAGTCCAAGTTTCACGATCATAAAAACCTGTTTTACTGAGGTAAAACAAATATTAGTGAATAGTATTTTTCGAGTTAATGAATGACCGATATTAGTGAACTGTAAAAGATTAAGAAAAGAGTAGATGGCAAGACTAATATCAAGGCATCAGAGTAACGAAGGTGTGAATAGTATGAATTATTGATGGTGCACATAAGTCATTACAGCGAATAGTGAACTGAATAACGAATCGGCTGTAGAAGTGAACTGGTATAAACAGTAAGGAATATGTGAAGTGGTAAATAAATAATGAATACCTAAAAATAAGGTAGGATAAGTATTAAATAGACAATGGACTGAGCAGCAAGAGAGAAGATATCTAGCAGTTTTATTAAAGTATACTGCAAGAATAGTAATATGCGTTAAAAGAGCGGTATGTTGAAGTTTCATGTTCGAGGAAAAGTTTCAAAAAAGCTGCACGTAGTTGAGCTTTTTTAATTTCCGAGAATTGAAAGAAAACATACCGCTCGTGTGTCGTACATTATTTTGTGCGAAGATCGTTTATTACATACCTGAAAGAGGAATTTCTAATTAGTTGCAATAAAATCTCCATATTGGTTTCTGTTCAATGACGGCAAATTTGCAAAATATATACCTATATATCAATCTTCAACATTGTTGCTTTAAAATGTTTTCTGTGTTTACTATACTCCAGCAGGCCCTGATATACGTCTGTCTTTTTTTTCTGTTTTTGCGAACTTAAAACAAACGGTAAGGTTATGTAATGAGTCTGGAATCTTGTTGATTTTTTCACGGCTTCCTTAATGTTACTTGCATGACGAATGCAGTAACTTTAGTGGAGTTGTAGAGTTTACTTAATTTTTGCAAATATTTAAAAACAATAATTAACAGTGCAATTTAGGTGAAATTGCAGTGGTAAGTTTCCAATTTATAATTATTACTATAGTGAACGTCTCTACAAATAATATGTTAAAAGCCTAAAGCAGTAAAATCAATATGTCACTTAAGCGGTAAGAAGAGGGAAATTGTTATGTGTGTTAGGTTGGGAATACTGAATGTGGAATTTTAGACTTTCCGCGGATTGGTTTTGTGCGGAAACCAAGCAAATACGCACGATCTCGCACAATAGTAATATACGTTACAAGAGCGGTATGTTGACGTTTTCATGTTCGAGGAAAAGATTGAAAAAAGCGAAACGTAGTTGAGCTTTTTTAATTTCCGAGAACATGAAAACAAACATACCGCTCGTGTATCGTACATTATTTTGTGCGAAGATCGTTTATTACATACCTGAAAGACGAATTTCTAATTAGTTGCAATGAAATCTCCATCTTGGTTTCTGTTTAATGACGCCAACTTCGGAACACCAAAATATCTTTCTTTCAACATTGTTGCTATGAAATGTTTTCTGTGTTTACTATACTCCAGCAGGCCGTGATATACGTCTGTCTTTTTTTCCTCCAGTCTTTAAATGCGAACTTAAAACAAACGGTAAGGTTATGTAATGATTTATTTTTCATTTTAATATTTTAACAATATTATTTATATAACATATTGCAGTAATAACATCGGCATCTGGAATCTTGTTGATTTTTTCACGGCTTCCTTAATGTTACTTGCATTACAAATGCAGTAACTTTTGTGGTGTTGTAGAGTTTACTTAATTTTTGCAAATATTTAAAAACAATAATTAACAGTGCAATTTAGGTGAAATTGCAGTGGTAAGTTTCCAATTTATAATTATTACTATGTTAAACGTCTGTAAAAATATTATGATAAAAGCCTAAAGCAGTAAAATGAATGTCGCGCTTAAGCGGTAAGAAGAGGGAAATTGTTATTCGTGTTACGTTGGGAATACTGAATGTGGTATTTCACACTTACCGCGTATTGGTTCTGTGCGGAAAACAAGCAAATACTGACGATCTCGCACAAATGTTATTTGTAATGATTGTTAATGGCGGTATATATGTGTAAAAATGTGAGGTCCACCATTGCATGTAAGAAATGCTGTGACGAAATATGTCATATTATAATACATTTATAGCCACAGTAAAGATTAAAAAAAGAAAACATGACAATACTAGTCTACAAAAATTAGTTTTTTTTATGTTGCAGATGGTTTACCCAAAAATACATTGCAAGTAATAGAGGCCGAGAACCTGTACCTTCGGGCCGCGAACGCCGCGAGTCCGCAATACTGTGACGTCATGTACCCCGAGGGCAAGACAGAGATGCTGATCTACAACTATGTCAAAGCTTCCAACAATTTCTGGGGAGCGAGCGGTAAGCCGAGTGTCGTACTTGTTACTCGATATTGTACGCCATAAGAATTCACGTCGAGATACCGGTACGTAATAGTTTGAAATTAGAGAAATGCTAAGGTTGTCTGAAAAGTTATTGGGCTCACCTTAAGATTCAGAATCTAAAGGTCCATTCACAATGAAAATTAAAAATAACGTAAGAGTTAACTTAAAATGTGAACGTTACCTTAAGGGGAAAGGATGGTATTTTTTGCTGAAAAATGAGTAAATTAAAAACAAAAATTCTTTAAAATACTCTGTGATATGTGTGGAATGCATAGCATAACATTTTGTGGGTATTTGTGCCCTTATCGGATGTTGAGTCGCCATTTTTGAACTTCCTGCGTTATGGATTTTTAGATCACACGCCCACTTTTATAGTTGTTTCCGGTAAATTAAATTTAAAAAAAATTACCTTTAAACTAACCTTTGATATGTGTGGAATGCATTGCATAACATTTCTATGGGTATTTGTGCCCTTATCTGATGTTGAGTCGCCATTTTTAAACTCCCTGCGTTATGGATTTTTAAATTACTCGCCCACTTTTATTGTTGTTTCCAGTAAATTAAATTTTCAAAAAAAAATTACCTTTAAAATACCCTTTGATATGTGTGGAATGCATTGCATAACATTTCTATGGGTATTTGTGCCCTTATCTGATGTTGAGTCGCATTTTTAAAATTCCTGAGTTATGGATTTTTAAATCACTCACCCACTTTTCTTGTTGTTTCCGGTAAATTAAATTAAAAAAAAATTTTTTCTTTAAAATACCCTTTGATATGTGTGGAATGCACTGCATTACATTTTTTTTGGGTATTTGTGTCCTTATAGGATGTTGAGACGTCATTTTCAAACTTCCTGCGCTATGGATTTTTAAATCACACGCCCGCTTTTATCGGTTTCGAGTAACTTCATTTTTTTTTTTCCTACATTGCCAGACAAAAGTGGATATAATTTCTGAACTATTAAAGATACATGCATGACATTTAGAACACACATTCTTTAGACTATTAGGAAACTTTTCTCTGTAACAGAATTTTGTTAATTGATTTCATTTTAAAAATACGTCCGTTTGTTTGCAAGAAAGGAAATTAGAAAATTGTTATTAAATTTTAATTGTTTATTTTACAAACGTAGGGACTAATATCAAAATTCTGTTACAGACAGTTTGTAGAACGTGCGGTTGCAAATACAGTGCAAAAACAGTTTGAATCTATCTTTAAAAACGGTTTAGATATATCGGTTTTAGTATAATCCTGCATTAAGTTTTTTTTTTTCAAAATTGGGCCCCCAAATAATTTTTTTTTTTATATTTTTATTTGGTTGAGTTACCACAGCTTTGAGCTCTCTACATACAAAAAATTAATATTTTACACCAAATAGGGAAAAAGTTAAAAAAAATACCATCCTCTCCCCTTAAAATCAAAAGGTCATACCATCATTCACGATGGGAATATAAACATAACCGCAAAAATATTTCGTAACTATGGAAACATAACAACGACGTCATTTCATCATATTTTGTTCTATACTTCAGCGCTCCACGATTGTGTACTGTTTCCAAATCAAGTAAGCATAAACATGAAAGTTTGTAGTTTGCAGACTTTCATGTTAACGTCTAACGGTAATGTCAGTGTTTATGTGAATCATTGTGAATGATCCCATTTGTTAATCTGACCGCAAACTTCTGTGTTTATGTTACGTTTGTGTTTAATTTTCATTATGGATGTGCCTTAAGTTGATGTTGGTAAGATATTTTGTAATTAGGAAAGACGACATGTAAGTCCTTCACAACGAATTTTACAGAAACTCCATGGAAACAAAACAAAACAGCAACATCTGTATTTTATGTAATTATAATTCTTGTATTTTAATGTTCATATCAGACGAATGTGGAGTGAAGGCTGAAGGGGTGTCCAAACTGCAGGAAGGAACGTGGAGGCTCGTTCAGTCCAATGACCATGTTTTCCAGTACGTTGAATTCGACGTCCAAATAATATGTAAGTAGCAGACTTACGTCTGTCATCCACGCTCAGATAGGGAGGAATGTCAGGTTTTTTTTCACAAAAAAAAAATAACTATGATATTGAAGAACGGGATCCATTTTTATGAAAGGTCTAGTCTAGTATTTTTTTTTTTATTTACCGGTATACTGACTGAACAAGTTCGCAAGTGACATGCACAATGACACAAACTTTTATACAAGGATTGGCGTTATTTTCAAAGAAAGAAACTTAAAATATAATGACAGACATCTAATTAGAGAAACTAACAATGTTTATACCTGTTGATTAACAATAGGAAGACTAATTTTACTGTATGATATCTGTTAGTCCGTATAGATAATTTATGTTTTCAATCAAACTAAAAGGAATCTCACAATTTCAGTATTAAAGTTGAAAATGAATGAGTAACTAATTAGTGCACGATTCTCAACTGTTGCTGGATGATGTAGGATACACTTACTTACTTACTGGCTTTTAAGGAACCCGGAGGTTCATTGCCGCCCTCACATAAGCCCGCCATTGGTCCCTATCCTGAGCAAGATTAATCCAGTCTCTACCATTATATCCCATCTCCCTCAAATCAATTTTAATATTATCTTCCCATCTACGTCTCGACCTCCCTAAAGGTCTTTTTCCCTCCGGCCTCCCAACTAACACTCTAAATGCATTTCTGGATTCACCCATACGTGCTGCATGCCCTGCCCATCTCAAACGTCTGGATTTAATGTTCCTAATTATGTCAGGTGAAGAATACAATGCGTGCAGTTCTGTGTTGTGTAACTTTCTCCATTCTCCTGTAACTTCATTCCACTTAGCCCCAAATATTTTCCTAAGCACATTATTCTCAAACACCCTTAACCTATGTTCCTCTCTCAAAGTGAGAGTCCAAGTTTCACAACCATACAGAACAACCGGTAATATAACTGTTTTATAAATTCTAACTTTCCGATTTTTTGACAGCAGACTGGTTGATAAAAGCTTCTCAACCGAATAATAACAGGCATTTCCCATATTTATTGTTTGTTTAATTTCCTCCCAAGTAGCATTTATATTTGTTACTGTTGCTCCCAGTTATTTGAATTTTTCCACCTCTTCAAAAGATAAATTTCCAATTTTTATATTTCCATTTCGTACAATATTCCCGTCACGAGACATAATCATATACTTCGTCTTTTCGGGATTTACTTCCAAACCTATCTCTTTACTTGCTTCCAGTAAAATTCTCGTGTTTTCCCTAATCGCTTGTGGATTTTCTCCTAACATATTCACGTCATCCGCATAGACAAGCAGCTGATGTAACCCGTTCAATTCCAAACCCTCTCTGTTATCCTGGACTTTCACATGCCTGAAACCAGATGTAGGATATATTACTCTTTAAATTAGTAAAGATCGAACATTAAAAAAAAATGTGAATGTCGTATCAGTTTCTAAGGTTTGAAGTTTCAACAAAAATGAGAAACTTTTCTTATTGGTCGATTCATCTGTAACTGTATGAGGTTTGCACAACTGCTCCTCCCTACCACTGTGATCCCAAGGAACGCAGCTCCATTCAAGAGTTACAGATGAAACGGCCAATAACAAAATTCCCCCATTTTTTTTAATCTTCAAACCTTGAAAACTGCTAGGACATTCACAAAGAAAATTTTTTACAAACATTTGATCTTTACTAATTTAAAGAGTGATATATCCTACATCATCCAACAAGAGTTCAGAATCGTACCCCAATTACTTACTCATTAATTTTCAACTTTAATACTGAAAATGTAAGGTTTCTTTTATTTTGATTGAAAAATTACAAATTCTCTACAAGCACTAACAGTGATCATATAAATACCGAAATTGCACTAAAAATTAGTCCTTGCTATAATTAATCAAGAGCTAAAAACATTGTTAGATTCTCTAATTATTTAAAGCCAGGGCAGCCATTTATAAGAAATTTTGTGTTCCTAAACTTTCTGGCAACATTGTATATTATGTATTAATGATAAAATGGTCAAATGGGATTACAATCTTCAATTGTTGTTCATACAAATTTAGGTAAGTCATCAATATATTTTATATTTACATAAGTAATAAGAATTAATCGACGTAATCAACATAATGATAATAATTACAATAATCAAACATAGCCATAATGATAATCATAAAAAAATAATTATAACTATCAGGATTACCTTATACCTCAAGCCAGAGAGGAAAAACACATCAACACTTATCACTTTGTGAGTATCCTAATTCATTCAGTAATTCAATAGATTAATTTTCATTTCATGCATTCATTATTTCAGAATGTAAAGCAATATCTGCATCAGACATTTTGTACATCAAGTTAGAGAATCTTTGCAAGACAAGGTATAAATATTCATCTATACCAACAAATCTGTCTTGTCCACACCTGTGGAGTAACGGTCAGCGCGTCTGGCCGCGAAACCAGGTGACCCGGGCTCGAATCCCGATCGGGGCAAGTTACCTGCTTGAGGTTTTTCCGGGATTTTCCCTCAACCCAATACGAGCAAATGCTGGGTAACTTTCGGTGCTGGACCCCGGACTCATTTCACCGGCATTATCACCTTCATTTCATTCAGACGCTAAATAACCTAGATGTTGATACAGCGTCGTAAAATAATCCAATAAAATAATAAAATCTGTCTTAAGTAAATTCGCTGTTACTTCCAAGCCATTTGAAAAAACACACCCTGTAGAAATCCTCTGTAAATTCAATCTACTTCAACTAAACTTGCAATCAGAAAAAAATGTCCGTTAGCTTTCTGTAGCATTTTACGTGCATTTAGCTTCTTAGTGGGGAGCGTACCAATGCAACCCGCAACATGTCATTGCCCCTTTGCAGCAATGGACCGAAGCAACCCGCAATATAGCATAAAGGATAATAAATAAAATAACTCCTAATAATGCAACATGTAGGTATGTATGTTTAGTGAGCATCCCGAAAACTGATTGACACCAATAAGGCATCATTCATGAAGCAACTAGACCAGACGTTAATGGAGTAGGGTGGCCAGTTCCTTTCCCCCCTCCATTGCATACATCGCCGATTAGGTATATATATTACACTAATCAGACTTCAGATGTATACAAACAATTATTGTTCTTCCACTGACACATCGTCAAGTGAGATGTACTGTATGATAATTAATAGACGTACATATCAGCCAGAACCTCAATCAGAGGTGTAGAAGGTTATACTGATACATACATTTTTCACTACTAAGATTTCAACATCCTCTGTACATTCTCTAATCACTACACATTTATTACACTCATCACTAAAACTTACTGAACTGGATCTGTAGCTCACCGCACTTTCACTACATAAACTCTATATAACTCACGGTACTTACATTACTACTAACTGAGCACTCACTGTAACTCACTTACTTCAACTATAAATCTCACGCACCTCTCGGACAGTTAAAACTTACTGAACTAGATCTGTAGCTCACCGCACTTTCACTATATAAACTCTATTTAACTCACGGTACTTACATTACTACTAACTGAGCACTCACTGTAACTCACTTACTTTAACTATAAATCTCACGCACCTCTCGGACAGTTAAAACTTACTGAACTGGGTCTGTAGCTCACCGCACTTTCACTACATAAACTCTATATAACTCACGGTACTTACATTACTACTAACTGAGCACTCACTGTCACTCACTTACTTTAACTATAAATCTCACGCACCTCTCGGACAGTTAAAACTTACTGAACTGGGTCTGTAGCTCACCGCACTTTCACTACATAAACTCTATATAACTCACAGTACTTACATTACTACTAACTGAGCACTCACTGTAACTCACTTACTTTAACTATAAATCTCACGCACCTCTCGGACAGTTAAAACTTACTGAACTAGATCTGTAGCTCACCGCACTTTCACTATATAAACTCTATATAACTCACGGTACTTACATTACTACTAACTGAGCACTCACTGTAACTCACTTACTTTAACTATAAATCTCACGCACCTCTCGGACAGTTAAAACTTACTGAACTAGATCTGTAGCTCACCGCACTTTCACTATATAAACTCTATATAACTCACGGTACTTACATTACTACTAACTGAGCACTCACTGTCACTCACTTACTTTAACTATAAATCTCACGCACCTCTCGGACAGTTAAAACTTACTGAACTAGATCTGTAGCTCACCGCACTTTCACTATATAAACTCTATATAACTCACGGTACTTACATTACTACTAACTGAGCACTCACTGTAACTCACTTACTTTAACTATAAATCTCACGCACCTCTCGGACAGTTAAAACTTACTGAACTAGATCTGTAGCTCACCGCACTTTCACTACATAAACTCTATATAACTCACGGTACTTACATTACTACTAACTGAGCACACTGTAACTCACTTACTTTAACTATAAATCTCACGCACCTCTCGGACAGTTAAAACTTACTGAACTGGGTCTGTAGCTCACCGCACTTTCACTACATAAACTCTATATAACTCACGGTACTTACATTACTACTAACTGAGCACTCACTGTAACTCACTTACTTTAACTATAAATCTCACGCACCTCTCGGACAGTTAAAACTTACTTAACTAGATCTGTAGCTCACCGCACTTTCACTACATAAACTCTATATAACTCATGGTACTTACATTACTACTAACTGAGCACTCACTGTAACTCACTTACTTCAACTATAAATCTCACGCACCTCTCAGACAGTTAAAACTTACTGAACTGGGTCTGTAGCTCACCGCACTTTCACTACATAAACTCTATATAACTCACGGTACTTACATTACTACTAACTGAGCACTCACTGTAACTCACTTACTTTAACTATAAATCTCACGCACCTCTCGGACAGTTAAAACTTACTGAACTAGATCTGTAGCTCACTGCACTTCCTTTCACTATAATTCTCTCAGGATGGATGGACCAGTCCTCCAGGGATGTGAGAGTCTTCCAGTATACAGAGTGTACTAACACGCGGTAATTTAAAGGCTCAAGTCACTGTTTTTCCCGCAGCCCTGACCGACATCGCCGTGGAGCCTCTCGCACCTCTGCTGTGGCTGGCCGATGGCGCGGGTACCCTGGGTCTGAGGCGCAGCAACATGAGGTACTGCGAGGTGAGGAGTCCGGGGGACGAGCTGGTGGCTACGTCGGCCGATTCCTGCGACTTCACGCGGTACCCAGTAACGGAGGCCGACGAGGGTGGCTGGAAGCTGATAGTCGGCATGACCGGCAAGGTGACGGAGGACGAGTTCCAGCAGGATGTCACGGTGACGAGAGGTGAGACATTATCAGGTGTGCCCGGCAGCAACACAACGCCGGGCGGAACAGCTTTTTATACATGTGTAAACGGTTAAATAAAGGGGTAAAGAAAAGGCGCCCCCAAAACGCAGCTGTCTATACAAATTATAAGAAGCAAACTTAAATTTCAAATACAGTAGAACTTGGTTATAACGACATCCAAGGGACCTTAAAAATTATGTTGTTATAAACGAGTGTCGTAGTAACCGAGATTCACATTATCAATCTAGTGAGGTGGAAAATGAAAAATAACAAAATTAATTAGACTTATTTTAGATTTATGTATTGATTTTTAAGCCTACAATGAACATAATAAAATACACGTAGGTCTACAATTATAAATAGAGTATTCTGCATTAAAACAGTTTGTTCAGTGCTCACCAAACTACTTTACTTAGAAGTGAAGTAATCAGTCATTTTACCCTGTTGTCTCCTACTCGCCCAATACACACTTTCTAGGGCTAAATTACGTTCTATGTTCATAGTTTCAGTTGCAATTTCACTGCTCCCTTCCCTAGCTTCATAGAACATGTTCATAATTCTAATGACTTCTAAAGCGTCACTCACTTCTTTTAGTGGCCATACTGAGTTAAAATGCGTGTACGTAGTGAAAACTTCCTGTCGAAACTGATCTAATACCGTATGAATTCGAGCAGGTTACAATGGGGTGGGGAATCCGCCTGTATTCCAGAGGTCTATGACAGAAGGAGACTGTAAATAATTTGTCAGGGTCAGATTTCAACAAAATATTTCTTAAAATACTTTGGTTCTTAGAAAATCTTATTCCAAACTGAGGTTGAAAATGACATATGCGAGGTAGACGCATGTGCGTTTGTTGTATTAAGCAAGGTAGGAAAGCATATGTCTTATGGGGAATTTGTTGGGACCACAGAATATTTGACGTTATAGGCGAGGTGTCGCACAAAACGAGGTCGCTATAACCAAGTTCTACTGTATAGTGTAAAGTGTTGCATAATACTAATACATACTGTGTGTTCATTTCAAAGTGTGTCATGGCTCGCTGTATGCCGTCATGTGGCTAGTCGATGAGCCTAGAGAATTCAATCTTCCTACACTTCCGCAGAGGTGTATTACCTATGTGCCAGAGAAGTTGCCTCGAAAGTACGGCGTTCATTCTAAATAGTACTTACCGATACGTACGGTAACGGCGGTAGTGGCAGGAATGTGAACTGTTTCGAAACATGTACTGAGGTGAATTTTTTTTTTCTTACTGTCGAGCTATCGAGAGAGGGTTAAGACGATTACTTACCTATTTGTTGACATTAATTTCGACGGTCAACATGGACACGGAGCATTTGATTTGTATTGTGGAATGTTGCCGTACGCAACCGATGATAACAAATACCCTGCGTACGACTTGCCCGCGCAAAACACAGTTCGAAAGAGGTTATGGTAGCACACTGACAGTACAGACCGCCATCTGTTGCTACGACGTTCAAGTTATACCGTACACGTTCTCAAGTTCAGATCGAACGCCTTGAATAATAGGCAACTTCTCTGACATAAAAGCTGAAACTCGCTTCAAATCGCTGACTCATCAACAGTGACGTCATGACACACTTTGAAATGAACACCCAGTAGTCACGTCCACATCGCCTTACTTATTTACTTACTTACTTACTGGCTTTTAAGAAATCCGGAGGTTCATTGCCGCCCTCACATAAGCCCGCCATTGGTCCCTATCCTGAGCAAGATCAATCCAGTCTCTATCATCATATCCCACCTCCCTCAAATCCATTTTAATATTATGTTCCCATCTACGTCTCGGCCTCCCCAAAGGTCTTATTCCCTCCGGCCTCCCAACTAACACTCTATATGCATTTCTGGATTCGCCCATACGTGCTACATGCCCTGCCCATCTCAAACGTCTGGATTTAATGTTCCTAATTATACAATGCGTGCAGTTCTGTGTTGTGTAACTTTCTCCATTCTCCTGTAACTTCATCTCTCTTAGCCCCAAATATTTTCCTGAACACCTCATTTTCAAACACCCTTAACCTATTTTCCTCTCTCAAAGTGAGAGTCCAAGTTTCACAACCATAAAGAACAACCGGTAATATAACTGTTTTAGAAAGTCTAACTTTCAAAATAGATTTCAATTATAGAGTAAAATGTTCCCTAATACTATGTAGATAGTTACGTTCACGCCTCCTTGTGAAGTGAACAACAGAATCGCAGCTGTCAATACAAGCTGTGAGACTCGAAAATAGATTTGAAATATAGGAAGGCTCACATTAAGGCATTTTGTAAAGTTAGTTCAAATTGTTCAAATAAAATAAATCCCAAAATTAAATAAACATTCGAGTTGTTTAAATCTAGATTTGATTCACTTCAAAATATTTCATTTCATTTAGACGTATTTTTTTTAGGGGAGAGTTGCAGAGTGTTAGTTTTGGTAATTTTCTTCATTGTTTAAATATGGTGTTAATAATCTGCGGTTTCTTAAGAGAACACTTATGTGAGTTTTAAATCTTCTACAATTTTCATCCGAAATTTATGAATTTTAAATTACATAAACATGCCTACATACAAAATTTTCAAGAAGATAAAATGTATAAATTACAAAAACTCACAAGGGAAGGGTTTTGGCTCGAACAGGAATTTTTGGTTAAAAATTTGTACAGAGACTTACCTCACAATGGTGATGTGAAGACCGTAAAAGCATTCATTTGTGTAACTCTCCGTCTGGTTGGTATTGGTCAATACATTCCTTTAAAAATGTACATGAGGATTCTCTATAAAATGCATGAAACAGCATGGAGCAGAGCAATAAGCACAACACGCAGAAGCAACACCTGAACAATCTTCTGAACCACACTCCAGTGCTGAAAAAACAATTACCACCTGAATTACATTTTTGAAGTCCAAGACTTGTTCAGGATTCACGTAACAAGCTGCCAGGAATTCTGAAGCATAGGGCGGTACACTGGAGCAGACAACTAGTTATGAATAACAGAGTGCATTTTCATTATAAACACTCGATTTCCCAAGTTAAGTTCTGGATTCTCAGCAAGAGTCCTTATGCAATCTGTTATCCTCCGAGCATAATATTGTCTAAGGAAATAGATATTCAGAGGCTGGATATATTTAGTTTTTTTAGGCGGCATGATCATACGAGGGATGAAGTTACAGGAGAATGGAGAAAGTTACACAACGCAGATCTGCACGCATTGTATTCTTCACCTGACATAATTAGGAACATTAAATCCAGACGCTTGAGATGGGCAGGGCATGTAGCACGTATGGGCGAATCCAGAAATGCATATAGAGTGTTAGTTGGGAGGCCGGCGGGAAAAAGACCTTTGGGAAGACCGAGACGTAGATGGGAAGATAATATTAAAATGGATTTGAGGGAGGTGGGATATGATGGTAGAGACTGGATTAATCTTGCTCAGGATAGGGATCAATGGCGGGCTTATGTGAGGGCGGCAATGAACCTCCGGGTTCCTTAAAAGCCAATAAGTAAGTAAGTAAGTAAGTAAGTAAGTAAGTAAGTAAGTAAGTGAGTAAGTAAGTAAGGCATGATCATACATTCCATGTCCTAGTCTTGGAATGATTCATTTATTAAAGTCGTGTCCTTGTGCGCATTCAATGACTCACACAACAGTGTACATTTTAGATTAGCTGCAATATTTTCGGATAGAACGTTGGAGAGAAATGTTTTTAAATGGGCTTCAGACATTTTACCACTCGCACTAGCTTCTAGGCTAGGCTAGGCTTACGGGTAAGGTGTCCCATCCCCTTAACTTGTGCAGTGCTCTCCCCACCCCTCAACTTGTACAGTGCTCTATCAGACAAACCACATATTACACAAACGAATGCTTTTGTGAGCTTTACAGAGATGTAAAGGTGGGCCTGTATACACATTTTGGATACGAAATTTCTGTTCGAGCCGAAACCCTTGCCTTGTCCCTTCTCCTTCACATATTGCATTTCTCCACGCCTGTCTATCATGCGTCTCGTTTTCAAAATTTATCCATCCATCATAACCTAGACACACGATCACAACACTCCTCAATATTATCCATTCCCTCCCACCGAACATCCTCATATTCATCTTCTTTTACTGTCCCCGATTAAAATACACGGCACCGAAATTCCGTTCAGTGAATAAGTAAAGAATCTAGGTATTTATATGGATAAAAGTTTAAATTGGAACATTCAAGTTGCAGAAACCTGCAAAAAAGTATTCTCATTAATCCACTCGTTTAGACGATTGAAGAATTTTCTACCCTTTTTCATGAAAAAAAAAATGTTAGTGCAAACAGTCGTGATGCCCCACTTCGATCACTGTGATATTCTGTTTACTGACCTAAGCGTTACTTCGGCGCAGAGACTACAACGTGTTCATAATATGTGCGTCCGTTTCGTCTGCAATATTCGCCGGGCTGATCACGTAACACCATCCCTCGAAATGATGTCCTGGCTCCGTCTAGAAGATCGTAGGAAAATCCACTGTTTTTCCCTTCTCTTTCACATATTGCATTTCTCCACTCCTGTCTATCTTGCGTCTCGTTTTCAAAATTTATCCACCCATCATAACCTAGACACACGATCACAACACTCCTCAATATTATCCATTCCCTCCCACCGAACATCCTCATATTCATCTTCTTTCACTGTGGCTGTTCCTCGGCTTTGGAATTCCCTACCGAGTAATGTCAGGGACTGTCAGACATCAAACCAATTTAAGAATAGGCTAACGAAATATTTTTCTAACAATAATAGCTGTTTCAGGTTTCTCAATGTTTAATGGTTATATATATATCACAGATAAATATCTAAATTATCTCATTATTATTATTACTATTATTATTATTACTACTATTATTATTACTACTATTATTATTATTACTATTATTATTATTATTATCATTATTATTATAACTATTTCTTACCAATGTTTATTATTGTCACACTAACATTAGTTATCCAATTTTCATTATTTACTTTCATGTTGTTTTATGGTCTAGATATTAATGTAATAACTATGTAAGCAATTGTATTTAATTAGAATTAGAGTCTGGCTGGGCGGAAGAGAAGGCCTACTGGCCTTAGCTCTGCCAGATTAAATAAATAAATTATTATTATTATTGTCAGTACCGTATCACCTTAAAAAATGACGAAAATATGAGCTCAAGGACTTGGCATTCGCCTTATAACTGGGAAAATCTCTGAATTAAGCCCAAACAAGTAATCGGCCCAGAGTTTTGAGCCGAGCTCCTTGTCTCGTTTTGGTTTCAACCAGACGTCAAAAGAAGGAAAGCGGCGTACAAAACGTGGATGACTGTGTTGCAGAGGCTCTGTCGGTCAGCGTGACGGACTCGACGCGGTTCACGGGCGGCCTGGACCTGCTGTGCAGCCTGACGCCCAGCGCCGCCGTGCAGGACTGCCGCTTCACGCGCCCCGACGGCGAGGTCATCCTGCCTGACGAAGGCATAGGCAACGCGCACTACACCTACTTCGGAAGCGGCCTCGCCAACGGAGACTGCGGGCTGAGCATACAGCAGGTGCAGCAGGTGGACCGGGGCTGGTGGAACTGCTCGCTGCTGCATGGCGCGGTGCAGAGCTTCAGCCTGCTCAACGTGTCCGCCACAGACGGTAGGTAAACATTTCAACTTCTGTTAGAAATTTATTTTTTCAGTCGTTGGCTTTACTACTTTATATATTTTGTTAGGTGTTAACCTTTACATAATAAATTGTGTGATGTATGAACGTTTTCGTTGAGCATGTCAGCATCATCAGATACAAACTGTCATTTCACTTTCTCTCCTCTATCGAATTATGCACACTTCATCCCCCTATTATTTATTCGCTCGTTTTCATACTCTCTCTCGCTATCATAATATTAATACTCGATCACAACGCGATAACACGCTAGAAATTCCACTTCACACATCATCTCTGTATTCCTCATCTTTCACTGTTGCTACCTCTCATCACTGGAACTCTCTGCCGCCTGAAGTCAAGGGCTGCCGAACATTGAATTCTTTCAAATCCAAGTTAGAAAATTATCTTATGACGAGTTGCCAAACTAACTTACTATTATGACAAGTGTTGTATTGCATGTTTCCACGTATTCACATTTTTTTATGTTCTAGTGATATTTAACTTATTTTATATTTTTGTTTTCATATTTTCCGATAATGGTATATCTATAATGCGATAAGTTGAGCTATATATAATCATAATTTTCCTTACTGTGTATACTTAAAAATATCGTATTCATTGTATGCTTTGTACTGCACTATTTTATTACTACTATTAGTATTATTATTACTATTAGGCCTGTTATTATTATTTTATTATTATTATTATCATTACTATTATTATTATTATTATTATTATTATTATCAATAATTGTCTTATTTTTTTATACTTTGTAGGCCTCATTTATTTTGACCTGCTGTTCACATTTTATTATGCTTTTTTCTTTCCTTCTCTATGTTATATATTATGTCTGATTTCTTCTTACTTGTTATTTACATTTGATTATTATTATCTTATTCAGTTTTGTGTGTACTTTGTAAATTTGTAGTGTTTTTGTAACGCAGTTTTTACTCCTGGTTGAGTGTTAGAGAAGGCCGTATGGCCTTAACTCTGCCAGGTTAAATATATCATCATTATTATTATTATTATTATTATTATTATTATTATTTTACAATATCAATACTCTCAGTATTATCTACACAATCTACACATACAATACATGTTTACTATCATATGGGGATAAACCCTATTAAAATTATATGAATTAGTTTTATAATGTTCAATTGTGGATACCCCAACTGTCAACAATTAAAATATACTTATATTATCATGGATATTTTTTTTGCAAGTCATCACATGTGAACAATATTATGAGCGATGTAATGATAGGAGACTAAAAGTGAGATTAAAATATAAAAATGAGCTAACTCTATTCAATGCTTTCCTATGCATGTGAGGATTTGCAAATTACAATGTTTGTTACAAGGTATTCACTTTTCCATATCATGATGTAAGATTCTAGCCTGTTATAACTGCCTATATTTTGCAGATCTTGGTGTTATTATTTATGCCAATATGTTGGGTTTAAATTGTTTATAGTTAATTAGATGATCGGCGTATGTTCTGTTGTTGTTCATGTTACGCTGAAAATAATCAAAGTCGTAGGTAGTTAATCTAATTTTGAAACTGATGGATTTAATTTTAGTATTTGTAATGTATTAAATGAAACTTACGGATGATTATTCAATCCAGTAGTGATGTTGTAGAAGTTTATTTAACATGGCGTGAATCGAATGTCTGAGATCGCTGAAAGAAATTAAGTGTTCAAAATTAATATTAGCTTAGTTAAAACAAATGGTGCAATTTGTTATATAAATTTGACTGAAAGTCCGGTTTCAATTGATGTTGGAAAAATGGGATGGCTACGAAATAAACATATTCATGGACTTTTCTGAAAATTACGCAAAATGAATTGCAAAATACTTCAACTTCTGTTTTTGTAGATAATATTCATACATTCAGTGTTCTGCACAAGGGAAGGTCTTTTACTGTAAACCCAGCATTCTCCAGTCTTTCCTGTTTTCTGCCTTCCTCGCTGTCTCCTCATATTCATAAGCGAGACTTTGGATGAAGACTTTCCAAAGTCGACTTTCGTAGTAAAGTTCAACTTTGTTAAAAGTCCTATTCATAGACAATACTTCAAAGACTTTGACTTTGGCTTTGGTAAGTCGAGATTTGACAATCTTGGTCTAATGTTGGCAATCACAATCACTGCCTTCTAAACGAATTAAATTAACAGATAGTTGAAATAGAGTAGGCATTGCCACAATCAAAGCCATCTTTTGAGTCTCAAATCAATGAAACAATTGAACATCGGTATAAGTTAAGCAATTGTTAACCGTTACTGCAGCTTTACATAACAATAATATTATTCTAGGGCTTATTGTGAAACTAACGTAAGTACAAAAATTGACATTTTTACATCTTTAAACCAATCGATAATAATTTGTTCTTCTACCTGGCCATAAAAAATCGTAACTCAGTTCGAACGGTCTTGTATATAACACAATTCATAACTACAAAACATGATGGTAGGCCTATAGTTTATCTGAAATAGTATTGGCTGTTAAGAATTTTGTTGTGAATAAAACATCTATTGCAGTTACGTTAGTTACACAGAAAGCCGTGAAATTATTTCATTGTAAAATAGTTTTGTTGTGAAGATATGGAAGGTAAGGTTCCACCAATGACAGACTATGAAAGAGATATATTATCCTGCTGACAGTTGGGTTATTCCCTGCATGTCTGCAGAAACTACTTAAAATTATCTGAAATTAATATGTAGAAAACATTATTATGACGACCGCAAAGATTATAAATTAACTGAATTTCCAAAGTATAACCTATCCTCTATATAATTAAAGAGTAAGAATCAATATTAAGCTATTAATCCTTACCTATAGTGTAAAATCGCGATGAAATAAGTTGTATTATTTATTGGTGGAACAGATAATCCTCTTTGATTGTTCATCAATGGGAGTTGAAACATGAGGATATTTAATACTGTTTATCAAATCTGTATCTTGATTTGAATTTATAATCTATAATAATACGCTAAGGAACATGAGCAGTTTTAATAATCTCCTAGATGTCCTCAATATTCTCGGAAAATTCAACAATTTTCCAAATATCAGTCATTTTCCTTTTGTCCACGAAAGAAAGTCAAAGTCAAAGTCTAGATTTTCGGCGACTTCGAAGTAAAGTCACGATTAAAGTTTACTTTCCTCAAAGTGTCGACTGGGAATAGGAAAATGGTGACTTTGTACTTTCCAAAGTCAAATTTGGTCCAAAGTCTCGTCTATGAATACGACCCTAAGTCGTCTATCATCTGATATCTTCTTCTGCCCCGAACTTTTCTCCCGTTCACCATTCCTTACAGTGTATCCTTCAGTAGGCAGTTTCTTCTCAGCCAATTCCTTTTCCTCTTCCTGATCAGTTTCAGCATCATTCTTCCTTCACCCACTCTTTCCAACACAGCTTCATTTCTTATTCTGTCTGTCCATTTCACACGTTCCATCCTTCTCCATATCCACATTTCAAATGTTTCTATTCGCATTTCTTCACTTCGTCGTAATGTCCATGCTTCTGTCCCACATAATGCTACACTCTACACAAAGCACTTCATTAGTCTCTTCCTTAGTTATTTCTCCAGAGGTGCGCAGAAGATGCTTCTTTTTTCTATTAAAAGCTTTCTTTGCCATCGCTATCCTCCTTTTGACTTCCTGGCTGCAGCTCATGTTACTGCTTATAGTACACCCCAAGAGTTTGAAGCTGTTCACTTGCTGATAAATATTATGATAAAAATTAATGATAAATAAAATAAATAAATAAATAAATAAATAAAATAAGTAAATAAATAAATACATAAATCAATGAATAAGTGAGTGAATGAATGAAAGAATAATTAATGTATGAATTAATGAATAAATAAATAAATACATAAATTAATGACTGAGTGAGTAAATGAATGAATAAAAAATAAATAAAGATAATAATAAATAAATAATTAAATCAATTAGTGAGTGACAGTGAGAGATTGGACGAATAGATAAATAAATGAATAAATAAATAAATAAGTAAATAAATAAATAAGTAAGTAAATAAATAAATAAATAAGTAAATAAATAAATAAGTAACTAGATAAATAAGTAATAAATAAGTAAGTAATAAATACACATCGGATTTTTAGGCACTAAAAATTGCAGTTTTAGGCGCCTAAAATAAGCTCAAAATTTGTAAAATTAGGCTCTATTTTAATGAAAATAGGCATTTTAGGCACATCAAGGTGTCATACTTATTTCCTTCACTGAAATTTTTAGTTATACACTAAAATACGCACAAAAAAGTATGTTTAAACATTAAAAAAGAATACTTTATTATATTTATAAACAGAGCTGCACAAATTTAATATATTGAAACTAATGAAATAATGATTATTGATATCAAGATTACTCATTTTAAGTTATTGAAATTCAGTTCCATGCTCAGACTTTATTATAATTATCTGCACAGTACACCACCAGAATTTTTTTTAAATTCTCCACAGTTAACCTTTGCCTTTTGTCACTGAGAATCATTTTGAAAGCAGAAAAACTTCTTTCAACCGAAACTGATGTGAGAGGCGCAAATTTTAAATTAGGTACAATAGAAACATCAATACTTACTGGAACATTTACACTTTCCCCCGATATCACTCTTGATACTTTTTCCAACAATGAAAATCCTACATTCTTATTTAATACGTTGTCCCACTTATTTTTAACTTTTTTCCCAGTTTCGCCCAAAGCAGAATGTATGTTCACTTGAGCTTCCTTTACTATTGCTATTTGGCTATAAAGAGATTGTTTTTCACGTTCTAATTGTATGAAAGAAAAGTTTGATGTTATGTAGGCAATATCGTTTTTCACTCGTGAGTCATTCAGACAATCTTTCACTGCTTTCACACACGCTGCACTATCAGCTTCAGGTAATTTATCAATAACTGTGACCACTTCTTTAAAATACTTAGAATAATACACCACTGACTGAATCCAGGTTCTCCATCGTGTAACAACCGGCTGAGGTGGGAGTGGGATATCTGGAAAGTTCTCTCTGAATATTGAAATCCTGGATGGGGCTTTACAAAAACATTTTTTGTGTTAGAAATAAATGAATTGACAAGAGGAAATTCATTCCGGATTGTTTCAGAAACCCTGTGAAGGCCATGTGCTAGACAGGTTACATGCGTGAGGTTAGGATAAAATGTTTTAAGAAGTGGAGCTGCAGCAACCATGTATGAGGCAGCATTAGTACAAAACAACAGAACTTTAGAATCGTCTATATTACCTGAGTATAAAGACTGTAGGCTTTTATTTACAAAATAAGCAATGGCTTGGCTATTCACTTTCGAAAGTTCCTTAACACATACGAGGTGTGGAATCGAAGGTCCATCAGGACTAAGCTTTCTTACTACCATATTTGCTATATACCTATTCATAGGATCTGAGGTTTCATCCACAGAGACCCATATGTAAGAATCACCTATATCCTCCCGAATGGAAGCTAAAGTTTCATTGTATATTCTGTCTAAGTAATTTTTTCTTAGGGTCGACTCAGATGGGATATTTTGTTTGCAGTATTTTTGTAAAAACTCTCTTAAAACCGGATTTTCAATTGCATTCCAGGGAATGCAACAAACGCTCTGGTTAAATCAGCATAGAAATTGCTGCTGAGATTGGATGAAGTAGGCTGTGTTAGTAAAGTTTGTTGCAGTTGATTTTTCTGCTGAGCTTTAGCCTTATGAGCCGCTCCTTGCACATGCTGCTTTAGGTGGCACTTCTTTTCTTGCGAAATCTAAAAATGTAAAGTAAACTGAATTAAAATAAAATCCTAATTGTTGTATTGCCGTATTTCTATCACAAAGTTAGTGGGTTCGAACAATCAAAATTTTAATGACCTGCAAATACTTTAACTATCAGAATTTAAAAGGTTAAAGTGTAGTGGTCTTAAAAAGAATTATACATCAGGATAGCTCAGTCAATGTATAAATATTATAGGCATACTCATTAAAATTAATAGAATTTATATATTTCAACTATTGTTACATACCTGTTTGCTACAAATCTTGCAGAATATTATTTTTCCATCATAAGTGAATTCTGAATATTCTGTTAGCCATTGCCGGATCAATGTAGATTTTGCACTTATATTTTTCGGCATTATCGCGTTAAACTTCACAGGAAAACGTCCTACCGCTCAAAACGTCTCAACACAAATAAGGTGAGGGAAAGATCAACTGTTAACGAGCATTCAAATGAACCGTTGTTATTGAGATTCAATTGGACAAAAATACAAAGTTCCACTTATTGTTGCATTTCCTGGTAGTGTTAACACTAGGAGGGCCATTCTTTTAAATATTTTGTAACGGTTTACCCTACTAATTCGCAGTTTTACGACTTTTCATAAATATTTCAAAAACACTCTTTCTCCAAAAATTGTGATTTTATGACACTCTGAAGGGCAGTACAGCTAATCGGTTTCAGACCGAAAACAGTCATTTTTATAGTATAGTATATCTCTGAATCGGTAGCAGCACATGTTGTGATTGTTGCCTGCTTCAAAACTAAGGTTGGTTCTTTGTCGGCATTTATGCCTCCAAACATGTTAAATTCGGTGAAATCTATTGCGAGTGTCGTGAGATTCAAAACATTTTGTTTCCTTTATCAATGGTTTCATGGCCGGTGTGAAGCAAACTTTCCACTTTTTAAATGCCTTAAATTTCACAGTGAATGCATGTATAAATTATAAAAAGTAAGAGTAAAATGCGAAACTTTACAGTGAGTTAGGCATTTTTAGGCGAATATTAACAAATTAGGCTCTAATAACCGTTTTAGGGCATTTTAGGGCACTATAAAACTCTTTGAATACCTTTCAATTTCCATGAAACACAAATATTAATAATTATTTTTACTTTTCTCCTAAAGAAACAAAATAGGCATTTGCCCTAGAATCCGATGTCTGGTAATAAATAAGTAACTAAATAAATAAGTAAATAAATGAATAAATGTATAAGTAAATAAATAAATAAGTAAATAAATGAATAAGTAAATAAATAAATAAGTAAATAAATAAATGATTAAATAAATAAGTAAATAACTAAATAAATAAGTAACTAAATAAATACGTAAGTAATAAATAAGTAATTAATATATAAGTAACTAAATAAATAAGTAAATGAATAAATGAATAAATAAGTAAATAAGTAACTAAATAAATACGTACGTAAGAAATAAGTAAGTAATATATAAGTAACTAAATAAATAAGTAAATCAATGAATAAATGAATAAATAAATGAATAAATAAATAAATAAGTAACTAAATAAATACGTACGTAAGAAATAAGTAATATATAAGTAACTAAATAAATAATTAAATAAATAAATGAATGAATAAATAAATAAATAATAAATAAATAAATAAATAAATAAATAAATAAATAAATAAATAAAGGTATGATCCTCTACCTTGTGTACTGAATATTTTTTTAAATTTATGTGAAGGCTGTGACAGATTTGTGACGATTGTGTCTTTGCAATATATAGTATGAATCATATACTATATCTATATCTGCAATATACTATATCTGCATGTGATTGATGTTACAAGATTTGTGAACTTACTTCACACCTTGTTAACAAAAAGTGTTAAAACTCTGGTTTCTGCCTCAAGCAAAAAGAGATGCATTCTCATAGTGTTCATGTGAAAGCTTTGTAATTATCATGGCATCCAATTAGTTCACACAAGAAAATCGGTAAATATTTTATAATTATTTCTTTCACGTCACGGATGTTACAGAGGAGTTAATGTCTTCATTTTCCCAGTTTCGAAACAACTGTGACATTTCTAAGTCAAGATATTCACTTGAATTGTAAGATTAATTGTTATTAACCCAAAGTACTAGAAATAAAAACAGAGTAAAAACTTTCTCGATCCTGGAGCTCTGGAATTAACAGTGGAGAGCCTCAATTTTTTTTCAACAATAGGTCCTTGAAAAACACAGATTAACAGCTGATCTATCTATGAGTAAGTGTTGCAAACTTCATGGAAACAAAACAATACCCAGCCAAGACCACTTGGATTCAATGCCCTTGTAAAATATTTTCATTTTGAAAATAAAACATTAGAATATTTAATTTTAGAGCCTTATCTGTCTATGTCTTAGACTAATAATAAACAAATATTTCTGAAAAAGACTTTTTCATTGGAATTTCCAGTTTCCACGGACAGGCTGAGATATAAACATTACAATAATTTTCCCCTTACGGAGCTTATTTCCGAAGACATTGTGAGCAAAAAATGTCAATATTTTCAGAGTTACACTAATTTGAAATTGTTTGTAAACTACCATTATTCTTGAGTTTTAAAGGTAAAAGAACATTAGAGATAAAGAATGAACTGTTCAAGAGTATCATTTTTTTAATTAGCTAATATTCTGATGCTAAAAATGTGTTGCGAATACCATAGTTGCTTCGTACAGATTTTGTTTTCGATTTTTAATTCCAAAATTACATTTTCTTATGCATTTATCACAACGATTTTTACAAATCACGCCGCTCTTGTAAATTCTTCAAGACTGTACATTAGGATGTGTAATTAAACTGTAAAGAATCAACTGTTCCGGGGCCGGGTATCGAACCCGGGACCTTTGGTTAAACGTACCAACGCTCTCCCAACTGAGCTACCAGGGAACTCTACCCGAAACCGATCCAATTTTTCCCTCTATATCCACAGACCTCAAAGTGGGCTGACAACCGTCAAGCAACCAACATTGAGTGCACACTAACTCTGTGTGACTTAAATTGTGGTTTTCTGTTACGTACAGTGACTGTATTATGCAAATCAAACTTTCAGGAATAACTCCCTGTAAAGTTAATTTAGACAATTTTCAAATTAACTTTACAGGGAGTTATTCCTGAAAGTGTGATTTGTGTAAAGAATCAAGTTCCTAAAGTTGTATGATTTGTAACAATTTTTGTGATAAGTGCGTAAGAATTATATCATTTTTAGTTAAAAACTGAAGCAAAATCTTTACAAAGCAGCTGATAACACATTTTTAGTTTCGGAATATTACCCAATTAAAGAAATGATACTTCTGAATATTTCCTATTTGTAATATTCTTTTACCCTTAAAACTAAAGAAAAAAGATATTTTACATACAAATTCAAATTAATGTAATTTTGAAAATATTGAGATTAGGACACATGTTTGTATGACTCTTTGCTCAGAATGTCTTCGGAAATAAGTTCCGTAAGTGACGGTAAATCCTCGTGAATCACCCTGTATACAGGACGATTCGCGACTAATGATCCGCGCTTTGGAATCAGTTCCATGGGCCATTTAGAACATAAAATGTCATATGGACATGAATACGATTATCAATCGTTACAGAATTACAGCTGATTGAATCCTACGGAAGTAGCAGTGGTTTTGAGCTGAACTAAGAATTATTCACTTAAAATACACATACATATTAATTCAAAATGCCTACTAAATATGTTGTTGTTCTTTTCTAATGCCAGACGTTTAACAATAAAGTCATTTGACCACTTGCACTCCAATATTTTTCAAAAATATTATTATTGTCAGCCACTGAAGCACAGATTTTGAGGTGTTCCGAATCCATTTCTTGGTTTGAGTTGCATAATGGGCAGTTAGGGGGCTGATATATTCCAATTCTATGCAGGTGTTTGGCAAAACAATCATGGTCTGTTGCCAATCTAAATGCAGCTACAGACGATTTTCGTGGTAAATCGGGAATTAACTGTGGATTATGATCCAGAGAGTTCCATTTTTTCCTTGAGATTGTATTATCAAATTTTGTTTGTTGAAGTCTAAGTATGTAGATTTAATAAATCTTTTCACAGAGTAATATGTAGATTTAGTAACAGGTCTGTAAATAGCAGTGCTGCCCTTCTTTGCTAAAGCATCCGCATTCTCGTTTCCCAGGATTCCACAATGGGATGGTATCCATTGGAATACAATTCTTTTATTGAGTGATATTAATTGAGAGAGCATTTTAGTTATTTCTGCTGTTTGAGATGAAGGTGTGTGTTTAGAGACTATTGATAGAAAAGCTGCTTTGGAGTCTGACAATATAACTGCATTCCTAAATTTATTGATGTGAAATAGAAGATTCCTGAGACTTTCATTTATTGCAACGATTTCTCCATCAAAACTTGTTGTTCCATATCCAAGAGATCTATAAAGTGAGAAGAGACAGCACGTAACACCTGCACCGGCACATCAGTTTGGAAGTAGATTTTCAAATATCTCACCTCCCACTTGAATGCACTTGGTCGCACAGATGTGAATGGCGCGCGTAGCATTCCGTACCTCGTCACGGCTGTCCCTGATAAGCGCAGCTGATAATCTTCCTCTTCTACCCCGTACTTCACGTCACAGTGCAACCCTCCGTTTAATTTACATTCCAACGTTTCCATTGCGATGCACTCCAAAACCTGATTCACAGTATGATGTTCGGGTTTTTACGAATAGCTTTCAAACTAATGATAATCGGATCCATGTTAATAGGACATTTTTTGCTCAAAATTTCCTAGAGAACAGATTCCTAAAGCGAGAGTAATTATTTGTGAATCACTCTCTATAAGAAAAGATAGAAATTGTTTAGTCTACTACGTCAATTAACATGACTATCTCGTTATATGACGTCATTCCATTTTCGACCAATGAAGTGTAATGCAATTTTGAATTCCAACCAATCACAGTCAGACTTTGCGATAATTTTTGCAGCTAGATTTATCGCTATCAATTTATCGCATGGTCGTTCTTTTGTTTAGTCGTTGTCCCCAACTGTTTCCCTGTAAATTGATGATCATGAATACATTAAGATGCAACTACACGGTTAAACTTTTCTTTCAACTTTAAAGCAATGAATTCAAGATTGATATTTCATCATCATCATCATCATCCTTCACGAATTAGGCCTCTGTAGACCTGTTTCGGCCCCATCTAGCAGTCTTCTTAACGGTCTTCCTGGTCGACGATGTCCTCTAGGTTTATATTGCATCATAATTTTTGGGATTCTTGAATTTTCCATTCTTCTTACATGATCTAGCCAATTGAATTTGTATCTGGTGATTTTTTCTTCTACTGACTCTACTTCTAATTGTTCTAAAATTTCTTCATTCCTTTTTCGGTCTAAAAGAGTATATCCTGCTGTTCTCCTGAAAAATTTCATTTCCGTTGCTTTGATTCTGTTCATGTCTTTTTTCTTTAATGTCCAAATCTCGCTTCCGTATAGAAGGGTGGGTAATGCTAGTGTATTATATATTTTTATTCTTGTAGATTTTTGTACTAATTTAGCTTTTAATGTATTGTTTATTATTCCTAGAATTTGTGTAAATTTGGTAATTTTCTTGTTCACATCTTTTTCATTTTGATAAGATATTTCACAACCCAGATAATTGAAATTTTGCACTTGTTCGAGGCATTGGTTATTGTGTATTATCTTACTTCTCACTGGGTCTTGTCCTAAAAATGCCATTACTTTTGATTTTTGTGCTGAAATTTCCATCCCAAAATCTTTTAATATTTCATTTAATGTATACAATCCTCTTTGTAAATTATCCTCTGAATTGGAAATTATGACTTGATCATCGGCATAGAGTAAGGTATTTAATGTTAGAGCACTGGTTATTTTGATTCCTGATGTGTAGATTTGGTTCCATTTTAAAATAATTTCATTTATATAAATATTAAATAAAGTTGGTGATAGTGGACAACCTTGTCGAACTCCATTATTAACTAATTTTCTTTCGGATATACAGTTATTTATTTTGACACTTATTTTGCTGTCCGTGTAGATTTCTATTATATTTTGGAATAGCAAATTTGGAATATTTTTTTCTTGTAATATGTCGAATAAAAGGTCTCTTCGGACTTTATCAAAAGCTTTCACAAAATCAATAAAAGCTATATGGGTTTCTAAATTAAATTCTCTTCTTTTTTCCAACAATAGTTTAATACTAAATAATGGATCTACACATGATCTTCCTTTTCTAAAGCCATTTTGACACTCCAGAAGGAAAGTTTCAGCATGTTTTTTTAATTTTTCATTTAAAATCCTACTAAATATCTTATAACATGTGTTGAGGATACTAATCCCTCTATAGTTTTCAACATTCTGTTTATCTCCTGTTTTATATATGGGAATAATTACACTATTTTTCCATTCTTCCGGTAAAGTGGCAGTCAGATATATTCTGTTTTGATATTTAATATTAATTAATATATTTATGCTGTGACGACGACGTTCAAAACGGCGCACCATGTAGACACAAAATGTTCATGCATCTTAATTGAACGTACCTTTTAAACTCGATTCTTTCAATATTCTTCCCAGATTGCACGCATACTCGATTGGAATATTGAACTGTGTAGATGCAGCTTTAGTTCCGTTACACATTACAACGATTATGAGTTTGTCGAGCTATAAAAAATGCTTTCGTGTAGCACTCATTGTAAGTAACGGTCGAAATAAGACACAGCTGACGTTGGTCCTGCTTCCACAGGTAACATAATCTATAAAATTGTAGCCTATAACATTTGTATTGAAATTAAACAATTAATAGACGTTCAATTTTATGTAACATCATCGCATATCAAACCCAAAGACCTTGCATAGTAATAATGTCTTTGATCAAACTGCCTTCCGTATGGCGTAATAAAATTTGTGTTTTAATTAGGCCTATCTATACAGAGATGGCTTCACTTTGTAGCAACATGTCTCGCTGTGAATTCATAAGCATTGGTATATTGCTGTCCCCACTGTTACTGTTAAATTAAATTATGATTTCAGCAGATAATGAAAATGTATTTATGTTATAATAATAAGAGGAAAGTGCAGTACATGTAATTAACATTGTTAAACCTGTATTTCGCAATTGGCATTACTGAATAATAACATCGAATTTCTTTATTGCAGTAATCGATATTCATCTACGAGTATTTCAACTTCACAATGTCTGAATAGGTTAAGTATTCGTTAATAAACAGTTATTAACATTTTGTGATCGAATTTTAGGGATATATTATATATATATTTTTATTTTATTCACGAAATAATCCTAATAAATGTCACTCGAGGTCTGAGATTTCCTAGATAAATCTCGGACCTCTCGTGACATTACTACAGATTATCTTCCAGAAGCAATATTCGTGACTTAAAGTGTTTTATCAGAATATCAAGGGGTCTGGACGGAGGAGGGCAACCTGGCGGTACTGAATGGTGCGCAGATGACCCTGTCTTGCCGGGCGGGCACCCCTCTGGAGTACTGTTGGTTCCGACATCCCTCTGGAGAACACCTTCGCTTCAGCATCCCCAAACAGCCACTGCAGCGAGATCCGTTCCGCTTTTACTGGTTCGCAGACTCCCTGCATCTAGGGGTGTGCGCCCTCAGTGTGTCGCAGGTAGACTTGTATGTGGATTCGGGGCAATGGGGCTGCTACGTCAACGACCCGGACAACGCAGATGAAGACCTGGAAGTACTCATCAATGTCACTGTCGCTAGTAAGTAAGGTCCAGACAGTTGCAATATAATATACTGCTATCACATTATAGGTAATCTTATTGCGGAAGTTTCCATACCTAAAGTGTTCCCATTGATGAATGTTAATGTAAGATTGAGTCAATCAATGCACGGCTGAATGAATTAACGTACGATTAGATGAATTAACGCATAATGAAATAATTATATATGCCAATACGAAATAATGTACGACTGAAGGAATTAGTATACGAATGAATGAATGAATAAATGAATGAATGAACGACTAAAGAAATTAATATTTGACTGAATGAATATACGACTGAATGAATTAACATTCGTGCACTACTGTACTTATGTCGTGTGCTACTGTACTGTGCCCTGCACTACCGGTACTCTAATATGTTGTGCACTACTGTACTACGTCGTGCATAACTCTAATACTTCGTACTCTACTGCACTTATGTCGTGAGCTACTGCACTTCGTCGTCCACTACTGTACTACGTCGTGCACTACTGTACTACGTCGTCCACTACTGCAATACGTCGTGCACTACTGAACTACGTCGTGCACTACTGTACTACGTCGTCCACTACTGTAATACGTCGTGCACTACTGCAATACGTCGTGCACTACTGTACTACGTCGTGCACTACTGTACTACGTCGTCCACTACTGTAATACGTCGTCCACTACTGTAATACGTCGTGCACTACTGTACTACGTCGTGCACTACTGTACTACGTCGTGCACTACTGTACTACGTCGTCCACTACTGTACTACGTCGTCCACTACTGTAATACGTCGTGCACTACTGTACTACGTCGTGCACTACTGTACTACGTCGTCCACTACTGTAATACGTCGTCCACTACTGTAATACGTCGTGCACTACTGTAATACGTCGTGCACTACTGTAATACGTCGTGCACTACTGTACTACGTCGTGCACTACTGTACTACGTCGTCCACTACTGTAATACGTCGTGCACTACTGTACTACGTCGTGCACTACTGTACTACGTCGTGCACTACTGTACTACGTCGTCCACTACTGTAATACGTCGTCCACTACTGTAATACGTCGTGCACTACTGTACTACGTCGTGCACTACTGTACTACGTCGTCCAGTACTGTAATACGTCGTCCACTACTGTACTACGTCGTGCACTACTGTACTACGTCGTGCACTACTGTAATACGTCGTGCACTACTGTACTACGTCGTGCACTACTGTACTACGTCGTCCACTACTGTAATACGTCGTCCACTACTGTAATACGTCGTGCACTACTGTACTACGTCGTCCACTACTGTAATACGTCGTGCACTACTGTAATACGTTGTGCACTACTGTACTACGTCGTGTACTACTGTACTACGTCGTCCACTACTGTAATACGTCGTGCACTACTGTAATACGTCGTCCACTACTGTAATACGTCGTGCACTACTGTACTACGTCGTCCACTACTGTAATACGTCGTCCACTACTGTAATACGTCGTGCACTACTGTACTACGTCGTGCACTACTGTACTACGTCGTCAACTACTGTAATACGTCGTCCACTACTGTACTACGTCGTGCACTACTGTACTACGTCGTCCACTACTGTAATACGTCGTCCACTACTGTAATACGTCGTGCACTACTTTACTACGTCGTCCACTACTGTAATACGTCGTGCACTACTGTAATACGTTGTGCACTACTGTACTACGTCGTGCACTACTGTACTACGTCGTGCACTACTGTACTACGTCGTCCACTACTGTAATACGTCGTGCATTACTGTACTACGTCGTCCACTACTGTAATACGTCGAGCACTACTGTAATACGTCGTGCAATACTGTACTACGTCGTGCACTACTGTACTTATATATATTATTTTAATGTACCGAAGTACATATGATATTTCCATGCAGATATTCTGCGTCATCATACGATGAAAGAGTAATGGAACGGAGAAAAATTCTCTCCGACGCCTGGATTTGAACCCGGGTTTTCAGCTCTACGTGCTGATGCTTTATCCACTAAGCCACACCGGATACAACCCCGACGCCGGTTAGAATCGTCTCAGATTAAGCTCCAACTCTTGGGTTCCCTCTAGTGGCCGGATCCCGGCCAACTAGTCACTCATATCGAGTGCACCGCAGCACATGTGTGGACTTCGGTCCTGCGTTCATAGACATCTATGAGGTAGTGCAGAGGGCGGCCACTAGAGGGAACCCAAGAGTTGGAGCTTAATCTGAGACGATTCTAACCGGCGTCGGGGTTGTATCCGGTGTGGCTTAGTGGATAAAGCATCAGCACGTAGAGCTGAAAACCCGGGTTCAAATCCCGGCGCCGGAGAGAATTTTTCTCCGTTCCATTACTCTTTCATCGTATACTGTACTTATGTCGTGCACTGCTGTACTGACTGAATGAACTATTATAAGACTAAAGGAATTAATATAAGACTGTAATATAATACTGAAAGAATTTATATAAGACTGAAGGAATTAATGTAAGACTGAAGAATTAATAGAAGACTGAAGGAAATATTATAAGACTGAAGGAATTAATATAAGACAGAAGGAATTAATGTAAGACTGAAGAATTAATAGAAGACTGAAGGAATTATTATAAGACTGAAGGAATTATTATAAGACTGAAGGAATTATTATAAGACTGAAGGAATTATTATAAGACTGAAGAATTAATAGAAGACTGAAGGAATTATTATAAGACTGAAGGAATTATTATAAGACTGAAGGAATTATTATAAGACTGAAGGAATTAATGTAAGACTGAAGAATTAATAGAAGACTGAAGGAATTATTATAAGACTGAAGGAATTATTATAAGACTGAAGGAAATATTATAAGACAGAAGGAATTAATGTAAGACTGAAGGAATTAATATAAGACAGAAGGAATTAATGTAAGACTGAAGAATTAATAGAAGACTAAAGGAATTATTATAAGACTGAAGGAATTATTATAAGACTGAAGGAAATATTATAAGACTGAAGGAATTAATGTAAGACTGAAGAATTAATAGAAGACTGAAGGAATTATTATAAGACTGAAGGAAATATTATAAGACTGAAGGAATTAATGTAAGACTGAACGAATTAATACAAGACTGAAGGAATTATTATAAGACTGAAGGAAATATTATAAGACTGAAGGAATTAATGTAAGACTGAACGAATTAATACAAGACTGAAAGAATTAATATAAGACTGAAGAAATTAATGTACGACAGAAAATAGTATTGTATGATTTAACGGATTAATGTACGACAGAAGAAATTAATGCATAAATGAACTAATGTACGGCAAAAGAAATGATTGAAGGAATTAATGTACGACAGAAGAAATTAATGAATTTATTAATGTACGACAGAAGAAAGGATTGAAGGAATTAATGTACGACATAAAATATTATTTATGAATGAATGCATGAATGTACGACAGAAGAAATTAATGCATGACTGAATAAATTAATAGGCCTATACGACAGAAGAAACTAATGAGCGAATGAATTAATGTATGACAGAAGAAATTAATGACTGAATTAATGTACGACAGAAGAAATTAATGACTGAATTAATGTATGACAGAAGGAATTAATGACTGAATTAATGTACGACAGAAGAAATTAATGACTGAATTAATGTACGACAGAAGAAATTAATGACTGAATGATTTAATGTACGACAGAAGAAATTAATGACTGAAAGATTTAATGTACGACAGAAGAAATTAACATATCACTGAAGAAATGTATTGTAATATTTCTTTGCAGAGCGAAAAGTTACATTTGTTCGAACCAAATTTCTGCATATTTAAAGGAAAAAGTTTAAATTCTTTCAATCATTTATCATTGTAATACAATGTTCTCTTAAATTGGCAAAGTATATTGGGAATTAAAACAAAGGCTTTCCGAAAACACGCTATGAAATATTTCATATAATACTAATATGCGTTACAAGAGCGGTATTTTGAAGTTTTCATGTATGAGGAAAAGTTTGAAAAAGCGAAACGTAGTTGAGCTTTTTTAATTTCCGAGAATTGAAAGAAAACATACCGCTCGTGTATCGTACATTATTTTGTGCGAAGATCGTTTATTACATACCTGAAAGAGGAATTTCTAATTTGTTGCAATGAAATCTCCATCTTTGTTTTTGTTCAATGACAGCAAATTTACAAAACAAAAATATCTATCTTCAACATTGTTGCTTTAAAATATTTTCTGTATTTACTATACTCCAGCAGGCCGTGATATACGTCTGTCTTTTTTCCCCCCAGTCTATAAATGCGAACTTAAAACAAACGGTAAGGTTATGTAATGATTTATTTTTCATTTCAATATTTTAACAATATTATTTATACAACATATTGCAGTAATAACATCGGCATCTGGAATCTTGTTGTTTTTTTCACGGCTTCCTTAATGTTACTTGCATCACAAATGCAGTAACTTTAGTGGAGTTGTAGAGTTTACTTAATTTTTGCAAATATTTAAAAACAATAATTAACAGTGCAATTTAGGTGAAATTGCAGTGGTAAGTTTCTAATTTATAATTATTACTATATTGAACGTTTCTAAAAATAATATTTTAAAAGCCTAAAGCAGTAAAATCAATATGTCACTTAAGCGGTAAGAAGAGGGAAATTGTTATGTGTGTTAGGTTGGGAATACTGAATGTGGAATTTTAGACTTTCTGCGGATTGGTTTTGTGCGGAAAACAAGGAAATACGCACGATCTCGCACAAAACAATTTATCTCTCTAAAAGGAAGCAGAAGCGAGCAAAACTGTATCGAACTTTTTATTGGAAATATCTCAAAGAATAACCCCCTTGAAATTTATGACATTTCTTATCGTTCACTCCGTACATTAGTAATGAAATCAATTTTCGTCCCTACAGGAACAAACGTGGTGAGTCTGGTGGAGGAAGTGTTGTTCTCCCCGGAAGATACGATTCTTCAGTGCTACTCTGTACCATTGGGAAGTCCCTTGCAGTACTGCCGCTTTATTCGTCCTGATGGAAAGGGCTTCAACGTCGTCCCAGGAAGTGTGTGAGTACCAATACGATCACGTCGAATTACGGCAAATCTTCACGATAAGGAGAAATTGAGAAATGTGGTAATTTAACGGACACGTTCAGAATAGCGTCACTTCCTATTGTTATTTATTTAAATTTAAATATACAGAATAAAGAATATAATTACAAACAAACAAGAGAAATAGAAATAAAACAATACAATCAATATAAAAAGGAGATACAGTAGTATTAACAAAATTTGAGACCGAATGAGCAGCGATCGTGTTCGGTCGCAGTTCAGATATAATATTAATAGGCCTATAAGAGAATATAAAATAAAATAAAATAGGAAATAAAATTAAAATTACAGTTACAGAAATTATATAATAAAATATTAATATAAGAGAAATATATAATATAAAAAAATAAAATAAGTAATAATAATAAAAATAAATAAGTAAAATGAAATAGGAACTAAAATTTAAATTACAGCGGCAATGGAATTATATAATATAATATTAACACTAGAGAAGAATAATATCGCACGTGAAAAGTAGGTCTATATATATTTCTAAATCATAGAATACAAATATAATATAGGTTGATTAATTCATACACATAGGCTATAAATTTATTTAATCAAATTGAAGATATTAACATGTTTCTAATTTTCTTATTATATGTTAGTGGGTTACATGTTAGAAGTTCTGGGTGTAATTTAGTTAAAGCATTGTACAACCGAGGGCCAAAATTTATGCTATGCTTTAGACCAGCAGATGTGAGACATTTAGGTTCTACTAATGTTGAATTAATATTTCGTCTTGTGTCATAATTGTATGTCTGTAATACAAACTTATTACGATTTTTATGATAAAATTTTAACAGCGTATACTTATAAATTTGTTCAATATTAAATACATTAAATTCAGAATAAATTAATTTAGTTGGATAATCGAAACGTTTCTTCAAACAAATTTTAATTATTCGTTTTTGCAGTAAATTTAATGGACTAAGATTAATTTTAGTACTTCCACCCCAAACGATTATTCCATATTGAATGATAGACTGAATAATGGTCAAATAAACATTTCGTAGAACTCTCATGGGTAAGTAGCTTCGAAGATTAACGAATTTATAAATTGTTTTACGAAGCCTCTTACAAAGATAAGTAATGTGATGAGACCATTTTAAATTCTGATCAATAATGATACCCAGATATTTGACATACGTGGCTTCTTTCAATGGTGGACATTTACAACTTTTGGGATCTAAACAATTTTCACTGTGTATTATTTGATGCAGCTCCGTACGTAGATGAAATTATTGGAGATCATCAGTGCGGTTTTAGGCGTAATAGATCGACTATTGATCAGATTTTTTGTATTCGACAGATAATGGAGAAAAAATGGGAGTATAAGGGTACAGTACATCAGTTATTCATAGATTTCAAAAAGGCATATGACTCGGTTAAGAGGGAAGTATTATATGATATTCTTATTGAATTTGGTATTCCGAAGAAACTAGTTCGATTAATTAAAATGTGTCTCAGTGAAACATACAGCAGAGTCCGTATAGGTCAGTTTGTATCTGATGCTTTTCCAATTCACTGCGGGCTAAAGCAGGGAGATGCACTGTCACCTTTACTTTTTAACTTCGCGCTAGAATATGCCATTAGGAAAGTTCAGGATAACAGGCAGGGTTTGGAATTGAACGGGTTACATCAGCTTCTTGTCTATGCGGATGACGTGAATATGTTAGGAGAAAATCCACAAACGATTAGGGAAAACACGGAAATTTTACTTGAAGAAAGTAAAGCGATCGGTTTGGAAGTAAATCCCGAAAAGACGAGGTATATGATTATGTCTCGTGACCAGAATATTGTACGAAATGGAAATATAAAAATTGGAGATTTATCCTTCGAAGAGGTGGAAAAATTCAAATACCTTGGAGCAACAGTAACAAATATAAATGACACTCGGGAGGAAATTAAACACAGAATAAATATGGGAAATGCGTGTTATTATTCGGTTGAGAAGCTCTTATCATCCAGTCTGCTGTCCAAAAATCTGAAAGTTAGAATTTATAAAACAGTTATATTACCAGTTCTTCTGTATGGTTGTGAAACTTGGACTCTCACTCTGAGAGAGGAACATAGGTTCAGGGTATTTGAGAATAAGGTGCTTAGGAAAATATTTGGGGCTAAGCGGGATGAAGTTACAGGAGAACGGAGAAAGTTACACAACACAGAACTGCACGCATTGTATTCTTCACCTGACATAATTAGGAACATTAAATCCAGACGTTTGAGATGGGCAGGGCATGTAGCACGTATGGGCGAATCCAGAAATGCATATAGTGTGTTAGTTGGGAGACCGGAGGGAAAAAGACCTTTAGGGAGGCCGAAACGTAGATGGGAGGATAATATTAAAATGGATTTGAGGGAGGTGGGGTATGATGATAGAGACTGGATTAATCTTGCACAGGATAGGGACCGCTGGCGGGCTTATGTGAGGGCGGCAATGAACCTTCGGGTTCCTTAAAAGCCATTTGTAAGTAAGTAAATGATACCCAGATATTTCACATACGTGGCTTCTTTCAATGATGGAAATTTACAACTTTGGGATCTAAACAATTTTCACTGTGTATTATTTGATGCCCAGTTCGTTGCTGAATAAATAGAGACTGACATATACTGAGTTCGTACTCCGGCATGTTACTACATGGGCAAGGGTCATTGCTCATATCAATTTTTGTATCTTTTCAATTACTCCTTCACAGCTAGACTCAACGTAATCGGGTAATTATTATGTAGCCGAAGTTATGTTTTCTTTGACTTATTTAGAGACATTCTATAAAAGCGATACCGCTAGAAATTTTAATGTGTCTGTTAATTCTATTTTGGAAATCAAAATCAATATCAACTAGTGGCTTGTGCAGCAAATGTTGCAAACTACGTTCATTATACGTTCAAATAAACATTTTTCAGATTTATTTTCAATGAAGAATACTAGACATTCGGAAAGTTATTTGCTTCCATAATAATGAAAGATACTCTCTCTCGAGCCAATACTGAAGAGAACCACGCATATAAATATCTACACCACACCGCCATTAAATATATAAAAAAGACCCAACCCCACTTGATTAATAATTATAAAAATATTTGATTTTTAATAATATTATTATCTTACGTAAGTTTTATAGCTTTCAGTAACATATACTATATATACTATATAGCCGCCACTCAGTAAAATATAGAAATCAAAATCTAATTTAAGTTATTCTCTACATCTACTTATATAACCCCAAAACCTTTCACTTTCATATCATCAATATTACTTACTTACTTACTTACTTACAAATGGCTTTTAAGGAACCCGAAGGTTCATTGCCGCCCTCACATAAGCCCGCCAGCGGTCCCTATCCTGTGCAAGATTAATCCAGTCTCTATCATCATACCCAACCTCCCTCAAATCCATTTTAATATTATCCTCCCATCTACGTCTCGGCCTCCCTAAAGGTCTTTTTCCCTCCGGTCTCCCAACTAACATTCTATATGCATTTCTGGATTCGCCCATACGTGCTACATGCCCTGCCCATCTCAAACGTCTGGATTTAATGTTCCTAATTATGTCAGGTGAAGAATACAATGCGTGCAGTTCTGTGTTGTGTAACTTTCTCCATTCTTCTGTAACTTCATCCCGCTTAGCCCCAAATATTTTCCTAAGCACCTTATTCTCAAACACCCTGAACCTATGTTCCTCTCTCAGAGTAAGAGTCCAAGTTTCACAACCATACAGAAGAACCGGTAATATAACTGTTTTATAAATTCTAACTTTCAGATTTTTGGACAGCAGACTGGATGATAAGAGCTTCTCAACCGAATAATAACACGCATTTCCCATATTTATTCTGCGTTTAATTTCCTCCCGAGTGTCATTTATATTTGTTACTGTTGCTCCAAGATATTTGAATTTTTCCACCTCTTCGAAGGATAAATCTCCAATTTTTATATTTCCATTTCGTACAATATTCTGGTCACGAGACATAATCATATATCGATATAGCACTGATATGTATAATTAATGAAAAATAGTCACATCAAGGCATTAACTACAATAATATTTTATTTCTAATAGTAATAATGTCATCAAACCACCTTAAGTTTTGTAGTTTTCAATATCCAATACACAGCAGTACCCAGAAAATTACACACCACAGAATTGAACCTGTAAATTATTTTTAGTAAGATAAGTTTTTAATAACCAATTTAATTTGAGCTCTAAATATGTCAGCATTCTTGCAGATCATGGCCTTCGTGTAATATTGTTTACTGTAGTGTGTGTTTTGTTTTATTCTGAAATGGAACACGGCCGACTTGATGCTCGCTTCGCTTCTCCTGAATGCAATTAGCTAGTTCTCAAAACTGGCGACAGATGGATTTTGGCAAATAGGAAAATTATGTAGGAAAATTGACATTTCACTGAAAACTACTATTTTTTTCGAAAAACTTTGGGTTCCAAGCTTCAAAATGAGGGGTCATTTATTAAAATCCGTTCAGCCGTTTTCCCGTAATTTCCATAACCAGTTCAAATTATATATATAGATATAGATATAGTCAATAACATTTTATTATATCCATTGTTGACATTGTAACTTCACCGAAACGGATGCCATGATCTATGTAACTAATAGTTCAATATTACCTTACCTACATAAGCATCTACCAGTGAATAATAATTTTGATGATGTTTACATGCGGAAGTAATTATTATTACGGTCATGTTGCCATTCCTTCGCTTCATGCCTTTCAAATTGTTAAAAGATGAGTAATAAATGTTTCAGTTAATATTGAATTATGCCAGCCCTGTCGGATTCCTTATGTAGATGGAGAACCATCTGGTGGAGATTCCAGATATTAAACTCTGTTTCGTGATATGCGCACTCAGAATTCGTCTCCACGAAATAGGCTAAATGTCTCTACTGTATCTTCTTTATACTGTGGTCAGTCTATCTACAACACGTGTACCCAACAGAACATGATAGGAAATGGACAGTTCCATTCTTCCGCCCAGCCTCAGATTAGATAAGCAACCTTGTTAGTCTGCCATGTCATGAAAGGTAGGCCTACTTTCTGTTATCCGTATTTACATTTCGGTTTTGTAATATTCTTTATCAATACAAGAACTGACAATAGAAGCGTTTTGTCCTTGAAATGAGTAATTTGTGACTTGAATCTTCTTCCTTATCGATTCATTTTCTTTTATATGCCGTTATTGGAGAACGCATATTATACCTATATAGTTGTAACCGAATGAATGAATTCATAGATGAATGGTTGGGCGAATGAATACCTGGTATGATTGCTGTATAAATGAAACAATTGAGAACTAAATGAATGTTTGAATTAATCCAGAAATGCATATAGAGTGTTAGTTGGAAGAACTGTGGAGAAAAGACCTTTGGGTAGGCCAAGGCGTAGATGGGAGGATAATATTAAAATGGATTTGAGGGAGGTGGGATATGATAGAGAGACTGGATTAATCTTGCTCAGGATAGGGACCAATGGCGGGCTTATGTGAGGGCGGAAATTAATCTGCGGGTTTCTTAAAAGCCATTTGTAAGCAAGTATGAATGCTTGAATTAACAAGTAAATGGAGAGTTGGATGAATGTACTGTTGGATCGTTGAAAGAACCTATGAACTGTGGTTGGGTGAAAGGGTTGTTGGATGGTGGAATGAATAGTTTGTTGTTAGATGATGGAGTGAACAGATGAATGGAGGATTGAATGAATAAGTCAATGAATGGTTTCTTAGATTTGTGAACGAATACATTTTTAGGGGCTTGAATGAATAATTTGTTGGACAGTTGAATGAATAAGTTGTTGAATATATAAAGGAACATATTGTTGGATGGTTGAGTGAATAAGTTTTGAGTGGTTGAATGAACAGGTTATTGGATGGTTGAAAGTGCAGATTGTTTGATGGTTGGATAAATAGGTTATTCGATGGTTGAATGAATAGGTTGTTGGATGGCTGAATGAATAGTTTGTTAGATGGTGGAATGAATAGGTTACTAAGTGATTGAATGAGCAAGTTGTTGGATGGCTGAATGAACAGGTTGTTGGATGGTGGAATGAATAGGTTACTGAGTGATTGAATGAGCAAGTTGTTGATGGCTGAATGAATAGTTTGTTGGATGGTGGAATGAATAGGTTACTGAGTGATTGAATGAGCAAGTTGTTGGATGGCTGAATGAATAGTTTGTTGGATGGTGGAATGAATAGGTTTCTGAGTGATTGAATGAGCAAGTTGTTGGATGGCTGAATGAACAGGTTGTTGGACGGTTGAGTGAATATGTAATAATAATGATAATAATAATAATAATAATAATAATAATAATAATAATAATAATAATAACTTTATTTAACTTCGTAGAGTTAAGGACGTAAGGCCTTCTCTTACACTTAACCAGGATTAAAACTTGCTTACATAGTTGAACATAAAACTGGATCGAATATAGTAATTACATACTGATACAATTTAGGTACATAATGAGATCAAAAGAGGTAGTTACATAAAAATTTACCTCATAAAATAAAAATAAACATAGTGGAATACATATTAATATTGTTAGAATCAAATACGAATCACATAAAAACAGAAGCCGATAATTCAATAAAGAAATGTACACAGTAAAAATAAAAATAAACGCATTAGTATACATATTAGTATTGGATTAAAATTAAGTAGGATTTACATGATTAAACCAGAAACCGACAATTGAATAAAATGTACACAAAAAATAGATTAAGAGTTGGTTGGATGGTTGAGTGAATAGGTTGTTGGATGGTTGAATGAATAGGTTATTGGATGGCTGAATGGTTTGTTGGATAGTTGAATGAATAGATTGTTGGGTGGTTGACTAAACGTGTTGGATGGTTCAAGGATTTGCTTGATTGATGGTTGAATCACTACATTGTTGGTTGGTTGGTTAAATGTATATATAGGCCTATGATTATCGGATGGTTGAATGAGTATATTGTTAGATAGTTGAATGGATAAGTGCATGCAAGAAATGCACCAATAGTGGTTGAATGAATACTTGATGACGGTTTGATGGGTTGAATGATTTTTTTGGTTTTAATTGGTTATTTAACGACGCTGTATCAACTACTCGGTTATATCTTTCAAGAGATTGATGATAGCGAGATAATACTTGGCACAAATTATTCTATTGCAAATCGTTACCAAATAGCTATAAAAACCCTTAACAATCTCTTTCTCTTCAATTTTCGAACTACATCTTCCGCATTCCAACATTGCTGTTAGGGAAGGTAGGGATATTCGGGGATGCTTCTTGTTGTGCAGTAGTTCAATCTCCTGAACTCTCGACTCAAGGGCAAGTGTAACAAAAGCTGAGAATAGTTGCTTTGCTTTTTCCACATCTGTCCTTGATATGCAAGCAATTCCCAGCCATCGAATACAGTTCATCATGAAATATTGTGTTGACAACCAAACAACTCAGAATGTACTTTTTTCTTAAAAATGTGTAAATTTGGGAGATTATGCAAGAAAATCCTGTAAAATATGCATCAATGTATGCACAATAGTCTTTTATGTGCAGAGATGGCTGACATATACAAAATTATGCATGATTAACTTTGCGTATTCGTCAACTCAGACATTCAAAGGAGTGTCGGTATAAAATACTTTTGTGTGACTATCAATTACTCAGTAAGCACATGCTTTTGTATACCTCTGGGTATAACAGAGGAAGTGAAAGGGACGGAGGACCCCCTGCCCATGTGCTTTTCGCTTCCACCGCCTTATGAACAAACGCAGAGTAGGGTTCTGTGCATCAGTGGTGGATTTTAGGCGCTCAGCGAGGTCTGAAAGTTCGTAAAATCTATGATGCACGCCTGATACAATCCGTCACTGACGTTTCTGTCTGCTCGTACCTCACCAAAACATTACTGTCTCAGCCGGGGAACGTGAAGTCGGGAGTTAAGGGGTGGTCTGTAGTGACTCAATCGAGTTAATAGCGCCCAGGCCTGCTTTTGCATATCAATCCCGGCCATCGTATAGCCTATAAGGCTATACAGAGTGAATCGTAAGTACGTATTTCTTTAATTTCATGGGGTTATTCTTTGGGATATTTGAAACAAAAAAGTTTAATAACATTTTGCTCGTTTTGGTTCCTTTTCGAGATAAAAATTGTTTTATATTAAATACTTCATAGCATGTTTTGGAGAAACCATTGATTTAATTCCCAATATGCTCAGTCAATTTAAGAGAGCAATGTATTATGATAATAAATGATTGAAAGGATTTTAGTTTTGTCCTTTAAATGTGTAGAAATTTGATCCGAACAAATGTAACTTTTTCATTGATTATAGTTCACGTTAACACTTTGTTTGTTAAAAACATAAAATTGTTTAGTCACACATTAAAAAGTGTTAAAATTTTAAAAAAAGGACAGACGGCCCGTTTCGACGTGATGTTACGTCTTCATCAGTGTCTCCTGAACTACTGGTGATCTTGAATTCTGCGATGTGCATTTGTCAGTTGTAGGGATGGGGGTGTATTGCTCTTATGGTGGGGGCTGGTTGTTTGTGTGTTATGACGTATCATGACATCAAATAATGTGTGGGTATCGAACTGTAATTGTGTATTAAGTATATGTTGTGGGTATGTTATTGTATGTTTATATATTTCATATTGTTCTAAGATGTAACTTTTTGTTTTACAAATAAATTTTTCAATGTTACATTTGTTCGGAACAAATTTCTGCACATTTAAAGCCCAAACTAATATTCTTTCAAAAATTTATTGCTACTCTTTGGGACATTTCAAACAAAAAATAGTTAAATAAAATTTTGCTCGTTTTTGTTTTCTTTCCGAGATAAAAATTGTTTTATATGGAACTTTTCATAGCGTGTTTTGAGAAAGCCATTGGTTTAATTCCCAATACGCTCAGTCCATTTAAGAGAGCAGTGTATTATGGTAATAAATGATTGAAAGAATTTTAGTTTCATCCTTTAAATGTGTATAAATTTGAGCCGAACAAATGTAACTTTTCGTTATAAAAGAAAATTTTTCAATGTTACATTTCTTCGGATCAAATTCGTACACATTTAAAGCCCAAACTAAGATGCTTTCAATCATTTATTATCGTAATACACTGCTCTCTTAATTTGAGTGAACATGTTGGGAATTGAATCATTGACTTTCCAAAATGAAATGTTTCACATAAAACAATTTTTATGTGAAAAAGGAAGCAAAATTGTATTAAACATTTTTGTTCGAAATATCCAAAAGAATAACCTAGGAATAATATTTAGCAGCGATCTCGGCTGTGGGGAACACGTTACTGACACAGCGGGAAAGGCATGGAGGGCGTTACACTTTGTGATGAGGGTACTAAGGAAAGGCTCTGATAAATCCAAAGAGATTGCATATAAATCACTAGTTCGTCCAGTAATGGAATATGGTGCTGCATGTTGGGATCCTTACAGATTAGAACATATTAAGACACTGGAAAAGATTAAAAAACGGGCTCTCAAGTGTTGTAATAATTCACCATTAAAATGGGACACACTCACGGACCGGAGAAAGCGAATTCGATTATGCGCAATGTTCAAAACATACAGAGGTGAGCCTGCCTGGAGAGAAATAAAAAATAGGTTGCAGCCGCGAAATTACTCTTGAAGGAACGACCACTCATATAAATTGAGGGAAAGAAGACAGAGGACGGACACTGGAAAGTTTTCTTTTCTCAATCGTACTATCAGGGACTGAAATGCTTTACCAGCAGACTTACTAAAGGCTTTACCAATAACCAAGAATGTATTTAAAAATAGGCTTAAGGACTTTACTAATAGACGGTAGTATATTATACACACTACTTAAAGAGTGTGATTGATATCTTGTTATTTGAAGTGTTCTATCAGTGAGGAAGTGTGTTGTGTCAGTGAAGTGTGTAGTGCCAGTGAAGTCTATTGTGTAAGTGAAGTGTGTTTGTGTCAGTGAAGTGGCTGTGCAAAGTATTTGAACAGTGAAATGGTTAGAAGTGTTAGTGAAATCAGGTAGAATCAGTGCAGTGAGTGAGTTGACAGCGAAATAAGTGTAGTGCCGATAGGTACTTGTGCAGGTATGAACCTGTCACACTCGTGGGTCTTAGTTCGAATTTAGGGATAAGATAAAAATTAGATTTACTTTAAATGTTATTTTAAGTGACCATGCTTCATTTAATTTAGGATGCTCCTTGTTATTATTATTATTATTATTATTATTATTATTATTATTATTATTATTATTATTATTATTATTATTGGTTTTTTATTAGTTGTGTTTATTATTAATTGTCATTATTAAGTGTAATTAGTTACACTGCCACCAGGTACATATCCATTTGCAGTGTGAATAAATACATACACATACATACAATAACCCTCAGAAATTAATTATATAACTTACGTTTATTCTGAATATTTCAGCCGTCATTTGTATTCCGGAACTGCATTCTTATGACGTCTGAGATTGTAAGCCAGGTGTGTCTTCTTCAGGGCTGTGTTGGAGCGCTACGTGTACGAGGCAGGCGGTCTGGACCAAGGCGAGTGTGGCCTGAGGATCATTTCCTATAACCTGACGCAGGAGGACGAGGGCGAGTGGACCTGCGTGGCACGACTGCAGGGCAGCGACCAGGAGGGCCAAGACTCTATCATGCTGCTTGCTGACAATATTCAGGAGACCAGTACCGGTAAGTGGAGAAGGAAATGTATGTACAGCATTCCTCAAAAATATCAATTAAATTCATATAATTTTTATACGAAATGTCAAGAAAAAAAATGTGTGAGCCAGCAGAAATCTATTTCCATTCTCATCGAAAAACAATTATGTACAGCCTTACAGAAAAAAACGTGTGCCAAAGAGCTCGTAATTCATTTAATGTCCTCCCCAAAAATTACATTTATAATTCCAAAGATAAGGAATTTGACATCGCATATAATTTAGTGTACTGTTTAAGGGGAGAGGATGGTATTTTTGGGTGAAAAATTAGTAAATTTTCAAAAAAAAAATTCTTTAAAATACTCTTTGATATGTGTGGAACGCATAGCATAACATTTTGTGGGTATTTGTGCCCTTATCGGATGTTGCGTCGCCATTTTTAAACTTCCTGCGTTATGGATTTTTAAATCACTCGTCCATTTACTGTTGTTTCCGGTAAATTAAATTTAAAAAAAAATAATTTCTTTAAAATATTCTTTGATATGTGTGGAATGCATAGCATAACATTTTGTGGGTATTTGTGCCCTTATCGGATGTTGAGACGTCATTTTTAAACTTCCTGCGCTATGGATTTTTAAATCACACGCCCACTTTTATCGGTTTCCAGTAACTTCATTTTTTTTTTTTGCTACATTGCCAGAGAAAAATGGATATAATTTCTGAACTATTAACGATATATGCATGAAATTTAGAACATACATTCTTTAGACCATTAGGAAAGGTTTCTCTGTAACAGAATTTTGTTACTAGATTTCGTTTTAAAAATACATCCGTTGGTTTGCAAGAAAGGAAATCAGAAAATTGTTATTAAATTTTAATTGTTTATTTTACAAACGTAGGGACTAATATAAAAATTCTGTTACAGACAGTTTGTAGAACATGCTTTTGCAAATACATTGCAAAAAAAAGTTTGAATCTATCTTTAAAAACGGTTTAAATATATCGTTTTTAGTACAATCCTGCATTGGGTATATATTTTTTCAAATTTGGGCCCCCAAATAATTTTTTTTTTTTTTTCAAAATATTTATATTTGGTTGAGTTCCTACAGCTATTAGCTCTCTACATACAAAAAATTAATATTTTACACCAAATAGGAAAAAAGTTTTAAATAATGCCATCCTCTCCCCTTAAGTAGTTGCATGTAATTTATTCTAAACCAATATACATAGGCTAAGCCACACTTCTGCAAACAAACTGTTTCAGGCTACTCGGAAAAAATGTTTGTTGATGTTTCAAACGTCTTCAATACACACTGCAGCAAAGAAGTTATTCCCAAACACAAGTTGCTGTGATCCTTCCAGTTAACAGGACGTTTTTCTATTCACACAATGAGCTTCTCGGCATCACAATTCACCTAAAAATTAGTTTATTCTACTTTAGATAAAAAGCTCAATTTGTTACATTATCTAATTCATTCTTTCATAGTGTTTTGCCCAAGGGCAGGTCACTACAAACTCAACTTTCTCCAATCTTTCCTATTTTCTGCCTTTCTCCGCATATGATCCACATAGCTTAATGTCGTCACGTATCTAATGACATTTACTTTTGTTTCTATACATTAATATAACTATTTTATTTTATTAATCTATATATTGAACAGTATATATTTTAAAATCTGTAATAGTTATTTCATGTTTCGAATTATACTGTATCGAAAATAATAAATCAGTTGTAAAATATACGTAATCTACAAATAAAACGAAGGAAATGGGGATGGATTGGCTATACTCTTCGAAAAGAAAATTATACGGAGAAAGAAGCTTTAAGATGGAACCCACAAGACAGCAGAAAGGAAGGAAGGAAGGAAGGCCAAATGTTACCTGGAGAAGAACAGTAGAAGAGGAAATACGGAAGGTAGGAACATCATGGCTCGAAATTTTCAATATCGCTCAGAGTAGAAGAATGTGGCGAAAGTTTGTTGAGGCCATTTGCTCCAAAGGGAGATATAGGATATGATGATGATGATGAAAATATACGTAAGTGGTAGTAAGAATGTAAATAACGTATCGATAAGTGGTGATACATTGATATAGAAAAACCATTTTCCTGAAATTTGGATTCCTTGCTATGGAGCTGGAAAGATGTGTCTACTTATTTGCAGCAGTAAAAATCGAGGTATGAAGTAACTCTCGGCGGATTCTCCCTGCTTGAAACTAAAGCTATTTCACGCAATCATAATAATGTATTTGACATGGGAACTAATCCTCTAAAAAGTAAGTGTGGTATTCTGGCGTTGTGTTATAGGGTTGGGTGTGCTCTTGTGTATAGCAATAGACTGTTACTCACTGTGTTCATGCAGGTCAAGCTCTTTAAACATTTAAATACAAAATTGTCTACTTTACTTGAGCTTTATCATTATAGTGAAAAAAATGGGCAATGAACTACGATTTCAAATAGCTATTCAACCACCGCTTCCGAGACTCTCGACAAGAACGCTAGGACAAACGTTCCTTTCAACAACGACATGCCACACAGCTAGTCCATTTGTCGCACAGAATCTTATCTGGCGTTCGTGTATCTGACACCACTGACCAACATATGTTTTGAATTCGAAATAAGCATGACTTCGACCAACAATGAGAGTATACTGAAATGTATGCGTGATGTCAGGTGATATTTTATTTTAACAATGTATTTCTTTATCTGTTTCAGAGCCTGTGACCGAGACCGAGACCGAGACCGAGACCGTGACCGTGACCGAGCCCGTGATCGAGGCCGTGACCGAGGCGAACGATGTAGGACTGTCCACAGGGACCATCGTAGCCATTGCTATAGGAGGTGCAGGGATACTTCTGCTGCTGGGAGGCATTGCATTTTGCATTGCCAGACGAATGACGTCGACCAAGACACCAACAAGCGACGCCAGACACTGATACCTTGTGCACCAAGTTCCAGATCTTGTCTGCTTGTGATAAACGTCTGTCAGCGCCTCTAAGCATACTTGGGAAATGGCATACTCTGGCCATGATATGAAAAGAATTAAAACTGTGAAGTGAATCTGAAATGGGCTTGGATTTAATGTTGTATATAGTACAAGTGCTTTCGTCTCGTCTTTTTGGGACTAAATATACTATAAATCTATTTCATTTCCAATATAAAGTTGTGCAAGCAAAAGTAAACAATCACATTAAATGCATAGTAAGAAGAGTGACAAGGAATTCTGTAAATTGTTTATATGGACTGTACGGAAATGAGATTTGGAAATTAAATGACGATTACTAAATATGATTACTTATAGCAGAAATGAGACTAATATAGAATTCAGATTGGTAAAATAAGAAATTCAGACATAGGATTACAAATAACATAATTACAGACTGTGTACATGAAATTACAATACAACGTTAGGCAAACTGATTGATTCATGTAAATCAGGGATGAGACGATATTAGCTCCCAATCATGGTAGAAGAGCTCGACCTTAATCACGAGCGCATAGTGCATCCACTGTACCGTAGACAACAGGGATGTACATGCACATGCAGCGAATAAAGGCAGCAATTATTACAATAACTTGCGTTACTAAATTTCTGGCTATGTAATAGGGCTAATTACTCAGTTATTTAATATACATGTACATATATAAACAAATCGCAAAGGGAAGGGTATTTTAGGAACAAAAAGAGAAATAGCAAAGTTAATTGTATGTAAACCATTTTATTGTTAAAAGCAATTATTTATTATTTAAATACTTCACTTCATTGGTTAGAAGAAACTAATAGGGTCTACCTGCTCGACGTGTGTGATCTGTAAGTACTTTTGAGTATTTGTTGAAAAAATAATAATGGCAATATTGATTGAAATAGAGTATATTGATTGTGTGATTGTGAAAATGCAGTCCTTACTCGCCAGTCGTGATTATGTAATGAGTTTTTTTAGAGTGATTTGTGAGATGCACGTAACACGAAAAAACAAATTGATTAAATTAAGATATTGAAGCCATCGTAATTTTTAGGGTCAATCATTTAAGGGGATATGTATGACTTTTAAAACTTCCACAATTTCGGACAAAATTTGTGAAATTTAAACTAACTTACATAAACAGATCTCTAATAATATCATCTGTACAAAATTTGGCGCAATTAGGTCTAATAGTTTTGAAATTATATTTTTAAGTATATTTTATATAGTTTAGTTTAGGGTTTAGTTTAACCTCCAAATTAAACCAAACCCTTTAACTCTATTAAATATAGAATATAATCTAAATTTAACAGAAGAAATACTAAAATCAGAAGTAAACACTGAAATACTAAAACAATTGTCTTTAGAGACAATTAATATTAGGTACCCTCCACAAAACTGGCTTCATTTATACACCGACGGATCCTTGATCTCCAGAGAACAAGGTGCCGGTGCAGGTGTTACGTGCTGTCTCTTCTCACTTTATAGATCTCTTGGGTATGGAACAACAAGTTTTGATGGAGAAATCATTGCAATAAGTGAAAGTCTCAGGAATCTTCTATGCCACATCAAAAATTTAAAAATGTAGTTATATTGTCAGACTCCAAAGCAGCTATTCTATCAATATCTCTAAACACACACCTTCATCTCAAACAGCAGAAATAACTAAACTGCTCTCTCAATTAATATCACTCAATAAAAGAATTGTATTCCAATGGATACCATCCCATTGTGGAATCCTGGGAAACGAGAATGCGGATGCTTTAGCAAAGAAGGGCAGCACTGCTACTTACAGACCTGTTACTAAATCTACGTATTACTCTGTGAAGAGATTTATTAAATCTATATACTTAGACTTCAACAAACAAAATTTGATAACACAAGCTCAAGGGAAAAAATGGAACTCTCTGCATCAAAATCCACAGTTAATTCCCGATTTACCACGAAAATCGTCTGTAGCTGCATTTAGATTGGCAACAGGCCATGATTGTTTGGCCAAACACCTGCATAGAATTGGAATATATCAGTCCCCTAACTGCCCATTGTGCAACTCAAACCAAGAAATGGATTCGGAACACCTCAAAATCTATGCTTCAGTGGCTGGCCATGATAATATCTTTGAAAAATGTTGGAGTGCAAGAAGTCAAATGACTTAATTGTCAAACGCCTGGCATTAGAAAACAACAACAAACAACAACATATTTTATATTGACATTACTAAAAAGCTCCTTGCTTCAAAGTTTTCAAAATGTTTAGTTCATATTTGCTAAAAATCCTGAAAATAGTTATTGGAATAAAAGTGAATTAGCATTTTGAGTTTAGTAATAGTATAAGTTAAAGTGCAATCAAAGATAAAATATTATTTCTAAATTAAAGAAACACGCAGTCTAATAAAAGTAAATATCCAGAAACAAGCAACAAATAAAACATCAACAATACATTTAAAATAAAGAAATAAAAGGAATCTAGATACTATCTACTGACCCAAATGTAAATTAATTTACCTTCGATGTCAATTCCGAAATTAATTTATTTCTCTTTTCTACTGAATAATGCCTATATTTTTTTTTTCATGTTGCATCTCATAATGCCGTTTTATGTTGCTTTTTTGTAAATGATATTTTTTTTGCACAACAAACACTGGACTTCATCACCATGTTCGAAGCATAAATATTGTATCTTCCACTCTTCCTTGAAAGCTTTAAGCGCTTCCGTTCCGTCATGATGCGCTGTGTTCTAAGATCTGTACATCCTTTAGCAATGTTTACAGGTAAAAGAGCTCCGCGCAGCGGGCATAAAATAGCTCTCGCTCGCGATTATTAGTCACCATCGCAAAAAAATAGTAAATAGAGGAGAATACTACAAAAGCGAAGTTAAAACCCTGCTGGAAGAAGAAACGTATATCGATCAAAAAGGCAAATGATGGATCAAAATCTGGTGGAAGTAATTCTTTCAACTTCTTTCCATATAACTGAATTTATAAGCTGCTGATGATGGAAACACCATCAATATTCACTTCTACAGCTTAGAAAGATTATTAAGTTACCGACAAAGCACAGAATCAGCTCTCAAAAGTAAAGTTGACAGTATCGAGGAAGAACCTGAATAGTTTGGTTGCGTGACAACGTGCTGGTATGCGTAACCAAGAACGGATACTCTAGGATTTCTCGCAGTTTACTCAGGAAAAATATTAGACACCGGTATATTTGCATAACATAAGTTAGGATAACTTCATGACTTAAGATATGTCAATCATAATCCACTCATCATATCAACGAAATTGCAGTTGAAAGTGTAGGTAAATAAATTATTGTAATATAGAAATTATAGGTAAAAGGTAAAGGTAAAGGTATCCCCGTAACATGCCATGAAGGCACTTGGGGGGCATAGAGGTAGAGCCCCATGCTTTCCATGACCTCGGCACTAGAATGAGGTGGTGTGGTCGGCACCACGCTCTGACCGCCTTTTACCCCCGGGAAAGACCCGGTACTCAATTTTATAGGAGGCTGAGTGAACCTCGAGGCCGTTCTGAAAGTTTGGCAACGAGAAAAAATCCTGTCACCATCTGGGATCGAACCCCGGACCTTCCAGTCCGTAGCCAGCTGCTCTACCAACTGAGCTACCCGGCCGCATAGAAATTATAGGTTATATACAAATCAATACAGAGCGATGTTGCAAAACTAAACAGAAATATCATACATTGTGGAATTTAAGATCACTCTGAACCACAATCAACAGTTCCTATTCATTACACTGCATTGTATTAAAAAAATTAAGTTTGCGTTTTGAGCTTAGGCAGACGGAGGAGTGCATATAGCTCTTTATGCTCGACCATGCCGAAATGTACTAATTATACATCTGGTAGCAGACCTCATTAAAGTACACCTGTTCATTAAAGTTCAGGTTTTAGATTATTCTCGGATATGCAATCGAAAGATGAGGGAAACGTCACGGAGGCTGGAAATCCAATACTGTCGCAGAAGGTTATGTTCTGTTACTAAAATAATTAGCGTTAATTGTGAATAATGTTCAAATAAATTCAATTTGTCATCTCGTTTTTCAATTCTAAATCAATTTCCAGGTTATACATTCTCTGCATTACATCAAGGTCAATGACATTATTGTTCCTCGAAAAAAATCAATACTTTCGCGTCTGCGTACATCTCACAATTCAAAAGCTATGAACAAGGTCACTTCCGATCTTGTCAGATACAAATAAAATGTATACTTCTGAATAATTTAAAGTTAGAAATATGGTCGAGCATAAAAAGTCGTATGAAACTTGCCTATAATGGTAATTAAGACGCTCGTATGAAAATTATGAAACTCGCTTGCGCTCGTTTCATAAACAAACGTACTTGCGTCTTAATTACTATCATTATAGGCTCGTTGCATAATGTACTATTAAGTCACATTCACATGATTTGTAACTACTATATCAACTAGCCTACTATGTTATTTATAACTTTGATGGGATTTGTGATGGCGAGATTTTTGGCGAGATGAGATCGAAGATTCATCTTGCATTCGCCTGACAGTTGGGTGAAAGCTCGCAAACACAACCAGGTAATCAGGCCAAGATACTGGTTTACGTCTCGGGAACACCACTTTCCAGGTTTTACGGTTTAGTTTTGCAACACACTGTATATTAATAGACTTAAGTCAACTGAAGAAGTAATGCGAACTAATGTCAAGATGATTCTTGCGTCTCGAGCTGCTACACAATCTAAATCAGTGCAGTCTCTGTAGAAAGCTAGTATTTCATCAGACCATCTTCAAAATAGCAGACCTAATTGAAGAGGTGGATTTCAAATTGTAATTTTTATTTAAATATTTTAACATGTTTCATTCACATTTTAATTTATCCTTTCAAGCCCATACATAACTAAGTTTATGTAGGGAAGAAGTGGGGTACAGTGAGACAGGGAGAACAGTGAGACATTTTTTATTAGATGGTAAATTTTGATGTTGAAATGTTTGTAACAGTGGAATTTTATGTTGCATGAGTAAAGTAACAGTATTTTCATACTAGATTTGATTCTAGTTATAAAGGTGAGTAATGAAAAAATAATTCGTAATTTTTTACTCTATAAGTAAAATTTTGGCTTGTGTTTAATGAAGGTTATATTGGATATAAAAATTAAATAGAAATATGAATGTTTTGTTACCTAATACTATGGCATTTGACGTTATGTCTGACAAAGTTTCGTCTTTCTTGTTTTGATTTTGAAGTGATGGCGTCATTTTTAAACGAACTATGCATAAAGGGAACAGTGAGACATGCCATTGAAGGGTACACTGAGACGTCTCACTGTTCCCATGTATCAATGATTTGCAAAAATAAATTGTAATTATATTACATTTACCGGTAACTAACATAAAAAATGAACATACTAGTAACCAATTTAGGAACTATAGCTTAAAATAATGGATACATTACATTTTAATGGTTTCTTAAATAAAAAAATATTTACAAAATTTAAGAAAATATTAAAAAGATAATAAAGAATTAAATTAAATTCTTATAATTATAAGCTTTGTTGCCACCGAAAATTCATTTTATTTTTTCGCAATAGTTTGAAAAGTCATGGAAAATTCACTTTTCCAAATGTTCCAAATGTTTCAATGGTTTCGAAGTCAGACATCAGATGATTCTAAATAAGCCTACAGAACATGGCAAGATAAAGAGACAGCAAGGTTTCTTTTCTTTTGAAATAAATTTAAATCATTTCAATATCCGTTAATAGACACTGTGGTGTCTCGCTGTACCCACCTGAATGGGAACAGTGTGACATTTGCATTTTTTTTGACAAACACGCATTGTATATTATGTCCTTTATCTATTAACATTTCTGTTTATGTATTATTGTACTACATGTTTTAATGTATAATTCTTTTGCACTTGATTTTTAAAAAACTTGAAATTTCACTTGCATGCATATGTCTTAATATTTTGTGTCTCACTGTACCCACTACTCCCCTAACTGACTCTCCTAGGTCTTTACTTAGGTCCGTCTGAAGACTCATAATGCAGGCACTAGAAGCGCCAAATTTGTTTTATTTTTTGCCATTATTCTCATAACTTGTCATTTTGACTTACGCCAGATTAGAATCCACCTCTTCAATAAGTGTAGGTATAGATTGTAGTTATGTCGGAAGTATTGAGAATCATTCAATGTGTCTTTACGTCAACAAAAATGGTTTTCTTTGTAAATAACTTGTATATATTGTAAATTACTGACGCTTACAAAATTAAAAACTTCTTTCAATACCGTTCTTCCAGACTTTTAACATTACGCATAGTATTTATTTTATTGTATTATATTATTCCTTCGTAAAAATATAATATACCTAATATTTAGTCCACACCTGTGGAGTAACGGTTAGCGCGTCTGCCCGCGAAACCAGGTGGCCCGGATTCGACTCCCGGTCGGGGAAAGTTACCTTGTTGAGGGTTTTTCCGGGGTTTTCCCTCAACTCAATATGAGCAAATGCTGGGTAACTTTCGGTGTTGGACCCCGGACAAATTTTACCGGCATTATCACCTTCATCTCATTAAGACGCTAAATGACCTAAGCTGTTGATAAAGCGTCGTGAAATAACCTACTAAAATAAAAAAAAAATCATAATATTTACTCCTTTACATTACAACAAAATAATGTCCGGAAACGATTCTAAAATACACGTTAAGTAATTAACAACTGTCCTGCAACGTTACGAGAAATCAAGGCCAACTACATAGAGAACTTCGTAATCATTCCAGTGAAAGTACTTCCTTTCATTCTCTTTTATTTATTTTTTTGTACGAAGAAAATACAAGTGTGTCAAGGTTAAGGGTGTTTGAGAATAATGTGCTTAGAAAAATGATGAAGTTACAGGAAAATGGAGAAAGTTACACAACGCAGAACTGCACGCATTTTATTCTTCAACTAACATAATTATTATTGTTGTTGTTGAGTCGATTGTCCGAAGACAGATTTGAACCTCAAGTGATACCAATAAGGCACCACTTATGAGGCAACTAGACCCGGAAATAATAGGATGGCATGGCCAGTTCCTTTTACCCTCCATTGCATTCATCGCCGATTAGCTATATATTACACTAATCAGACTTCAAATGTATACAAATAATTGTCCTTCCTCTGACACATATCGTCAAGTGAGGTGTACAAGACAATTAAATATTTCAACTTGTAACCAGAAATTTTACATATGATATGTTTAGGAAAATGGACGTAAGATGAGCGAAATATTTCGATTTTTATAACTCGATATTTCTCCTTTCACGAATAAGTTCATAGCTTTTGCTAACAGATGGTATAAGAAATCAATTCTAGATTAGGTATGAAGATAAACCAAGGCATACAACTGATAGTACATAAGTCAAGTGCCCCATTGACGTACAGGGATCATGACGTGAAAATGAAATGTATGCTCATCAGTCGGCAGCGGATATTTATATCCTGAAAATTATGATTACGTGCCCAAAAAATATTTATCCAACACTTCTTCATGAAATGGATAGTTGCCATGTTTATATTTAACCCTTAAATATATCCTTTATATTCATGTGACAGTAGCTAAGAACAAGGAATGGCTATTTGTATGTTTGTTGTTTTATTTACTGGATACCGTTGCTGCGAGTGATTTCCGTAAACTTTCATCTACTCCTTGATTCTAGCAACAGTAACATGAATATGAAGATAACTTTATATATACACGGTGTTTCAAAAATAACTTATAATAATTGTAATTAATATGGGGGGATTTTGAGCGTAAACCTCAGACACGTTACAACTTATATTTAAAGGGACTATTACACTTTTACTACGTCACACTACTTTTGACCATAAAACGGTACGAAAGGACGTCTTTCAACCAATCATGGCTGCTTATCGCGTCCCTAGCATTTGTTTAATTTTATCGCGTTCCTAGTATTTGTTTATTTTTATCACTACCCTAGCATTTGTTTCTTTGTTTGCCAACATTTCAAACTGCACTGATCTGGACGTCAAAAAACAGAAAATTACAAACCACACTAGTCGATGCACAGCACTTTCAAATATGACTCGCATTGGCATTCAAGAACAAGAATTAATAAAGATCACTGGTCATATATGAAGAGCACCATTCGGAAATCCTGAATAAGTTGAGAGATACACCATGTACATCACGAGTTCACTGCTTTTACGCACACGTCCAATATAACATCAACTGAACCACCAACCACTAAAACATTCAAATTTGAAAATTGTACCTACTTTCAATAATTGTTTCTTTTAAAATTATCATGTTTATTTTTTATTTCATCATCGTTAATTAAAATGTTTCTTGTTTATTTCATCATCCCTAATTAAAACTTTTCTAACACTCGTTTATATTATTTAGGTTATGTTATAGCTTCTGCTATATGATATTATGGATAGTCACGTATCAGAGATTGTTTAATACTAAGATTTATTGAAAATCATCTGTCAAAGTGACGTTGATTACTGGGATCGGGATAATTGAAGTGGAATGCAACTGTTTTAATAAAAATGAAACTGAATCAACAAAGCCTTCTTGACCAGTAACCGTCCACAGAGTTCAATGAAGATTCCGTAGTTGGCACAACTGATAAGAAAACAGCTATTCATAACACGCTACTGCCATCTACTAGCATTATATTTATAATGTTGAGATGGTACAAATTTGAAGATAGTTTTGTATTTTCGTAAGTCAATTAATATTTTATTTATTGGAGTACTTCGTTACTTCTAATCTTTATATACTTTCTTCTAATCGTGTAATAGTCAGTTAAATCCCACTCGAGTTTTGATTTTCTATAGATAAATCAAAACCTCTAGTGAGATTACTGTTGAATATTTTTATGGAAACAAAATATTTTTGAGACTGCAATGTGATTTATGACATCATTGAGATCATTTTTAAATGGCACCCTATAGTTTTTTAGTGTCATCGGAAAGAGCATATTTGTTATGTAATACTTCATTTTCTTCGTACAGAAACACTGTGGTTATGGTTACTATGGTAACAATTTTATTGTTGATATATTTTATTCCCTGTATTATGGTAGCAGTATTATTAATGGAATCAACGAAAAACAAGATATTCTTAAGAGAATATGATAGAATTCAGATCCTGGTGAAGTTACACAACAAGTGGTATGCACACTTTTTAACGATACTCATCCAAACCGGCCACCTATTTGTCTGTCAAGTGTGAGTAGAATAAAAGCGTAATTCAGGCAACGTGGAGATGTCTGAGACACAAAAACAACAGTTATTCTAAAAATAGCTTCTTTTATGTTTATTTAATCCATAAAACTGCTTCCACAATACACGGACTAACAAAATACAATAATATTATTGCCATAGTAACCATAATGCTTACTTACTTACTTACTTACAAATCGCTTTTAAGGAATCCGAAGGTTCATTGCCGCCCTCACATAAGCCCGCCATAGGTCTCTATCCTGTGCAAGATTAATCCAGTCCCTATCATCATATCCCACCTTCCTCAAATCCATTTTAATATTATCCTCCCATCTACGTCTCGGCCTACCCAAAGATCTTTTTCCCTCCGGTCTCCCAACTAACATTCTATATGCATTCCTGGATTCGCCCATACGTGCTACATGCCCTGCCCATCGCAAACGTCTGGATTTAATGTTCCTAATTATGTCAGGTGAAGAATACAATGCGTGCAAGTCTGCGTTGTGTAACTTTCTCCATTCTCCTGTAATTTCGTCCCTCTTAGCCCCAAATATTTTCCTAAGCACCTTATTCTCAAACACCCGTAACCTATGTTCCTCTCTCAGAGTGAGAGTCCAAGTTTCACAACCATAAAGAACAACCGGTAATATAACTGTTTTATAAATTCTAACTTTCAGATTTTTTGACAGCAGACTAGATGATAAAAGCTTCTCAACCGAATAATAACAGGCATTTCCCATATTTATTCTGCGTTTAATTTCCTCCCGAGTGTCATTAATATTTGTTACTGTTGCTCCAAGATATTTGAATTTTTCCACCCTTCCGAAGGATAAATCTCCAATTTTTATAATTTCATTTCGTACAATATTCTGGTCACGAGACATAATCATATACTTTGTCTTTTCGGGATTTACTTCCAAACCGATCGCTTTACTTGCTTCAAGTAAAATTTCCGTGTTTTTCCTAATCGTTTGTGGATTTTCTCCTAACATATTCACGTCATCCGCATAGGCAAGAAGCTTATGTAACCATAATGCTTCTATATAAAAACAAATTTAATGAAATATTACATAAAAGTATGTTTTCTGATAACATTAAAAACTATAGGAGCCATACGTGGCTCGAAGCTACGGTGCGACATCACATTCTTAGTCATAATATGGCCAACAGTGAACAAGTTTATTTGTAAATACACGTTTAACATGAGTTTAATATAGAAATTCCTTTTTTTTTTTAACTTTGAACATATATTTATATCAGGCTATTGTCAAGAGGGCCATGATAACCACGTGACTCCGATTCGTGCCGAAGCCTGTCTTTCTCGTTAGCCACGGGAGCCATATAAAATACATCATAACTCGCACAACAATAATCACAAAAATATTTTGTTTCTAAATATAAGCTTTGATGTGTGTGAGCTTTATGTCCAAAACCTAGTGTTGTGGGATTTAATCGATTAATCGATCAATTTCTATTAAATTATGAGATAAGAAAGTACTGAATTATATTAAATTATACTAGATTATACAAAATAATAATAAATATAATTTTGACACGCACAGAAAATCAACAAGCGGGACAACGTAATGAACTGTAGCATATGACATAATATAGCCAAAAAAAAAAAAAACATGTGTCGCATGGAACGCTCCTGTCATCTAACGGTAAAACTTCGCATAATATATCCCTATTAGGGCTAATAGTTTTGAAATTATATATTTTTAAAAATATACTTTATATTGACGTCACTAAAAAGGCTCCTTGAGTTAAAGTTTGCCCAAAATCTTTATAAACCATGGGAATAAAAATGAATTAGCTTTTTGAGCTAATCTAAATAGAGAGTCATAATACATTTCTTTTTAATTTATTGAATTTACCATTACAGCATATTTTAATATGAATATACCCCGAAATAACATAATATTAATATTTCATACAAAAGCTAATTAAATTTCCTTTATCAACATTTAATTAACCTCTGTGATAAGTTTCAGACCAATCTGAAAATGACTGTTGAATGCAAGGAGCTTTTTACATTCAATACGACGTAAACTGCTTACAATTTTTAAGTAAATAAAACAGCATAGGAAAAAAAAAACATTTCTATTAACTCACTTCTGCAACGCGTGTTTGGCCACATTTCATTATATGGCAGCCTTACATGTCTTATATTGCCTCTTCCTTGAATAAAGACTTAGGCTGGGATATATCCTCGGACTAACACTACACAGGCATACATTGCACATCCTGGTTCTATGAATAGCACGGAACAGGGCACAGCAAATCATTCCCGTGGACGGCAGATAAACCTTTTCCTTTATCTACGCAGGAAATCGAACCACGGGCCGCTTGAATGTGAAGCATTATTTACTAAATCACATATTTTGTTATAATACAGTAGAGTTAAATGAATATCCGGCGAGATTTGACATAGAGTGGTGACGCGTAATTACGTCAACGAAAACACATAACTTTCAGTTGATCAGTTAGGAATGGACGCAAGTCCAATGAGCTTTGTACGTACTAGGTGCTTGAGTCATTCATAATTCCGTGAGATCTGTAGATAAAGATTAACAGGAAACTTTGGAGGCTTTACAACATCTTGTGCACAAGGACTGTGTTGAATTTCCACAAAGGCAAGCTGTTCTAGGAACAATAAAAACAAAAAGAATCAGCCAGGAGTTCATTTTTTTTTTTTTTTCGAAAATTCCACACCTGTCATGCGAATGTCAAGTAATACCATGGAAGATCGTCTGAGAATCATCTTGCTAAATACCATCTTGATATAATTATCTAATAGACGCTAGGTTACCGTCTAGTAGTTAAATAACCTATTAGAATGTAGTCATAATGTGACGCGCAAAGAGAACAGGGACCGCTTGTCTCCCAAGTAAATTGCACAGGAGAGCTGAAAAGCGAAGTTCATGTCATAAATATCTATTTTCTGTTTTTGTTGATCTCTTTTTATTAGTATATTATTTTCTACCTATTAAATATTCAGTTAATTGTATATTTCAACGTTAGATGGCAGAGAAGTCTTCAAGAAGGAGCACTCCAAGGAAAAAAAAAATAATTAACTCTATCCACTCCTTCCCAAACTGAAATACCAAGCTGAGAACTATTGATTATTGTTACAGGCAGGTGGGCTGGGAAAGGAGGATAAAATTATAATCAAAATGCAATATAAATAGTGCTGTACATTGTTGTACGTGATTTTTTCAAATGTACCTCCGCCTTTTACAAGATGTATATACAATCGTGTTATCAACATGGTGTTGTATTTGCTCTGCAATTTGCCAATTATAGCTACGCCTACATTTTGCATTTTTGGCTGTGATGTCTGTACTTGGCTCTTTTTGATTTGTTTTATTTGGTGTTTTTCATTTATATCTTTATCTGTCTTTTTTATTTAGGTGGTATCTATTTGTTTTTTTTCCCTTCTCTTTTCCATTTTTAATTTGTAATTACACTTGTACCTGTTTTACCTCTTTCTTCGTGTTGTATGCAATATGTTTTTTTTTATCTGTACTGTCTATTGTAATTGGGGCTTTGCCCTGTTATGGACATAAATAGATAAATAAATAAATAAATAAATAAATAAATAAATAAATAAATAAATAAATAAATAAGTAAATAAATAAATAAATATTGTATATTATTCAATATAAAAAAATAAAAATTGCATTCAAACATTTCCACCAAAACTGAAGCGTTTTAAAAGAAATAATTCATTCTGTACTAGTAAATAGAATGGCCTGGTATAGTAGTGAACGTAGTTACCGACACAGCAGTAGAGGTGGGTGGTAAAATGCTGTTACCTACTTTGTTTACACAAGACGATGGCTCTACGGTCGTTCTGGCAGCCTATGTTGGCATCGTTTTAGCATTGACCTGCATATCTATCTGTTTGTGATCTGTGAGGAAAAATGATTGAAATACGTGCGACGGATATGACATCAAACTACACCTTTTACGCCTCGTAATCCTCCGTGAAATACAGCCAAATATTCAATTACTACTATCGGTTTAGGTCATACGGAAACGGTTTAGAATGGATGTGGAGGTAACAGGAGTATTATTAGATTAATCTATTAATGTATATTTCACTGTATATTTATTAAACCTGTTATGGGTGTTACATGAACTGAACATTCATTTCTACTTTCTTTTATTATTTCACTATATTCACCAACAGAACAGAACATAAGCTTATTTATAAAAATAACACCCGCTGAATTTTACTGAATTCTGAAATATTCACAACAACACAAAACAGAATTCATAATCGTAATAATACGAAAAAAAAAACAGCTGATTAACACACCGGAAAAGTGATGAACTATGGGTAATATACTACACATTTTTTATTGCACCGTTTCAAGCTTATGCTCCCTCCTATCTTTCTAGCCTCTCAGGTTCACACTGACTTCTGCTAAAAGGAACCTCATGTCGCAATGGACAATTTATATTGAAGCGACAGCACAGTCTACTATATACAGTCACGAAGCTTGAGTTTTGAGGGTGCTAGAAACAATAGACTGTGACGGTACTATTTTGCATTGCCTGTAATGAGGCGATATTAGCGATGCTAGTGGTGAGCAACTATCTAATATTTGCATATTTACTACGTATTGAGCTTCGCGACTGTATATACTAGACTGTGGCGACAGTAAGTTCCATTTTGCGGTATCAGGTTCATTTTTGTGTCAGGGCTTTCACTTCAAAACTTCCCAGTCTAAATAACCAATTATTTAAACTGAATTCAATTTAAACAAAAAAACACGTCAATTTAGATATTGAGGGGGAAGTCTGAAACCAGGCTTAACTGCATTTTAGATTCCACCCTCCACCGCCAGCCTCCCCCACTTTGAAATTTCAAATGGTACCCCTATATTTTTATACTTAAATATGAAAGAGCATTCAATTATTTATATATATATATATATATATATATATATATATATATATATTGAATTAAGCAGTCGTGGACAGCCGATAAGGGGTGGTCCTCCAGCTTGGGGGTTGGGATGTGATGGTAGGGACTGGATTAATCTTGCTCAGGATATGGACCAATGGCGGGCTTATGTGAGGGCGGCAATGAACCTCCGGGTTCCTTAAAAGCCAGTAAGTAAGTATTCAATTATTTATACACCTCAGTCATTTTTTTTCCATATTTTGTTTGTTATCGTCGCTGGAAACCTGTATTTTTGTTATTATCAGTTGATTTTAGGATGAAAACACAGCTTATTTTGTGTAATTTCCTACATTTAATCAATAAGGATGATTTATATTCTCTATTGAAGATTATAATAATAAATAATAATAATTTATTTATTTAATCTGACAGGATTAAGGCCATAAGGCCTTCTCTTCTATCCTACCAGATAGCACATATAAATACAAAAAAGAAATACAAACACTGATGAAAATAATGCATATTAAGTTAATTAATAGAGGGTCAACAGACTCAAAAGAACACTATAGAGCTCTCATCGAGCTAATACAAGAAAAAAGAAAGAAAACAGAGATAGCAATGATGATAGTGATAACTGATAATAATAATAATAATAATAATAATAATAATAACAATAATAATAATTTTCAATTTTACAACAGCATAGTTACAATATTTACTATATGTCTTGGGTTAAGCCGAAGTTGCGCAACCTGACAGGTGTTCAACAAGCAATTCCATGAACTAGAATGTGATTTTTTAATTTAAATTTGAATTTTGATATTGTCCGACAGTCTCTGACATGGTCAGGGAGAGAATTCCAGAGGCGTGGAATAGATATGCTGAAAGATGATGAGTAGAAGGATGTTCTGTGCAGAGGAATAGAGAGAAGGTACATGTTCCGGGTTCGAGGTAGTGAAAGGTAAACAAAACAAGATGCTAGGTAAGAGGGTGTGGAGGTGTGGATGATTTTAAATAGTAATAAGAGAGAGTTGAAGTATCTTCTTTCTTTAAGTGGACTCCAAGACAACAATTCTAGTGACGGTGTTACATGATCGAATACCATTATACACCACTATGCACCATTTTAAAATAATTTAATACACAAACACAGCTAGTAAATGAAATGCTCAATAAGTTTTTGTAGCTTTATTCTCTTCAGCTCTAATCTATACTAATAATAAATCTGTAGCCGAAATTTTTCTGGTAATTTTCGATTTTCCAAAAATAATTGGTCCTAACATATATAATTAACCACCATGAAACCGAAAATCGCTTTTTTGAAATTTTTGTTTGTATGTCTGTCTGTCTGTCTGTATGTTTGTTACCTTTTCACGCGATAATGGCTGAACCGATTTCAATGAAAATTGGAATATACTTTAAGTTCGTCGTAACTTAGATTTTAGGCTATATGGCATTCAAAATACATTATTTAAAAGGGGGGTTATAAGGGGGCCAGAATTAAATAAATCGAAATATCTCGCTTACTATTGATTTTTGTGAAAAATGTTACATAACAAAAGTTTCTTTAAAAATAATTTTCGATAAGTTTTATTCCTTGAAAAATTTTGATAGGACTGATATTTAATGAGATAAATGAGTTTTAATATTAAAATAACTGCCATCTAAGGCCGTGTAATGAATTAAAAAACAAATGACTTCATCTATAAGGGGCCTTGGACAGCAACAATCGAAAGCCATGAAAGATAGCCTACAGAGAATGTTTCTGTGTTTGTATGAAGTAATATCGGAAGCTAAATTAACCGATTTGTATAATTAATTATTATTTCACCATTGGAAAGTGTAGTTTCTCTGGATGGACTTAATGCTATAATGTTATTACAGTAACTTCTGATATAATATAATATAATATAATATAATATAATATAATATAATATAATATAATATAATATAATATAATATAATATGATATAATATAATATAATATAATATAATATGTAATATTATATAATATAATTTAAGTTATTTGAAGGGTTCACAACAATAGTGGGCCAAGCACCATTTACTGAATACGTAGAAAACAAGGGTTAAAATTAAGTTATTAACATAATTCAATGGAAACCTATAACAAGTAAAATAAAGTATACACATTAAATCTAAATTATGTCAATCTTCATTAAACTATGGATGCATGTAATAAAAATTAAGAAACGTGTTATAGGAATTGTCATTGTACTAAATGAGTGTCTCTGGACCAAAATGATCGCATTTTAATTATTTGGATGCAATTTAAATTAAGTAACATATTAAACGATTTATCCTTCTATCAAACACGAATGTTCCCTGGATCAAACGTCCTATTTTAATTATGTAATTACTTTATATTTATTTCTAACAGGTGCGGCGGAGCGCACGGGTACGGCTAGTTTAAGTATAAAAATATAGGGGTGCCATTTGAAATTTCAAAGTGGGGGTGGCTGGGGTTGGGGATGAAATCTAAAATGCAATTAAGCCTGGTTTCAGACTTCCCCCTCAATATCTAAATTGATGTGTTTTTTGTTTAAATAGAATTCAATTTATAAGTTATTTAGACTGGGAAATTTTGAAATGAAAGCTCGGTATTTTTACTCTCTACAAGAAAAAGCAAAGAAGTCAGTTTTGAATTTTTAAGACAATAGGTTCCTTTTTCCCTTATCGCATCACAAATTATAAGATTAGCTCGAAGTCCTGCCTGCGGATGTGACATGGAAAGTCAAGCTGAGGAGTTCCTGATTTCTTGCAAGAAAGCAACTAACCGTTTCTTACAAAAACCTGTCTTGGTCGTGTCTGTTCATCTGTTCATTTCGACGTTAAGTTGAGAGTTATTTAATTACTAGCCGTACCCGTGCGCTCCGCTGCACCCGTTAGAAATAAATATAAAGTAATTACATAATTAAAACAGGACATTTGATCCAGATAACATTCGTGTTTGATAGAAGAATAAATCGTTTAATATGTTACTTAATTTTTTAATTGTATTTAAATAATTAAAATGCAGTCATTTTGGTCCAGAGACACTCATTTGGTGCAATGACAATTCCTTTAACATGTTTCTTAATTTTTATTACATGCAACCATAGTTTAATGAACATTGACATCATTAGATTTAATGTGCATACTTTATTTTATTTGCTATATGTTTCCATTGAATTATGGTAATAACTTAATTTTAACCCTTGTTTTCTACGTATTCAGTAAATGGCGCTTGGCCCACTATGGTTCTGAACCCTTCAAATAACTTAAATAACAAATTATATTATATTATATTATATATTATATTATATTATATTATATTATATTATATTATATTATATTATATTATATTATATTATATTATATTATATTATATTATATTATATTATATTATATAAAAAGTGTGTTGATAACGGATGTAACTTACATAAACATTATTTTAAGAAATACAGGAAACGAATATACAGAATAGCCTATCAAGTTTTCTGTGCATAAGAAGCTATTTTAATCTTACCTGTCCTCAATTCACTCAGAAGTTACTGTAATAATATTATGGCATTATGTCCATCTAGAGAAACTACACTTTCAAACGGTGAAATAATAATTAATTATACAAATCGCTTAATTTAGCTTCCGATATTACTTCATACAAACACAGAAACATTATCTGTAGGCTGTATTTGATAGCTTTCGATTGTTGTTGTCCAAGGCCCCTTATAGACGAAGTCATTTGTTTTTTAATTCATTACACCGCCTTAGATGGCAGTTATTTTAATTTTAAAACTCATTTATCGCATTAAATATCAGTTCTATCAAAATTTTGCATAGAATGAAACTTATCGGAAATTATTTTTAAAGAAACTTTTGTTATGTAATATTTTTCACGAAAATTAATACTAAGGGAGATATTTCGATTTATTTAATTCAAGCCCCCATATAACCTCCCTTTTAAATAAAATATTTTGAATGTCATATAGCCTAAATTCTAAGTTACAACGAACTTAATTTATATTCCAATTTTCATATAAATCGGTTCAGCCATTATCGCGTGAAAAGGTAACAAACATCCAGACAGACATAGGCTACAAACAAAAATGTCAAAAAAGCGATTTTCGCTTTCAGGGCGGTTAATTATATATGTTATGACCAATTATTTTTTGAAAATCGAAAATTACCAGAAAAATTTCGGCTACAGATTTATTATTAGTATAGATGTATCTACGTGAGTTGCGAGCAGGCTATTCGTGTTTAATAAATTTTACGAGATAGGTAGCATAAGCCATGGAAATCCTGCATCTTCACGGGTTCTTCCGGTATTCTGTAACTGTCATGTCTCAAACGAGGATGAGCCAGATATTGTGATAATAACTTTTATCTCACTTCTGCATGACGCAACTCTGAAATTGATGCAATCTTGTCACAAGTACGGTTGTCTTCAATAACAGTTTAAAACGATTAGTGATGAGTTCGCGATAAGATAAAGTTTTTTTTACACGAAAGAAGAACGCAGATCGTACGACGTCGTTTATAAAATTACTCATTGTTTAAAAATATTCTTCGAAACACACAAAAATTGATTTACTACTAGATTACCAGTACCACTATTATTGCTGATATTGCTAAGAGAGAACGTCAGTAATATGTTACAAATCGAAATAGCCGCATTCATTTTATAATGAGAAACCTTCAGCGATCACCGCTAGATGGCAGTGTTATCGACTTGCGCACAACCGAAACAAAAAAGCGTCAGTTGCAAGATAGCGGCGTGGCACCTCTGAAAGAGTGTACCATTCGCTACTTGATGCCCGCATTTCTCTGGCTGATAATGCTTTACCCAAGACTCATCTCCTGTGGCTATTCGGGCTAGAATATCGTTCCCTTCATCCTGTCTGCTCGGATCAAGTCGCCAACCTGTTGCACATTTGCCTTCGTAACAATCTCCACTGGTTGACCAACTCGTTACTTGGTCACCATTCAGAGAACTGCACTCAATTGAAGAGTGTGATCCCAAAACGCGTGAAGTCCATTTTTATGAGAGGACTGGGCTAGTTTTTTTTTTATCCACTATTCTACGGACTGGATGAGTTTTCAAGTGACATGCACAATAACACAGACTTTTAGACAAGGATTGGCGTTGTTTTGCAAGAAAATAAGCTTAAAATATATTGATAGAAGTCTAAAAAAATGATACCATTTATTAATGTTATTGTGCTCAATGGACTCTCTTAATTTTGTGATATACTGTATTTTGTATAACTGATCTGAACTGAGCCCGAGCACGAGCTTCTGCTCTTTCGGGCTGCAATGCCTAATGTAGCTCAAGTGTAAATAAATAAATAAGTAAATAAATAAGTAAATAAGTAACTAAGTAAGTAAATAAATAAGTAAATAAGTAAATAAATAAGTGAATAACTAAGTAAATAAGTAAATAAATAAGTAAATAAGTAAATAAATAAGTAAATAAGTAAATAAATAAATAAATAAGTAAATAAATAAGTAAATAAGTAACTAAGTAAATAAGTAAATAAATAAGTAAATAAATAAATAAGTAAGTAAATAAATAAGTAAATAAGTAACTAAGTAAGTAAATAAATAAGTAAATAAGTAAATAAATAAGTGAATAACTAAGTAAATAAGTAAATAAATAAGTAAAAAAGTAAATAAATAAATAAGTAAGTAAATAAATAAGTAAATAAATAAGTAAATAAATAAATAAATAACTAAGTAAATAAATAAGTAAATAAGTAACTAAGTAAGTAAATAAATAAGTAAATAAATAAGTGAATAACTAAGTAAATAAGTAAATAAATAAGTAAATAAGTAAGTAAATAAATACGTAAATAAGTAAGTAAATAAATAAATAAATAAATAAATAAATATGCAAATCATAAAAATAGCTAAATGAACTGTGCGAGTTTTGGGAACACATTCTTCAACTGTAAACAGCTTCACTTGATAAGCAATGCTCTCTATACACGGACAGTATTTTTTTTATGAATATCCTTTGCAACCAGACCTTTTTTCCAGAAAAATACCACAAAGAAACGCTGCTCGATAGTGGTACAGTTGTGTACAGTGCTACCATCTTGCAACTGATTTTTTTTTTAATTGTGCCTTTACGCCGGGTCCTACGTGGGCGACCGCAGCGACGCGACATGAGCGACGAAATTACAAACCAATGGCAATGCATGGGAGCGTTCAATGTGGCCGAACATAGCGACGCGACATGAGCGGGCGATGCGAGCGTATTTTGAAAATTCAAATCAGTTTGTCTTTGGTCGCTTCGTCCGCTCGAGTCGCGTCGCTCCTGTCGTTCGTGTCGCCCGTGTCGCCCACGTAGTACGGTGATGCGCCAGCGATGCTGACGGCGCCACCGATGTCAGCTGTTGGCCGGTAGATGGGACTTGAGAAAACAGTGTAATACAGTTCCGGTCTGTGTGACTTCATGAGTTATCATTATGTCTGTTGAAGAAATTATTTCAATGGTGCAAAAGTACCCATCTTTGTGGAATATGCGTCATATGCATTACCATAATAAGTTGATGAATGAACGATTGTGGAATAAAGTAGCAGAAGAAGTTCATGAATCCAGTAAGTAACCTTTAATTATTGTCTTACAAAAGTAAGGTTAAGTTAGTACAAGTTTATGTTTACTTTGGTTGTCGTGGTATAACAGTCATACTCATACAGTACAATTTTACCGGATACTTAATAAATACTGCAAATATGGTTAATCTTATATGGTTTTATTTACAACAATTCTGCATTACAATATTTGAAACTAGGGTCTTTACTCACATTGCGCACACAACAGTCACTGAATGTTTAATGTTTACCCAACAGTCATCCACTAGTGTAATTCTCACGCTGGCTGTTGATGAGGGAGGAGATTTTTGATGAAGTATGAGGAAAACAGCTCTGGAATTTCCTTAGCACGTTTCTTCATGCTATTGTGTTTTCTTGAAGTTGCCATAGCAGTTTGTGGATCACGTTCAACATTAATGAATGTAGAAATTTCTTCATCCGTAAACCCATCTCGGTCTCTGATAATGTTGTGAAGAAGGGTCATGGCTTGGACTATATGTATAGTGTTGTGAATGTCGGTTGCAATAGGGAATGATAATATATTGAATTTTGATAGGAGACTTCCATAAGAACACTCAACAACCATTCGAGCCCTGGCCAATCGATAATTGAAAACATCTTTCTCACCACCCTCTACTAATTGGTTTCTTGGGAAAGGTCGTAAGAGATATGGTCGTAGAGGAAAGCCTTCGTCTGCAATTATAACAAATGGTGCTTCAATTTCTGAGTTTGGCAGTTTTTGTGGGCGCGGCAGATTTAATGTTTTTGATTCAAGTTGTTCACTTAAGGCCGAGGCAGCAAACATTCCACCATCGCTGTCTTTGCCATAGCCACCAATATCAACTACAACAAACTTGTAATTTGCATCAGTCACAGTTAACATGTTTGTTGAATAAAAACCTTTGTAGTTCCTATACATGTTTTGCGAATTATTGGGCCGTTTGATTCGAATATGTTTTCCATCGAGAGCACCCACACAGTTTGGAAAACCCCATTTCTTACCAAATTCTTCACCATTTTTCTTCAAAGTCTTCTGAGTCGGTACTGGCATATAAATTGGATGCAAGTTTAACCAGATGGACTTGCAAATATCAACGATCATGGTGCTAACTGCTGTTTTTGATATCCGGAAAGAACATGCCAACTGCTTGAATTGCATTCCTGTGACCAGATACCTGGAAATAACCATTATATCATTATAACAAAGGAGGCCGATTATAAATGTAATTTTTATGCACAAAAATTTTGTTACTGTAATTAGTTTAGTAACTATCAGTTTTACAATTTAAATAATGTTACAAACTGCCTTATCACACTAACTTTAGCACATATCTTTGAGAATGTCTTAAGTAATTTTGTACGATTGCACAGTTCTGTAATTCGTTTTTTAACAACTTAAACTTCTGAAAATGGCAAATAAAAGAAAACTTTCTTTTTTCAGCTGCAGCCGCCGTGAAGAAAAAATGGAAAAATTTGAGAGATACATTTAACAGGGAGTACAAGAAAGTACCCATTCCAAAGTCTGGGGATTCAGCTGATTCGGCTCCTGTCTACAACGGAAAATGGCCCTATTTCCAGTCGATGCTTTTTTTGAAAGATATGGCTCAGCCTCGATCAACTAGCTCCAATTTGTAAACTGTGGAAGACTCGACCTCCTCTCTTGACGATACTCTACTGGATGAGGGACATGAGGAAACGGAAGATAATGTCATCTCTGAATCAGTGCTTGCCAACATTACATCCGACATTCTAGCACCACCTACTCCAAAACAGCGTAAAAGTGATACTACTGTACATATCGCACCACAAACAGTCCGCCCTCAAAAAAACAAGCAGAAACAAAGTTCACTCTCTACTTTTGAATGTGAATTATTGAAGAAAGAGGACTTGAAACTTGAACTACTCAAAGACCCAGACGATGATGATCTTAATTTTTTTAAGTCACTTCTTCCTTACTTTAAAACTATGAACCCCATAAAAAAACTGAAACTTCGAAGCAAGATCCAAGATTTGGTTATACAGGAATTAGATAGTGCTACACCTTCACCAATGCCTTCACCAGGACAGTCTTCAGCTTCACATTCATCTTCAAGCAGTTACGTACCTTCATGTTTCAATCAATACAACTACGAGTATGAAGTCAACGTCGAACAGGATCAGCAATCACTGACTGTGACCGACGTACTAATTAATCCGTTTAATTAACAACCTTGGCATTAAAAAGCCCATTAAGCGAGTAACAACACCCTGTTATTTGTAACTTTTACAACCTTTTGTGTAAATACAGTAAGCGTGCAAAGATGTAAAAATCCGAGAGCACATAAAATTTGTACACTAAATTTTAACCAAGATTGAACTATTTATTTACCTTCCACCATCTTTGATGTTATACAATTTCTATTTACTCAATAATAATTGTATTTTCTTTACATAAGTAAAAAAATCATTTTGATGACTGAAAAATAATAAATTTAATGATGCTTACCTGAGAGTAACAATAAGCCGTTCCTCCAATGATATTGGCCTTTGAAAGTTGGTTGTCCTCAAAGTAAAACCATTTTTTAGAACACTGACAATGTAATCGAATGTTTCTATTGTCATTCTCGTGTAATTACGAAACAATTCCGGATACTGCCGCAATCTTCTATAAAGGTGATGAAACTCGCCATAAATTGGACGTTCTTTATAAATAATGTTTGTTTGACGTCGTTCACTCTTCCTTTTTAAATATGCATACGTTAGCACCGAACTGTCTAAAAGTATTAAGTTACGTCTTTTCTCCTTGGAGATCATGGTGAAATAGTTTTGAATATGATCGCCGGTGTCGCCCGCATCGTCAGTCCACGTAGAACACAATAACCTACATAAATAATTGCGACACAAGCGTATCGCTGGGCCGCTCCGTCCGCTTGTGTCGCGTCGCTGCTGTCGCCCACGTAGGAACCGGCGTTAGTGTGCACATCGATTATCTTAACACCCGGCTAATACTGCCATCTAGCAGTGATACTATCTGAGAACTCATTAAAAATGGAGGTCACCACTTTAATTTGTAGCTTTTTTTACTTGCTTATTTAACGATGCTGTTTCAACTACTAGTTCACTTACCGTCGTTGGGATTGGTGATAACGAGATAGGCTGAGGATTCACCATAGATTACCTGGTATTTGCCTTACGGTTCTGAAAAACCTCGGAAAAAACCCAACCAAGTAATCAGCCTAAGCGGGAATCGAACCCATGCCCGAGAGCAACTCTGGATCGGCAGGCAAATGTCCTAGCGTTCCGGTGGCCTAATTTATAACTTATTGAGTTGCCTGTGTATTACCATTACAGTCGCTATTGTAATTACTACTAATGCTAATGTTGCTAGTAGGTATTACTACTACTATTGAAGCTATTACTACTTTAGCAGTAGTTATTAAACTGCTCCAATGATACCACCACAATATCATCACTAATACCATTCTGACATCTACAAAGATTTGGGCTGCAATGTTCGAACATGAGAGGCAATCGTCTTTTTTCATATGAAAAAATAATTGCAAGATCTGTGTTAAAATCCATGAGAGGTTAAAACATGAAGGGGATAGGAGTGGAGGACAGCAAATATTTTTATAGCGAGCTGGAACAAAAACGATTGGTCTCCTTCTGTAGAGTGGACATCGACGAACATCGAACTTCGCCATACTGGATGAACTTGAACCGAATATAGCGCCGGTAATGCACGACGCTAACTCCTCTTATCAACACCACCACTACTACTAATTCCAGACCTGTTTCGGTCTCATAAAGCAGCCATTATCAGAATGAACGAATTACTTTCACCCAGAAGTATTTTCAGTTCTTCATCTAACGACATGATGGCTCATTGAATTTAAAGACATCTTGTTGAGATATGACAAACATAAATACGAGCAATATTCCTGGGTCTGATACTGTCAACTTATCGCGTAATCAATTGTGCAATATCTTGAGGCAATCACCTTCAATACCCGTTCTCGTTATTCCATTGATATCAGTGATCCCCAGCTTCAAGAGCTGTAGATTAGATTGTCACGTTCTATGAAATATCTTATCGCTCTCTTGCAAAACAACACGTTCCACCACCCAACGCTTCTTCAAAAAGTATCTTTCGTAGAGTGGTCTGAAATTGCCTGAAGCACGGAGAGTTATTCATCTGGTACATCATACACCTCACCCAGAAAAAATTAAAGAGGGGAAGCCAGAAGAAAAAAAACATACATACGTTCGAATTCCTAGAAGCCAAAGAGCATTTCTAAACATTATCTTGGGGTCGTATTCATAGAAAAGACTTTGGACCAAAGTTTACTTTGGAAAGTACGAAGTCACCATTTTCCTATTCACAGTCGACACTTTGACAAAAGTAAACTTCAATCGTGACTTTACTTCGAAGTCGCAGAAAATCTAGACTTTGACTTTGACTTTCGTTCGTGGACATAAGGAAAATGGCTGATATTTCGAAAATTGTTGAATTTTCCGAGAATATTTAGGATATCTAAGGGATTATTAAAGCTGTTCATGTTCCTTAGCGTATTATTAGACATAGATAATAAATTCAAATCAAGGTACAGATTTGATAAACAGATAGCATTAGATATCCTCGTCATGTTTCAACATTCATTGATGAATAATAATCAAAGAGGATTATCTGTTCCAACAATAATTGAATTTCTTATTTCATACCGATTTTACGCTACAGGTAATTGATGGCTTAATATTGATTTTACTGTTTAATTCTATAGAGAATATGTTATACAGTTGGATATCCAGTTAATTTTTAATCCTGCGGTCGTCATAATAATGTTTTCTGAATATTGATTTCAGTTAATTTTTAAGTAGTCTTCATTAGTGGCATCTTCTTATCTTCCTTATTTTCAGAATAAAATTATTTTATAATGAAATAATTCGAGGGCTTAATGTGAACCTAACGTAATTACAATCGATGTTTTATTCACAACATAATTCTTAGCAGGCAGAACGAATTATTATCTATTGGCGTAAAGATCTAAAAATGCCAAGTTTTGTACTCGCGTTAGTTTCACACTAATCCCCAAGAATAATTATTCTTATGTAAAGCTGCAAGAACGGCTAACAATCGCTTAACATGTACCGATGTTCAATTGTTTCATTGATTTGTGAATGAAAAGGAAAAGATGGCTTTGATTGTGACAATACCTACTCTAGTTCAACTATTTATTAAATTTAATTCGTTTAGAAGGCAGCGATTTTGATTGCCAACATTAGAACAAGAGCGTCAAATCTCGACTTCCCAAAGCCAAAGTCAAAGTCTCAGAAGTATTGTCTATGAATAAGACTTTCAACAAAGTTAAACTTTACTACGAAAGTCGACTTTGGGAAGTCTTCATCCAAAGTCTCGTTTATGAATACGGCTATTAGTGTAACTCTACCACTTCAGAATATCTGCTTAGTCAATAATTAATTAGGATGACAATATTTTGTACAGGGATTGAAGTTATTCGAAGTATGTGTGTCTGATAATCTGGTCCATTATGCGTCTCATCCAGAGAGTTTACACAGGGAATCCAGATGCAAACACAAACTGCATTCTTTGACTTTCTTAATCCCTTCAAATCCACAAGACTCAAAGAGCAGTTTTGACGGTATCTTTCTGTGACTCACCCACTTCAGAAGAATTGCATACGCCTTCTTCTGGATTCGAATTTCGATAGTTACGGTACTTACTTATTTACTTACTGGCTTTTAAGGAACCCGGAGGTTCATTGCCACCCTCATATAAGCCCGCCATTGGTCCCTATCCTGAGCAAGATTAATCCATTCTCTATCATCATATCCCACCTCCCTCAAATCCATTTTAATATTACCTTCCTATCTAAGTCTTGGCCTCCCTAAAATGTCTTTATTTCCCTCCGACCTCCCAACTAACACTCTATATGCATTTCTGGATTCGCCCATACGTGCTACATGCCCTGCCCATCTCAAACGTCTGGATTTAATGTTCCTAATTATGCCAGGTGAAGAATACAATGCGTGCAGTTCTGTGTTGTGTAACTTTCTCCATTCTCCTGTAACTTCATCCCTCTTAGCCCCTAATATTTTCCTAAGCACCTTATTCTCAAATACCCTTAATCTCTGTTCCTCTCTCAAAGTGAGAGTTCAAGTTTCACCACCATACAGAACAACCGGTAATGTAACTGTTTTATAAATTCTAACTTTCAGATTTTTCGACAGCAGACTGGGTGATAAAAGCTTCTCAACCGAATAATAACAGGCATTTCCCATATTTATTCTGTGTTTAATTTCCTCCCGAGTATAATTTATATTTGTTACTGTTGCTCCCAGATATTTGAACTTCTCCACCTGTTGGAAAGATAAATTTCCAATTTTTATAGAATTTCGTTAGTAGGGTGACCAAAAGTTGGCTAAAGACAACAGTCCTATTAATCAGGTCCAATGTGTGTCTCATCCAGAAAATTTCAACAGGAAATCTACAGGAAGAATAAATTGCATTAGTTGACTCACTTAGTACCATTCAAATCCACTTGAACAGGCGAGCCCAACAAGTGAAATCCGGGGCAAAGTGTAACTTGCTGTTCTCAGTGTGCCCTGTTAGCATAAGCTGACGTAAGCGCTGGAGTTGAAGTGTCCGACTGGTAACTAACTTAGCACTCCCTACAGATCTACACCGTCATGCATGTCTAACAATAGTTTAAACTAGTCTAGTCTTAACATATAAACAGTAGATATACACAAAATATAAAAAAAAAAAACAATATCTACTTTGAAACGAAAGTCATCATTGCCTACAATTTATTCTAATGTTCAATGGGAAGAGATGTATTTGTCGAATTTGACGGTGTGGCCAAATGTTTAGTTTGTGCAAAAATTATGCATAAACTCACAAAATTTAACTTGCAGAGACATTTTTATATAATAACATAGATTATGATAAATACGAAGACAAGGAACTGGCGGCTGTTCTTGATATGGTCAATAATAAGTTGGAGGTAATAACTACATATTTTATTATTATTATTATTATACAGAGTTTTTCATAAGTAAGGAATAATGCAAATAGAACTAAAATTAACTCTCTTTTTTAAATCCTCGGACAAGTAAAATTTAATATTTTGAAAGGAAAAATTTTACAAAAAAGAAACAAAATTTTAACAACACTTTCAACCATTATTGTATAGGGTGTGACATCATCGACAACATTTTTAAAAGGCAACATATTATTTTTTTTTCTGAAAGGTTGGTATCATATTTAGTTATTTATTTAGTTTCATTTGTTTCACACGAAACGTTTAGTTGCTATGAGAAACAATGAAACTATTCCCATAGCAACCAAACGTTTTGTATGAAACAAATGAAACTAAATAAATAACTAAATAAAACACCGGTACCAACCTTTCAGAAAAAAAAAATAACATGTTGCCGTTTAAAATGTCGTCGATGATGTCACATCCTGTACAATAATGGCTGAAAATTTTGTCTCTTTCGTAAAATTTTCCTTTCAAAATATTAAATTTGACGGGTCCGTGCATTTCAAGAAATGAGTTAATTTTAGTTTTATTTGCTTTATTCCTTACTTATGAAAAACCCTGTAATCAATACATTGCATTAAGATTTACTGTTGTTTTCTTCTTGTTTTTTTTATCTTTTTTCTTTTTGTTCCTCTTTCTATTATTATTGTTATTATTATTATTACTATTACTATTACTATTATTATTATTGTTATTATTATTATTATTATTATTATTATTATTATTATTATTATTATTACTATTGGATTCATTACTGTTTTAACAAACTTATCCTTGCTGGTAAAATTCATGTTCTGAGAATAATAAGTTAATTAAGTAGTAAAATATCGCTGCAATCGAAGAGTATTGGGAATAAATTTGAATAAGGAACAAAAAAAAGTTTCCTTCCCAGGCAGGATTCGAACCACGAAAGTCTTAGTTACCAGTCTATCGTGTTCTGGAGTGAACAAGGCTCTGAAATCAGATACAAGGGTCGGTCCGGTTTTTTTTGCCACTACTGTACATCGTGTGCCATACAACAAAAAATCGTATAAACCTAGAAACTGTAAATCACGGGGAATGAAAAATTAAAACAATAAAAATATTTTTCCAGCAGACATTAAACACTAATCTCTTGCATATGAGACCAGAGTTCTACCCTCTATAGTTTTTCTTGTGACTTAGTCGATGTTAGTGATGGTAAGTTAAATATTGCATGCATCCAGGCAAAATATTGTAGCCACATAGAAGATGAGACGTATGAACTAAGTCACGTGAAAAGCATTATAGATCACAGACAGCGTTATGAAGATTATCCGAGTGACGAACATTCACTTAATCCTCGATGATCGATTATTATCTAATAGGCCACATACCCGTCTTCCTTTGAAACAATGTGTGAACCGCATATTGAATCAAATCCGGTCATTTTTCTTGGGACTAATGTACAGGGACATCATTTTATTTTTACTTGCATTTTTATTGTACCTGCATTTCTGAATGTACCTCACTCCCACCCCTTCACTAATGTCCTTGCTCCCGTCAGACACACAAACTTACGGCCGCTGTTGCATTCGATGTCTTCAAGCAGTGACGTAAACACTGCAGTGTATAGTGTGTTTCATAAATATGATTGCGTTTTCTATAGAAGAAAGAATCTATATTAATAATATCGTACTAAAAAATTATATTCAAGAAACGATAAATTCAATTTCAGAGAATATGCTTCAAAATGTTTTTAATAATATGCGTACTGAATTGAAGCCTGCATTGTAATGAACGGCAACCATTTTCAGCAACTTGTTTAAAAATTCAGATTAGCTTATTTTGAATTGAGGTGGCTAGAAGCAAAGGAATGCTAGTGACATTTGTAATAACATGAGTTAAGTGCATCCAGTGTAAGCAAAAGTATCTAAAAGTTTAGTGGCAAAGGGATATTTTAATCGCATCACACATTAAAATTTAAATAAAAATTTCACCGATTTTACGAAAACTTAAATATTTAAACCCCATTTTCTCAAAAGTAACTTAAGTGCACTTACAGCCCTTTACATATGAGCCCCTCAATTTAAATGCACCCTCTATATTGTATGTTAACATCAATAATTAATATGCTAAATAAAGTAGACATTACATAACGAACATAGCCGCCTGAAAAGTTGAGTTTTTGAAAAAAAATGTTACTACTCTACTGTATTTTGATAAATTCCGTAAAAGTGATGATCAAACTGAAAATCGTAATATCGTATTTCCCTACAACATAAATGGATACACTACTTTTCTCTCCTCCTATACCTAGTAAAATGATTTGTTTACATATTGCACTAGTAACATCAAACTCCTGTAATGGAAGGGGGCAACAGTGTTTCCGAGTATAGCCAGGTTAATGTTAAAAATGTTGGTAAAAATAAAGTGATGTCCCTGTACAAACTGAAAATGTGTCATATCAGAGATGTCTGCATCGCCATTTTATTAGGTGGCAATGTTCCCGCGGTAATGTGACTTATGAATCTCCCAATTACATCTGTTGTTTCACCTGAAGAAAATCATATTTTCTTACCTGCTATAACGTCCCTTATGCGAATTAAAATATTTTCGTAGCAGGACCAGTGGCGGCTCGTACCTGAAAATAATAGCGTGCTAAAAATATTTTTAGACTCTCCTAATTTTTGAAGGTGAAATCCATCCGTCGACATTTTGAATCGACTTAGAATTTCCTTTAAACAATTTGCTATTTTCAATGTATTCTCTCACTACACTGTCCACGCTGCTTATCCGATTACTGAGACCTATGAACACACGAGATTATCTGACTTTTCCGTCTCACCGTGACCACGTAGCGCTAGTTCAAATTTCCCACAACATTTAATACAATCAATTATTTTCGATAAAATATATTCATTTTTTCGGCTTTCTCGTTATGTTTCTGTGCTGATTCTTGATAAGCTCTGTTAGCTGCGCTGCAATATTTGCGGTACCAATCGTACAAAGATCAAACGAGTTCATGTTTCTTGCTGTGTGAATGTTTCTTTGTACAGGGACACCATTTTATTTTTACTAACATTTTTAATATTAACCTGTCTATACCTTTAGAGAACCGGAAACACCGCTTGCTCCCCCCTCCAAGACTGGAGTTCGATGATACTGGCGTAAAACACAAATCACTCTACTAGGTATAGGAAGGAAGAAAAGTAGTTCATCCATTTACGTAAACTAGGAAATATCGCGATTTTGAGTTTGATAATTTTCATTAGGTTTTTCTTTAATCAAAGTACAGTACTGTATTAAGAATAAGTGTTTTTACTCACGAAGTGAGTTATCCACGCGAACTTATTCATTATGTAGTGTATATTATACTGTCTACAGCACATTAGCGTACAATATAGAGAAAGAAGTTAAATTGAAAAATAATCATAATATGAATATTTAAACACAATTTTGAAAATGGTGGCCGTTCATTTCGATACAGGCTTCAGTTCTTTTGTGCATATTATCGCACTATAGACTATTGCATCTAATTCCAATTGCCAGTTTCGTCCTTCGTACTAGTAACTCATGTTGAAATAATTCTGTACCTACTCTACGTACTGTAAATTCAATCTTCACTTCTGCCCGACCCGAAAATATAAAATTACTCAGACATGCTATCTACTGTCCGTCCAAGTGGTTATGCCGCAGGATTGTAGAAAGGGAGGAAATCACGTGACAGTTAATTACTTAACGAGGCCCTTTTATTTAAGTTAAATTAAACAGCTGTATAATATTACGTAAACGTCCAATTCCTAAGAGAAATTAATGTTTTCAGAAAAGAGCTAAGACAGCCCTGCTTTTACAGAGGGGCGAGCAGAAGCAGGTGGGGGAAATAGGGATGCGACGTAGGCAAACGGACAGTACCTGTGCGAAAATATGATTCAATATTGAAAGCTCTTTCGTCACTGGAAAACGCGAACATATTTCTGGAACGTACTATACTCAGTAACTCAGTACTGCTTACTATCTGCGGTCTTGGTTCTGTGTGGAGTTGGAACTTCCTTAATAGAAGGGGTGGGAGTGAAGTACATTCAAAAACTCAGGTACAATAAAAATTGAAGTAAAAATAAAATGATGTCCCTGTATATTCATTCAGAGGCCAAGATCTTTGACACCTGTCGTAGAATGAATCACCGCTACTAAATAAATAGGAGGCAAGGGAAGCAGAAAAGAGCATTTCGTATTTCGCATCCACATATCCAGTCACTGTTGTCATAAACTCTTCTGCTTCATTTCCTAGTGTACACATAGTTTTTACCATTCTTTACTTTCTGTACAATATTGGTGCTGGCCGCCCTAGATTTTTAATTCTAATTTAATCTTCTTTGGCTGCTTGGAGAAAGCAGTTTTGAGTAATGAATCGATGGAGTTCATCATGATATAACTACAGTAATTTTTGAAACTGTTTATAATCCCAATATTAAAACCTGTCTCTGGATTAACATACACATTAAACTTATATTATATATTTGAATTACACTTGGCACAAAATATAGACAGACACACAGCAGAATATACATTTAAAATGACCCCAGTATAAAAGATAATGAATCCAATAAACCTGCACACACTGTTTTGAAAGTGGAAAATAATCCATATTTTAACGGACTCCCGCGAAAAGGTATGCCAACATAGACCCCGTAACACGTAGATAATAAACTCAAAACTATCTGCTGAGATTATATAAAAGTAAACCTGTTTACACAAACGTTCAAAAATGTATTTCAATATGATTATATTGTGACAGCTGCACCGGGGTTCGAACACGCGTCCGACAGGGCGCGCGGCAGACGAAACGCTGGTACGGGGAGCGTCAGGATGCTGTGAGGGTAGAGGGGCAGTGTACTACTGCGACGCGCGAGGGGAGGCTGCGCGCGCAGCTGCTACGTGCGGAGTGAAGGGGGGGGGACGGACCCTCCCGACTCTTCCAGAAGTCCGTCCGAAGTGGAGATATCCAGATAATTCGAGAGGACACCCGTAGAAGTTTCTCGTAACTATGGTTTAGCTATAAAAGAAGAAACGCGAGCGAACTTGAGCAGTTTTCAGTTTATTCAGCCAGTCAGTCAGTAAGCCAGTCAACAGAGCAAGCCAGCCAGTCTTGTGTACCGGAGTTCGACTTGAGTGTGCGTCCGCAACTGTGTCAGCATCCGAAGGCCTGAGTTCGAGTGCAGTGGACCGCAGTTGGAGGGACCTGAGTTCGAGTACAGTGGACTGTCTCTGAAGGTCTGTGGTTCGAGATACTGTGAACTCGAGTGACTGAGCTAGAAGAACTGTGAACTGAGAACTGACAGTTCTAATTTGTAAATAGTGCTTTGTGAACATTAGTTAAAATTAACAGTCCATTGTTGTTCGTAATAGTCCAAGTAAATTGTCATTGTCGTCAGTGGAGTGCTATAACGAATACGGTGTTGAGTGAAAATCCTATTGTTGACGAGAGCGGTTAAGGTGAATTGTAGAAAGGAATTGTTGTTGAGATAATAAAGTTACATTGTTGTTTAGTTTAAAAAGTTACAATATTTATGAAAAACACAAAAAGGAAAAATAAGCTACATATATAAAACGTATTTTCTCTATTTCAAAGTTATATCTTTAGCGGTGTCTAGGCAGCACTGTTCCGTCGACTGCTACGAACCAAAGAATATAGAAGGGAAGAGAGAAAGTTTCACCATAACAAAGTGAAGAAGAGCGTACCGGGCTGCACAATAGTGAGCACGGTGTTGTGTGAAAAAGCAGGACAAAATATCAAGGAGGGGCGAGGTGAAGTGCTGTTCTGAGCATGAGCAGACACTGCTAGCCGGGCTGAATTGGGAATTAGCACGTAGAGTAAGGATGGATTCCATTGAGTCTATAGCACCAAATTATCGAAAATAGTGAAATATTATAAGTAGAATTTGTATTATGTGCGTTTTTTTTACAATATTATTTCGACGATAATTTTATGGCGTGCTACAGCACGTTAGCACGTAGGGAGGAGCCGCCACTGAGCAGGACGCAAAATAATGTTTATGCAGTGTTATTGCACAGGAAGTTTGTATTTACTACATTTTTCTATAAATATCTTCAAATTGGCTTTAGACTTCATTGGAATAAGGTATTAGCTAAGACCATCATACAGAGTGATTTATATAGAACTGACACATTTCTTTCTTTAATTATTCCGTTGGAAATTCATTCAATGGCCCAATTTTAGCACCAAATTAAGCAGGATGTTCTGGAGTTTCGATTCCTTGTCACTAGATGCGCAGATGTTTATGTTTTATTCCTATTGTTGGCAGCACTAGATGCGCAGATGTTTATGTTTTATTCCTATTGTTGGCAGCACTAGATGCGCAGATGTTTATGTTTTATTCCTATTGTTGGCAGCACTAGATGCGCAGATGTTTATGTTTTATTCCTATTGTTGGCAGCACTAGATGCGCAGATGTTTATGTTTTATTCCTATTGTTGGCAGCACTAGATGCGCAGATGTTTATGTTTTATTCCTATTGTTGGCAGCACTAGATGCGCAGATGTTTATGTTTTATTCCTATTGTTGGCAGCACTAGATGCGCAGATGTTTATGTTTTATTCCTATTTTTGGCAGCACTAGATGCGCAGATGTTTATGTTTTATTCCTATTGTTGGCAGCACTAGATGCGCAGATGTTTATGTTTTATTCCTATTGTTGGCAGCACTAGATGCGCAGATGTTTATGTTTTATTCCTATTTTTGGCAGCACTAGATGCGCAGATGTTTATGTTTTATTCCTATTGTTGGCAGCTGTTTTCGACTTTTGTGTCAACGTGAAAATGCAGTACACATTAAATCAACGACTCTTCCTTGTGAAGCAATACTGGATTACGAATTCAATTACAGCTACTCAAAGGGCATACCAGAGAGAATTTGGTGTTCGCAATCCTCCCAAAAGAAACACAATACTGGGACTGGTAAACAAATTGGAAACAACTGGATCTCTGGTGAATGAAAAGGGCAAGCATCGTTCATCTAGGCTTCCCACGGTTGTTGTTGACGTAAGAGCACGACTGGAGCAGTCACCCAAAAATCATTAAGACGTTTGTCGCAGGAGACAGGGTACACCTACTCAATGTGTCAGAGAGACAGACATTGGACTATCTGAAGCACAACATCACACAGGAGATTCAAGCTATTGACAAGAGAGTCCTCCAACGAGTGGCCAGTAACATGGAACGACGTGTTGAGTTGTGCCTTATGCAGGATGGAGGACATTTTCAACATTTGCTATAGAGGTAAATAATCTCTCAAAATTCCTCTATATGTTAGGTATAATAAGTTGTCGCTAGCACATTTCGTTTTGAAACAATTAATGAAAGAAATGTGTCAGTTCTATATAAATCACTCTGTATTACACAAGTCATATCAGAAACTGACCGAGTAGCAGCAACCAAATTTGAAGAGGAAAAAGATCTGTTTTGAGTATTCTTGGGAAACACTTCCACTTTTTATTGTATGTTTTGGTATGTCAGGGAATCTGTAAGAAACATCGTTTGTCTGCTCCAATTTCAGAATGATACAATTGTTATTTAA